>NW_006921827.1:244400-268218 GCF_000298275.1 Orycteropus afer afer | reverse complement strand
GAGGTGGTGGGTGCTTTGGGAGGAACGGTTGGTGAAAGGGCTGGAGGGAGGCAGCATGTTTGGCCTTGCAGTAATAGGCCTTGGGTTACTGCTGGGAATGCTGTCTTCCTCCTATGAGATTAGAGGAGGTCAGAACATGTGGCCTCCTTGCGGTTTTTGCAGTTTCCAAGGCTCTCAACCTTTTTGGAAGCAGACTGCCTCATCTTGCCCCCCCAGACCAACTGATGAATTCAAATCACTGAACTTTTGGTTAGTAGCCAAAACTTTAACCATTACACCATCTCCAATAACATTATTTTAGACAAAGATTAGAATATTTATATCTAAAATGACAATATTGCATTCTGAGCTGGTTTCTCCTTAGGCCTACTTCAAGCTGTCAACTTATTACCTCTTTACATAAGCAACTTTGGAATTTTTTTCAACCTTTTTCTGTGATGGATCGCTTGTTTTCCGCACTCCATGTATTCCCCTTTCTTTCTTTATCACATTGTTTTGGTAGACAATATCTTGTGGAAGTTTTCCATGGTACATGGGAGGTATAGCTCCTTTGACATATTATCTCAAAATTTTTCTGTCTTTCCATTTTGTAAGTAGTTTTGCTGGATATAGAAATGAAGATTATAAATTATTATTATTTATAAATTATAAATATAAATTATATTAAATTAAAAATTATTTTCTGTGTAGTTTTTGAAGGCATAGATTCATTGTCTTTTAGCTTCCAGTATTATAGCTGAGAAAATTAGTGTCATTCTGAAAATATATTGTACAAGACCTAAATGTGTGTACAAGACCTAATTTTTTTTTTTTTTTTTTGTATCCTTTTTCTTGGGAGCTCTGGTGGCATAGTGCCTAAGGCATTTGACTGCTAACCAGAAGGCTGGCAGTGCAAACCCACCAGCGACTCCTCAGAAGGAAGGTTGGGCCATCTACCTCCTTAGTGATACCACCTCAGAGGCCCAAGGAGGAGTCACTATTCGAAGGCAGTGAGATCCTTTACCTTTGTAGAATTTTTTTTTTTTAAATTCTTTCCTTTTTCAATATATTTGGAAATATCCTAGCACTGCTCATGTTTTAGATCCCCCCCCAGTCTTATCCTTACTTTTCATTTGTAGCACATGTCCATAGTTGCTCAGTTGTCTTTACTGTGAGAACCAGGCAGATAGTTTTCAAGGCAGAGGAATAAGAAACACAGCATATTGAGAAATGACTCTAGCCACAAACAAGAAATTTAAGGTAGTAAGTCACTGGGCCAGTGGGTTGGTGACCATGGTGGCAGAGGACTTCAAGCTTAATTGGCATAATATGGCATACAAAAATATTGCTCTATATCTTACTCTGGTGAGTAGTGACCAGGATCTTAAAAGCTTGTGAACAGACATGTAAGAGACAACTATTTGGCTTTCCTCATCTGGTGCAAAGAGGAGTGAAAAAAATGAAAGATGCATGGGAACCCATTAGTCCAAAGGACTAATGGACTGTGAGAACCTCAGCCTATATGACCCTGAGACCAGAATTAGATGGTGTCAGGCTACCAATGCCAAATACTCAGAAAAGGACTGAAATTATAGATCTTGAATAGAGTGGGATAAAAATGTGGACCAAAACTCAAAATCACATAAACACACACACACACACACACACACACACACAAACAGCCTTACTAGTCTAATGGACTCTGGTGAAACTCCTGAGACTATAGCCTTGAGTCACCCTTCTGGCCTGAAATTGAACTCACTTCCGTAGCTTAACTCTCAGCCAAACAATAGACAGTCCTATGAACTGAACACAAGGGAAACTCACTCCTTAGAAAAGTAAACCAAGGGAAATCAGGACAATATTTGCACAAGGATAAAGGTAGGGAGGTAGGAATGTAAACACAAGAAGGACACAGGGAAAGGGTAACCACTGGAGGGAAAAGAAAACAAACAAACGAAAAACAGGTCATGAGTCATGGTTAGAGCCTGGGGGACAGGAGCTGGTTTTCTTCATTACTGCATTTTCATGGGTAATGCTGAGTTGTCCATCACAATGGAAAAGACATGGAAACATTCTAAGTGCTTATCAGTGGAAGGATGGATAACCAATCTATGACTTACACACACAATGAAATACTATGCAGCACTAAAGAATAATATAAAATCACAGAATACCTCATAATGTGGATGGATTTGGAAAACATTATGCTGAGTGAAACAAATCAATCAAAGAAGACAAATATTATATTAACCTATTGTTGAAGAAAGTCAAGGAAAGGTTTACATATGGAATGAAACTTTCTTTGTTGGTTACCAGGGGTAGAAAAGGAAGGGAGGAACAACTGCTAGATAGGTAAGACACAAGTATTGATTTGGGTGAAGGGAAAGGTAATATACTGAAAACAAGTGACCAACACAATAAGACTAAGCAAAAGGAAGACTCAAAGAGATGTACAAGAGATACAGATAACAGAGATAAATATTTTGCATATGCAATACTGAATTGTTAATAATAACTAATGTTAATCTATAGGTGGATAAACAGATAAACAGGCTGAATGATTAGGTATGACTAGTCAAAAGGGAATATATTTATGACCATATATAAGTTTGGCAGATGATATTTCTACATATGAATTTGTATGTGCTACTCTGGTGGCGTATTGCCTAAGGCATTTGACTGCTAACCAGGAGGCTGGTGGTTCAAATCTACCAGCCAGTCCTTGGAAGTAAGACGGGACAATCTACTTCCATAGTGATACCGCCTCAGAAACCCAAGGAGGGTTGCCTATGAGTTGGAACCAACTCAACGGCAGTGAGTTTGTTTTTGTTTTTGTTTTTGGTATAAGAATGTTCATATATATAATAAAGCTTACAGGGCTTCCACTCTGATTCATCAATTCCCTTCCTTTTAGAAATTTTATTCTGTTAGGAACTCAAGTCTCAGTGTCTTGGCCCTGTTACTGATGCTCAAATATTCCAAAGACCAAATTTTCTGCAGCATCTATGATAAGTTTATGATAACTTCTTAGCCACAGCCATCCACCCTGAGGGAGCAAGTTCTTTGGCCTGTCTTGGGACCATGGTCACAGGGGAAATCAATCTCAATTGGCATAACATACTGCACAAAAATATTATTCTACATAGCACTTTGGTGGGTAGCAACTGGGCTCTTAAAAGTTTGCAAGCAGCCATCTAAGGTGCAGCAATTGGTCTCTCCCTATCTGGAACAAAGAAGAAAGAAGAAAACCAACGGCTCATGGGAACAATTAGTCCAAAGGACTAGTGGACTATGTGAACCTCAGGCTATGTGACCATGAGACCAGAAGACCTAGATGGTGCCTGTCAACCACCTGAAAAGGGATCCTAGATAGAGTGGGACAAAAATGTGGAACAAAACTCAAAATCATAAAAGTGACCAGGCTTGCTGGTCTGATAGAGACTGGTGAAACCCTCATGACTTTGTCCCCTAGTCACCTTTAGGGCCTATAATTAAACTCACTCCTATGGTTTCTAGCCAAACAATTAAAACAAACAAGCAAACAAAAAACTCACTGCTGTCAGGTCTATTCAGACTCATAGCGACCCCCATTGTGTTTCCAAAGTGGTAAATCTTTGCAGAAATAGATTGTTCAGACTTCCTTCTGCAGGGTGGCTGGGGTCTTGAACTGCCAACCTTTTAGTTATCAGTCAAAGGCCTTGGGCACTGCACCACCAGAGCTCCTTAGCCAAACAATAGATAGGTATATAAGTTGAAAATTTACCGCAGCGAGGTACACTGCTTAAATAGTCAAGCGTGGGAGATCAGAAGGGCAGTATTGAGTAGATTCGACTCATAGTGACTCCTCTTTGGGTTTCCAAGGCAGTATCTCTACCGAAGTAGATTGACCAATCCTCCTTCCAAAGAGTGGGTGATGGGTATGAACCGCTAGCCTTCTGGTTAGCAGTCAAATGCCTTAGGCACTATGCCACCAGAGCTTATAGAAAAGGTTTATTGATCACTGATCAAAATCATTTATGTTTATATATTTGTTAGTTTATCATTATTGTTATATTTTCATAATACAATTAGAATATTATATGTATAAAAAATAAGTGTATATTTATGTTATCATTGGGCATTATTTTAGTAATTTCTCCTAGAAATCATTATAGTCCAGAAAGGAATATAAAGGGAATGGAATGACATAAGATTAGTGATTGATAGCTGAGTGCATAGAGAATAAATGCTAAAGATGGGATGATTATAATCATTTTCCTTTAGAAATACTTCAACCATTTGACATTATGACTTTTGAGCTTTCAATTTAATTTCTTATTCAGTTTTGACATCTATATCTGTGGATACTTGGAAAATATAAATGTCCTGAAAATTCATTACAGGACTACAGACGTTCCACAATCAACTTAAATTGTACAACTATACTAGCAATATACTATACACATGTTAAAGAGGGGCAAAGAGGTTCTTTATTCAAAAGGATTATTCTTGAAATGACAACCAATTGTAGTGCTGAGGATAATAGACAATCTCCAACCCTGAAATATATATATATATATAAAATTTAAAATGAAATATTCACTCTCCCAGCTATAAAAAACAAGCAAACAAAAAACCATACCAAATAAAATAAATTGATAAGACAATGTAATGATATAAGGTTTCAGAACAACACCAGCCATAAGAGACACATTAAGTTGGAAGCAGAATTGAGCAATAAAATATTCATACAGAGATATATTTTTTTCAATGAATTTAGTGCAAAGTAAAGAAACACTCCATAGAGAACAATGAAACTGAGATTCTTGTATTATCTTTGGAAACCCAAGATCATAGAGCTAAGCTAAGGGACCATTACTGAAATTATAACTTGAAAGGTCTACATCTAAAGAGATGGCCCTAAGGGGAAATATGTCCAAGTGACCAGAGGCTTTATAGCCATAGTCTAGAGAGACTATCACTTTGACTGTATGACCAATACTCATTTGTTTGAACTCTCCTTCCCAGTTTAAGACCATCAGGTACTTCCTCAACTACCATTTTAAAGGATTTATTTTCTCAGGAAAGGAATCCTTTTCTATTTTCAAGAAATAATATCAAACATAGATTTGGTAACAACTCCATATGAGACAATTTAGTGGGAGAAAAATTAGTACAGCAAGTGAGAAGAAAAGCACAGATATCCCCCAAGTCTTCTTAAACTGCCATTTAAAATGAATAAATTAATGATGAATACATCCTTAATAAATAATAAGTGAATAAATAAATGATATTCAAGTTCATATCAATATCTACTTTATTCTTTGATTCTAGAGAATAGCATACATAGTGATTTCCTTTAGACTGACTCTTGCTTAACTCTACTAGACTGGTAGAAGATGTAACTCCTTGCCAACAACATAGAAATACCTCTCAAAAGAGGCTGAGTTAAGGGAAGTTAAAATACAATGGAAAATATGGCAGCTTTGCAGAGACATTGATATTGATCTTAGTAAATCAAAAGATGATCAAAGACTTTTCTTGAGAGTAACATGTGGGTGAAATTTAATTAAGAAAATCAATCATGCACTCTGGGATACAAATGTCTATGCATGGCTGTAGGGTTCAAGAAAGAAATTCTACACAAGATCTATGTTATACAAGTCATCCATGATCAGATTGTGGATACTATTTATATTAACTCCCTCTGTTCCCTCATCTCCCTTCTTTATCTAGTCAAAATTTATCAACCTGTCAAGGCCCAAGTCTGAGAAAATGATGAGTGAGACAGGAAACTCTTCAACAGCCTTAGTTTTCTCTCAAATAAAGCATATATTAAGTAAACATTTAGACCTAAACCTACAATGTGTTGATCATGTAGTAACCACTGACTCTTAGTGTTGTGCTACATGCATTCATCTTCCCCATGCTCAACCCATGCCTATATAAAATATAAGATCCTAATATTTAGGATGCCACTTCTTTCCCACTCTGATTCATCAGATTCCCTTCCTTTTAGAAATTTTATTCTGTTCTGAAGTCAAGTCTCAGTGTCTAGGCCCTGCTATTGTTGGTCAAATACTCCAAAGATCAAATTTTCTTCTGCATCTAATCAATCCTCAGTATTTAATAATGATTGGCACATATCAGATCAGGCACTCAATAATTATAAAATTAATGAGCAGAACTGACTTCAATGTCTGGAAAGGCTTATGAATGGCTATAATTCTTATTTCTTGCTGCTAGCCACTGTGGAACTTGCTCTAGTTACCATAATTAAAATAATGCAAACCATTTTTCTGCAATGTGAATGAGGCTGTTATGTGTTTAAAGGTGCATCTAGGAGCTTACTGCTAAGGATCTACCAGCCAAGCCTATTGAAAACAAATGTATGAGCTCATACTAGCTTCAGTACTTTCCTGTTTCTATGGGAACCACCATGCCCTGAGGCCTTTTCTTGAAATATAACATATAATATCAGGCATGGTCTTCAATATTTTATAAGCTAGATCTAAACATGAGACCTATATTGCATGATGGGGTAAAAGAAAACAGCTGGAATCAAACAGACCTGAATGTAAGTTTCGTCTATGTGACAATCAGTGAGTTCTTTAATCTCTATGAACTTGAGATTTCTAACTTGTTAAACAAAAATAGAAGCTCACATTATTATTATTATTATTTTTTTTTTTTTGTAGTTGAAAGTAGGAAAGATGAAGGACATAATGAACATAAAACATTTATCTCGGTATCTCATAGCGCACCCTCAATAATATTTAGCTCCGTCTCTGGTAGCGTAGTGGCTGAGGCACATGACTGTTGACCAGAAAGCTGGCGGTTCAAACCCACCAGTCACTCCTGGAAAGGAAGATGAGGCAATCTACTTCCATAGTGATACTAGCTTGGAAACCCAAGGAGTGGTCGCTATGAGTCGGGTCTGACTCCACGGCACACAACAACAACAACAACTACCATGAAAAGGTAATCTAAATCTAGGAAAGTCAATTACATTGTTTAGGCAGATATTTTCATTGAGGGTTTGGTAAAATTAGAGGACATCTGTGGAGGAGATGGAAATTCAGCAGGGACTTGGAAAGTAAAGATAGTATCTAAAACATATTGAACTTCTGTTACAGACTCCCTTGTTGAATTTGATGATACCCCAATGAGAAAAGCCACAGGTCAATGGGTGGGTAGGATGGGGCAGGTAGTTCTGACTTCATCAACCTGGAAAAAGTTCAGAGGGTTGGTTTGTTAATGTATTAGTCAGTATTCTTAGCTATATTTGAGAGAATCTACATAGTTAAAGTAGTAAATAAACCAATCATTTATTTAATTATTATTTAATTATTCAATTAAAAGGTATTGAAATGGTTACAGCATTTCCAGAGAGGCAAAAGATCAGCCTTACAGGCTGCTGCTGATGGTTCATTGTAGAAAAGCCAGCTAATACCATAATCCAGAACAAATACAGCAGATTGCACCAGTGACACTGTGAAAATGACTAGAAGCTTAGCCGTTTCTTCTCATGATAAACTAAACTTCCCAGCTCTTTTGTTCATTGAATTATAGATTCAACACCAGAATTTATTCATCACATAGCTTGCTTTTAAATCTTACTTCTAATCCACATTTGGGAACTCTGGTACCATAGTGCCTAAGGCACTTGACTGCTAACCAGGAGGCTGGCAGTTCAAACCCACCAGCCACTCCTCGGAAGGAAGGTTGGGCAATCCTACTTCCGTAGCGATAACTGCCTTGGAAACCCAAGGAGGGGTCTCTAGGAGTCAGGGCCGACTCGATGGCAAATAACAACAATCCACATTTGATGGATGGAGTCTGAGTTATTTGCCTATTCATTAGCTACAAGGAAGCCTGGATAGGTGAATTTTGTTTTCTACATTGGGAGGAGAGATTCATGATTTGGAGAATTCTATAATCATTAAATGGGTCTTCTAAATATGATAGATGACTAAAACATGACAGATGACCCCTACAGGAGGACTTTGTTGTGGGAGATAATATGGAGCTCTGATCAGGTTGTGGATAAAAGATGTTTACTGACCTTATAAAAGTCTCATTGTCATCAAGTTGACCCCAATTCATAGGGACCCCATATGACAGAGTAGTACTGTCACGTAGGACTTCCAAGGCTGAAATCTTTATGGATGCAGAATACCATATCTTTGCCCCACAGTGTGGCTGGTAGGTTCAAACAGCTAGCCTTTTGGCTAGCCACCTATTACTTTAACCACTGCACCACCAGGGCTTCTGATGAACCTATGAACTTGAGAAATTCTAGGAAATATCATCCAGTCTGATGAGCTGATAAACCAAACCAAACCTATTGCCATTGAGTCAATTCTTACTCATAATGATCCTCATTGGGTTTCCAAGGAGGTAAATCTTTACGGAAGTAGATTTCCTCATCTTCTGTCCATAGAGAGGCTGGTGGGTTTGAATCGCCAAAGTTCTGGTTAGCAGTCAAATGACTTAGGCATTGTACCACCATATTTCCTTGATGATCTCGTAGTCTTGGACAATTGAGTGTTTCTCATGAGTTCACATTAGATCATGTTGGCATTTTGGAAGGGTTATAACTAAAAGTCATCTCCATATTCCACTCTCATGGCCAGAGTTTAGAACATATCAAATGAAACTCAGAACGAAGGCAGAGCAAAGTAAAATTAACACCAGAATATATAAGATAATGAGAATCTTGTTTTGAGTTTTCCATGACAACAGGCATAGGAAAGATAGATATCAAAGAAGAATGTGTGTATTTAGGAGGCAGGAGACTATAGGCCCATTTTATCTATACTTGGAAATTTCACAAAGTTTACTAGAATTCATGCTATGCTTGTTGAGGGTTTCATGAACATTTGGTATAAGAGCTCTGGTGGTGCTGTGGTTAAAGCTTTGGGCTGCTAACTGAAAGGTCAGCAGTTCAAACCTACTAGCATCTCCGCTGGAGAAAGATGGGGCAATCTGCTTCCATAAATATTTATAGCTTTAGAAATCCTATGGGGCATTTCTACTCTGTACTATAGGGTCACTATGAGTTGGAATCAACTTGATGGCAATGGATTTGGTTTTAGTTTATAATTGATGTGACAAAGAAGTGTGCTGCTGTGAAAGAGAAATAATGAAATGGCTGGTGATTCTCAAGAAGTGGTGGAAATTTTGTGAAGTTTAAAGTTTTTCTGCAGTAGAAAATTTTCAAGTATCTTACCTTGCTCTCAAGGCCTGGAAAGGCTCCATATAACATTTAGGTTATGTCTGCACATGTGTGAGTGTGTGACATACACACATGTGCACAATCAAATACATACCTGAAGCAGAAGAGTTTTCCATCACCCTTTGATATTCTTCACAAAAACAAGATAGGCTTGATTTCTTTAGAATTACTGAACCAGAGCCAACAACTTATACACAGTTACAGGCTATAGAACTTGTCTCCACATTTCTATAAGATAAACATAGATGTGACTCAGCAGTGATTTAATAACCATCTATCTACCCTTTGGAGAATATGTATGGGCTCATAATGTCAATTACTCCCTCACAGACATCAGCAATGAAGCTGTTGGATGGAGAATTGTTCTGTGGGCCTTCAGGGAAAGGAAAATGAAATAGATTTGATTTCAGAGAATATTCCAAGTTTGTTTGTTTTCTTTTTTTTTTTTTTATTTTGGTCTTTTTTCAACTTGAGAATAAGATTTCTATTTGTATAGTTTGATTTAAAATATATATATTTCCAATATACAAGGCTGCAAGGGTAATATTGTTATTATAAGCATACACAAACACACATACATTTTTAGCAATGAAATTCCTTTGCTTACTAATTTTGTATTCAAATATGCTCCATCTAATCCTGTTTAACCCACTGCCTATACTTTTAATTTCAAATGTTAATCCTCTTTCATATTTTCTATTTAAATGTCTAATAAGTCTAGAAAACTTCCTGGTTTATTGACTAAGAAACATTCTCTGATTTTAAAAAATTTGGTAAGATGCATAAACATCATAAGGCAAAGATAAAGATGTGTTTTTATTTGGATATAAAATAGAGCTTGTTTCCACTAGTCAATTCCCTTCCAGCTTACCTCCCTTCTTCTCTTTCTTTCTCTGTAGCTTTATCTCTTTCTTGCCATTTTTCTCTCTCAGTGATAGTCTCACATCAAAAACACTTACTTTAGATAGAGACTTTGCATACTAGTTGGCATGAAATACTGTATTGATAACAAATGTCTATTTGTTAAGGTGACTGGCAGGTTAAAGTTATTTTTCTTACTAATTTTCTCCTATAAGAAGGTTTCTCTTCATGGGTATTCATAGCCTGGTCTTTGACTGGTGATAGACTCCATACATACCGACACAGGTTCATGGACTATGACCCTAGCATATACATTTAATTTATGTGAATCTATACTTAACATATTTGCCCCTTGAAAAGAAAAATGATTATAATATATAAATAGTACAGATAATTATTCACCTCATCTCGTTAATGGTTGGGCAAAGGATGGGAGCTGAAACTCTGTTATACGGCTGCAGGTCTTAGGACTTAAATCATGTCTCAGTATAAACCAACCATGCTAGGTATAAGTCTTCTGTTTAAAGATTAAAAAAGAAAACAGTGTCAGGCAACATATGGTCCTCAATAAAAGAAATAATGACTTATTTGTAGTGGAGGAAACTTTATAGGTTTATAATTAATGAAGTACAGTAAGTGTGTTTTAAATATGACATTTATCTCATGCATTTCCAAGGGCAGTTTTGACTCTTGGAGTCCAGAATTGTGCAAATGGTTAACATACTCAAACGTTAATTGAAAGGTTGGAAGTACAATTTCACTCAAAAGTATGAGAAAAGAAAGGCCTGGTGAGCTATTGCTGAAAAATCAGCCATTGAAAACCCAACAGAACACATTTCTACTCTGACACATATAGTCACAGTTTGTTGCACATTTGAGGAATCCATGATATTTTCAATATTCTTCGACAACACCACAATTCAAAAGGACCGATTTTTCCTCAATGTTCTTTAATCATTTTCTACCTTTCATATGGGCATGAAGCAAATTAATCGGAGAGAGGAGTTATATTCATTGTTTTGTGTCCACTTTTCCCTTTGCCAGTCCTTCCACCAAGT
The DNA here is from genome assembly GCF_000298275.1 of Orycteropus afer afer. Classification (NCBI taxonomy): domain Eukaryota; kingdom Metazoa; phylum Chordata; class Mammalia; order Tubulidentata; family Orycteropodidae; genus Orycteropus; species Orycteropus afer. The sequence continues at coordinate 257,100 of NW_006921827.1, read as the reverse complement.
AGCAGTGTGAGTGATTTTTATAAAGTGCAAGCCAGTTCTGTTAGTGCTCTGATTTAAATACTTCAATGGTTTCAGGTTGCATTTAGAATAAAATCCAACTTATTTATCATTACTTTTAATACACCACATGATCTGATTACCAATTACATCTTCTTTTTTTTCATGTCATCTCCTCAGGCTCACCACCTCAGATAATTGACCTCACAATTGTTTTTCAAAGGATTAAACTATTTCCATTTGATGTCTTTTCAATGGCTCTTTTCAGGCTTGGAGTGCTTGCATCCATCTCTTCAAATGTTTACCTTTTCTTTCACCATATTAAGATCTAAACTTTAATATAATATCTTCATAGAAGCCATGTTAACTATCTAATTTGTCAGGGTTAGGCCTTTAATTTTCATAGTCTGTAATAAAATTATTCATCAATTTCTTTTTTAACTATCTCTTAGTCTTATCGAGGCAGGTAAGGAAAGCGAGTAGATCAGTTGTAAAAACTAAGGGAGACAAACTTGTCTGTCAGTTTGTCATCCTGTGATGGTTTGAGTATTGCTGTGAGGCTAGAGGCTGTGCCACCAGTGCTGTAAAATGCCAGCAGGGTCACTCATGGTGGACAGGTTTCAGCGGAACTTCCAGACTAAGACAGACACAGAAGAAGAAAGAGGTCATTCACTTCTCAAACAATTGGCCAGTGAAAACCTTATGAATAGCAGTAAAACACAGTCTGATATATTACTGGATAACTTTATGAATAGATCTGAAGCATTGTCCAATATAGTGTCAGAAGATGAGCCCATCAGGTTGTAAGGCACTCAAAATATGACTGGGAAAGAGATGACTCTTCAGAATAGAGACAACCTTAATGATTTGGATGGAGTAAAGCTTTTGGGACCTCCATTAGCTGATATGGCATGATTCAAAATCAGTAGAAGCTACAAATATTCATTGATAATCAAAATATGTATGAAGTATGAATGCAGGAAAACCGGAAGTTGTCAAAAATGAAATGAAACACATAAAGATCAATATCTTAGGCATTAGTGACCTGAAATGGTCTGGTTTTGGCCATTTTGAATCAGACAACTATAATGATCTACTATGCTGGGAATGACAAATTGAAGAAGAATGATGTGGCATCATTCATCACAAAGACTGCTTCAAGATCTATCCAGAGGTACAATGCTGTCAGTGATAGGATAATATCCATATGCTTACAAGGAAGATCAGTTAATACTACTATTATCCAAATCTCTGCCCCAACCACCAAAAGCAAAGATGAGGAAATTAAAGATTTCTATCAACTTCTGCAGCCTGAAATTGATCAAACATGCAATTAAGTGTTAATTATCACTGGTGACTGGAATGCAAAAGTTGGAAACAAAGAAGAGTTATCACTAGTTGGAAAATTTGGCCTTGGAGATAGATATAATGCTGGAGATTGCAAGACAGAATTTTGCAAGACCAATGACTTCTTCAATGCAAATAGCTTTTCTCAACAACATAAATGACAACTATGCATGTGGACTTCAACAAATGGAATACAAAGGAATCAGATTGACTACATCTGTGGCAAGAGGCAATGGAGAAGTTCAATATTTTCAGCCAAAACAAGGCCAGGAGTTGATTGTGGAACAGACTATCAACTGCCCATATGCAAGTTCAACTTGAAGTTGAAAACAATTAAAACAAGTCCACAAGAGGCATAATATAACCTTGATAATATCTCTCCTGAATTTAGAGACCATCTAAAGAAGAGATTTAATGCATTGAACACCAGAGACTGAAAACCAGAGGAATTGTGGAATGACATAAAGAACATTATCCATGAAGAAAGCAAGAGGTCATTAAAAGGACAAGAAAGGAAGAAAAGTTCAAAATAGATGTCAGAAGAGACTCTGAAAGTTGCCCTTACGTGGAGTAGCTAAAGAAAATGGAAGAAATGACAAGATAAAAGAGCTGAAAAGAAGATTTCAAAGAGCAGCTGGAGAGGACAGTGCCAACTATTATAATGGAATGTGCAAAGACCTGGAGTTAGATAACCAACAGGGAAGAACATGCTTGTCATTTTGCAAGCTGAAAGAACTGAAGAAAAATTGTAAGCCTCAAGTTGCAATATTGAAAGAATCTGTGGGCAAAATATTGAATGATGCAGGAAATATCAAAATAAGATGGAAGGAATACACAGAGTCACTGTACCAAAAGAATTGGTGGATGTTCATCCATTTCAGGAAGTGGCATATAATCAAGGACCAATGGTATTGAAGGAAGAAGTTGAAGCTGCACTGAAAGAATTGGTGAAGAACAAGGTTCCAGGAACTGATAGAATACCCGTTGAGATATTTCAACAAACCAGTTCCTGGCTGGAGTTACTCATTCATTTATGTCAAGAGATTTGGAAGGCAGCTACCTGTCCAACTAACTAGAAGAGATCCATATTTGTACCCATTCCAAAGAAAGGTGATTCCACAGAGTGTGGAAAATATGAAACAACATCATTTATATCACAAGCAAGTAAAATCTTACTGAAGATAAGCAGTATATTGACAGAGAGCTTCCAGAAATGCAAGCTGGAATCAGAAGAGGATGTGGAATGAGAGATACCATTGCTGACGTCAGAAGGACCTTAGCTGAAAACAAAGAATAACAGAAAGATGTTTACTTGTGTTTTATTGACTATGTAAAGGCATTCGATTGTGTGGATCATAATAAATTATTGATAACATTGAGAAGAACAGGAATTCCAGAACTCTTGATTGTAATCATAAGGAACTTGTACATAGATCAGGAGACTGTCATTTGAACAAAACAAGGGAATATTGCATAGTTGAAAATCAGGAAGGGAATGCATCAGGGTTGTATCCTTTCAGCATACTTATTTAATTTGTATGCTGAGCAAATAATCTGAGAGGCTGGATTATATAAAGGAGAACGTGGCATCAGGATTGGAGGAAGACTCATGAACAACCTGCAATACCCAGGTGACACAACTTTGCTTGCTGCAAATGAGGATCAATTGAGGTACTTATTGATGAAGATTAAAGACTACAGTCTGCCTTATGGATTACACCTCAATATAAAGAAAACAAAAAATTGGTCCAATAAACAGCATCACTATGGATGAAGAAAAGATTGAAGTTGTCAAAGACTTCATATTACTTGGTTCAACAATCAACACCAGTGGAAGCAGAAGTCAAGACATGAGATGATGTATTGCACTGGGAAAATCTACTGCAAAAGACCTTTTAAATGTGCTGAAGAGCAAAGATATCTCCTTGAAGACTAAAGTGCACCTAACCCAAGCCATGGTATTTTTAGTTGTCTCTTCCGCATGTGAGAGCTGGACAATAAGGGAGACCGAAGAAGAGTTGATGCTTTTGAGTTGTGGTGTTGGACAAGAATGCTAAGAGTACTGTGGACTTTTAAAAGGACTAATAAATCTGCCCTGGAAGAAGTGCAACCAGAATGGTCCTTGGAAGCAAAAATGGCCAGACTTCATGTCACCTATTTTGGTCATGTTGTCAGGAGGAACTCTTCCCTGGAGAAGGATTTCATGCTTGGTAAAATGGAAGGTCAATTCTTCCTCAATCTTCCTTATTTATTGTCTAGCTTTCACATGGGCATGAGGCAAATGAAAATACAATGGCTTGTGTCAGGCACACTTTAGACCACAAAGTGTGATTTTGGCTTTTTAACATTTTCAAAAGTGTTTTTTTTTTTTTTTTTTTGCATCTGATTTGACCAATGCAATACATCATTTGACTTCTTGACCGACTTTTCCATGGACATTGATTGTGGAACCAAGTAAACAGAAATCCTTGACAACTTCAGTATTTTCTCTACTTATCATGATATTGCTTATTTTTCCTGTTGTGGGGATTTTTTTTTTTTTTTTTTTTTTTTTAACGTTCAAGTGTAATTCATACCAAAGATTGTAACTTTGATCTTCCTCAGTAAGTACTTCTAGTCCTTTTCACTTTTAACAACCAAGGTTATTATGTAGTTATCACCAGTTGTTAATGAGTCTTCCTCCAATCCTGCTGCTACATTCTCCATCATATAGTTTCACTTCTCAGTTTATTTGCTTGGCATACAGACTAAATAAGTATGGTGAAAGGACACAACCCTGACGCAGACCTTTCTTAATTTTAAAACATGCAATATCTTCTAGCTCTGTTCAAATGAATACCTCTTAGGCTATGTACAGATTCCACAAAAGAACAATTAAGTGTTCTGGAATTACCATTGTTTGCAATGTTATCCATAATTTTTTATCATCTACACAGTCTAATGTTTTTTTTCATAAGTCAATAAAACACAAGTAAACATCTTGATAGTATTCTCTGCTTGCAGCCAAGATCCATCTAATATCAGTCATGGTAACCCTCATTCCACATTCCCTTTTGAATCTGGCGTAAATGTCTGGCAATTCTTTTTCAATGTACTGCTGCAACTGTTTTTGAATTATCTTCAGTACAATTTTACTTGTGTGTAATATTAAAGATGTTTGATATTTTATGCATTCTGTTACATCCTTTCTTTGAAATAGGCATGTGTATGCATCTCTTCCAATAAATTGCCCAGGTAGTTATCTTCCAAATTCTTAGACATAGATGAGTGAGTGCTTCCAGTATTGTACCCATTTGTTGAAAGATCACGATTAGTATTCTATCAGTTCCTGGAGTCTTGTTTTATGCCAATGCCTCTAGTTTAGCTTGGACTTCTTCCTTCACTACCATCAGTTCTTGATCATATGCTATCTCCTGAAATGTTTAAATGTCAACCAATTCTTTTTGGTACAGTGACTCTCTATGTCTTCCCTGTTCCTTTGATACTTCTTGCATCATTGAATATTTTGTCCATAGAATCCTTCAGTACTGCAAATTGAGGACTGATTTTTTTTTTCCCCCTTTGGTCTTTTCTGCTTGATATCTCCTTAGTATGTTTTTCCATTTTTGTTTTCTAATAATGCTGATCATTTATCCAAATAAAATGACCATGAATGAAACAGTTTATGAAATGCTTGTATTGGGTAAAAATAAGTACAAAATAAATGTTTTATACAGTTGTGTTAGACTTTCTTGATATTTTAATATGAATAAAATCAGCATTGTTTTTCCCCCAAATAAGACATTTTTGTACAACTATTTTATTGGCGTTTTAAAAAATGTTAAACCTTAGTTAAAGAGAAGATTATACAAGTTAAATGTTTCTATTTAGCTTAAATATGACCACCAGTAAAAAATTGGTTGGCTTTGTTAGAATAGCTCAAGGTATTTTTGTTTCTATGTCATAAAGTTCAACTAATTGATTTGAAAAGAAATCTGATGGTACATTAACTTACAAACATATGGAACCTATGCCTAGAACTCAAGAAAATTGCTAAAATGTCACATGTCAATTCTTACTCTGGGCCAACTGAAAAAATGCATGTGACTTTGAATATCAACCTGATATGTAATTCGAAGCAATGGGACAATGAAACACATTGAATGGGTAATAACGAAACCCAATTATTAGATCTCTGGCTTGGTATGCTTGTGGTCCATGACAACTGATGAGGTCCCATAAGATGCCAAAAACAATTCATTCTAAAGCAGAAACTGGCAAACTATGACTTCTGGTATGTTTCTGTTTGGTACCCAAGGCAAGAATTGTTTTCATATTTTTAAATCATTACTGAAAAATGAAGAAGAAAAATGTGAGAAAGAGCCAAAATGTGTTCTACATAACCTAAAATATTTACTCTTTGGTCCTTTTGTTGGGGGGGGAGGGGAAGCCAACTTCTGCATAATGCTTAAAACCAAAAAACAAACTTACCACCATCAGAGTCAGATCCAACTCATAGCGACCCCACCTTGGGTTTCCAAGGTGGTATCACTCTGGAAGTAGATTGCTCAACCTTCTCTCTGAGGAGTGGCTGGTGGATTTGAACACCAGCCTTCTGGTTAGTAGTCAAATGCTTTAGGCACTATGCCACCAGAGCTCCCACATAATGTTTAGTCAAGGAAAAACAAGAGAACAATAGGAAAGATGAAACTAATGTAGATAACAGGACATTTAGAAATGGGATCCTAGCAGTTGGATGCTTAGGTTATTGATTCCTTTAGATTGAGAAATTTTGGTCTTTTTTAATTCTCTTCCCATTTGCCTCTGTGGTTATGCTAGCTAGAGGAATCAATACATCCAAAGTTACTTATGCTATTTCAGAGATTTAGCTTGGATCTTAAACAAAGATTTCCTAGATAAAAGAACAATTAAAGAATGTAATTTAGGATGATGGTGGAATAGCTAGATAAGCTGCACAGACACTCATCAACAAAGAAAAGACAAACCAATTTACACAAATGCAAAAGATAATCCTGGACCCTGAGCTTTGAAAGGAAAGATACAGAAGTGAGTTAAATGAACTCCAACTAGTAGAAGAACCTGAATAAAAGCAGTGAATAAGGAGAAAAATGGAGCTGCAAACTGTCAGCTATCTTGATGGCACAGACAGTTTGAATATTTCCAAGTGGTATTAGGGCATGAGAAATAACCTAAAAGTCGGCCCTGCTCACCAAAAGATGCTTGGGCAACTGCAACAGTGGCAGATGACTAAAACGCGACATAGCAAAGAAGGATACAAACTGACCTGTGCACTTTCAGCTGTCCAGAGGGCACAGCCATTTTGAATGTTTACAAGTGACAGTCATTTTGGATATTTAAAGCGTCTGCCTTCTCATTCAGATTCCAGGGACCTAAGAATAGTCTCCTCTTGCCCAGGAGAGCACAGATAAACCAGAGGCTGATGACTGGAAAACTTTTAGACTGGGGCTTTTTTTCTTTCTCTTTCCCTGGTTCCTTTTTTTTTTTTTTTTCTTTTTTTGTGGTTCTTCCCATCCTTGTTTTTCTTTCTGCATTTTCCCCTCATTATTCTCTCACTCTGGTTCTTTTTCCTTATTCCCCCCTCCACAGATATTATTTTTTTTCTCTCTCTCCTTTTCTATTTATATATTGTTTGTCTTTTTTAAAGTATTTCGTTAATATTTCATCACATTCATTGTCTTTCCTCTTTTTCTTTCTTTCGTTTCCTTTATGGTGATTATTCCTGTGTGTATATTCAGTGTATGTTTTTTGTCCTTTCTTTTTCATTTCTGGTGGTTTTCTGATTGTTTCTGTCTTCCTGGGAAACAGCAACCATGCCCATACAACCCAACCATACCCATACTTCTTGCAACCCCATCTACTGAGTGAGGGCTACCATTTACTTCTGGATCAACTGCTCAATGATACAGGACAGTCAGTATAAGCCTGAATCACCCTTAACTGCTCTTTACAATCTGCTAACAGAGATCTGTGCAGCCACTCTCATTCTCTATCACAGTCACCTGGATACAGGTGATGAGTGTGTAAGTGCTGCCAACTAGTGAATAGAGGTGCACATTAACCTGCTTACTCAGATACATCCAAACAAAACAAAGAAAATGCAAATCACATCAACACACAATTACCGATTAAATATAAATATAACAAAGTCACAATTTCTCAGAAACAACAGACCTTCACAATCCACACAATGAAGCAAGATAAAGCTGTAGAAGAAAAGGGGCCAGGATATAGACCCAGAATACATCCATGAGGAAGAAGCAGCATTGGAACTCCCTGATAAGGAATTCAAAGGAATTATATTTAGGCATTATAAATTATAAATGGGACTGGGAAAGAGCTGCTCCATCAGAGTAGAACCAACCTTAATGATAGGGATAAAGTAAGTCTTTCAGGACCTCCATGTGCTGACATGGCAAGACTCAAATTGAAGAGAAACTGCTGCAAACATCCATTAATAATCAGCACATGGAATGTATGAAATATGAACCTAGGAAGATGGGAAGTTGTCATAAATGAAATGGAGTGCATAAAGATTGATATCATAGGCATTAGTGAGCTGAAATGGATGGGTTTTGGGCATCTTGAATCAGACAATCATATGATCTACTATGCCATGAATGACAAATTAAAAAGGAAAGGTGTGGCATTCTTCATAGCAAAGGATGTTTTAAGATCTGTCCTGAAGTACAATGCTGTCAGTGATAGGATAATATCCATACACCTACAAAGCAGACCCGTTAATACTACTATTATTCAAATTTACACACCAACCACCAAAACCAAAGATGAGGAAATTGAAGGTATTTATCAACTTCTGCAGCCTGAAATTGATTAAACATGCAATCAAGATGTGTTAATTATTGCTGGTGATGGGAATGCAAAAGTTGGAAACAGAGAAGAATCACTGGTAGTTGGAAAATTTGGCTGTGGTGACAGAAATAACACTGGAGATCTCATGATAGAATTTTGCAAGACCAATGACTTATTCATTGCAAATACTTTTTTCAACAACACAAATGGCAGCTATACATGTGGACTTCACCAGATGGAGTCCACAGGAATAAGATTGAATACATCTGTGGCAAGAGGTGATGGAAAAGTTCAATACTTTCAGCCAAAACCAGGCCAGGAGCTGACTATGGAACAGACCATCAACTGCTCATATGGAAATTCAACTTGAAGTTGAAGACAACTAAAATAAGTCCATGAGAAGCAATATATGACCTTACATATATCCTTCCTGAATTTAGAGATCATTTAAGGAATAGATTTGATGCATTGAACACCAGTAACTGAAAACCAGAAGAATCATGGGAATATATCAAGAACATCATCTATGAAGAAACAAGAGGTCATTAAAAATATAAGAAAGAGAGAAAAGACCAAAATGGATGTCAGAAGAGACTCTGAAACTTACCCTTGAACAGAGAGTAGCTAAAGCAAATGGAAGAAATGGCAAGATGAAAGAGCTGAACAGAAGATTACAGGAGCAGCTCAAGCAGACAAAGCCAAGTACTATAATGAAATAAGCAAAGACCTGGAGGTAAAAAACTGAAAGGGAAGAACACACTTGACATTTCTAAAGCTGAAATAACTGAGGAAAAAAATTATGCCTTGAGTTGCAGTATTGAAAGATTCTATGGGCAAAATATTGAATGATGCAGAAGATGGAAGGAATACACAGAGTCACTGCACCAAAAAGAACTCATCAATCTTCATCCATTTCAGGAGGTGGCATATGTTCAAGAACCATTTGTACAGAAGGAAGAAGTCGAAGCTGCACTGAAAGAATTGGTGGAGAACAAGGCACCAGGAATGACAGAATACTCATTGAGATGTTTCAACAAACAGATGCTGACTAGAGGCACTCACTCATATTTGGAAGACAGCTATCTGGATAACTTACTGGAAGAGATCCATATTTGTACCCATTCCAAAGAAAGGTGATCCCACAGAATATGGAAATTATAGAACAATATCATTAATATCATATGCAATAAAATCTTACTGAAGATAATTTAAAAATTATATTAGTTGCAGCAGTATATTGACAGAAACTTCCAGAAATTCAAGCTGGATTCAGAAGATCTTGCAATGAATACACCTACAAGTTGGTGGATTGTATTATTTAGTTCTTCTGCATCTTTGTTGAGTTTCTATCCAGTTGTTAGAATATATCATTGCTGATGTCAGATGGATCTTGGCTCAAAACAAAGAATACCAGAAAGATGTTTACTTGTGTTGTATTGACTATGCAAAAACATTTGATTGTGTGGATCATTACAAATTGTGGATAACATTGGCAAGAACGGGAATTCCATAACTGTATTTGTTCGGAACTTGTCCTTAGACCAGGAGACTGTTGTTCAAACAGAAAAAGGGACCACTACATGGTTCAAAATCAAGAAAGGAGCAGTCAGGGTTGTGTCTTTTCACCATACTTATTCAATCTGTATGTTGAGCAACTAATCCGAGAAGTAGGACTATATGAAGAAGAACATGGCATTAGAATTGGAGGAAGAATCATTAACATCCTGTGATCTGCTGATGACACAACTTTGCTTGCTGAAAGTGAGGATGACTTGAAATACTGATGAAGACTGAAGAACACAATCTGCAGTAGGAATTACATCTCAATATAAAGAAAACAAAAGTCCTAACAGCTGGCATTATAAGCAACATTACTATAAATGGAGAAAAGTTTGAAATTGTCAAAGACTTCACATTACTTGGTTCCACAATCGATGCCAATGGAAGTGGCGGTCAGGACATCAGATGGCATATAGCACTGGGAAAATCAGCTGCAAAGTACCTTTTTCAAGTGCTGAAGAGCAAAGATGTCTCCTTGAGGACTAAGGTGTACCTGACTCAAGCCATGGTATTTTCAATTGTCTCATATGCATGTGAGAGCCAGACAATGAATAAGGAAGACAGAAGAATACTTGATGATTTTGAGCTGTGGTGTTGGAGAAGAATGCTGAAAGTACTGTGGACTGCTAAAAGAACTGACAGGTCTATCCTGGAAGAAGTACAGCCAGAATGCTCCTTGGAGGTAAGAATGGCCAGACTTCATCTCACATACTTTGGTCATGTTGTGAGAATGGACCATTCCCTGGAGAAGGATGTCATGCTTGGTAAGGTGAATGGTTGATGAAAGAGGGGAAGGCCCTCAACGAAATGGATTGACATAGTGACAGCAGCAATGGGCTCAAGTGTAGCAAGAATCATGGAGCTGGCTTAGGACAGGGCAGTGTTTCGTTCTGCTGTGCATAGGGTTGCTATGAGTCAGAGACAACTCGAAGGCACCTAACAACAACAACACATTTAAGTACATCCAAGAGATTGAGATGAGTTCTGGTGGTATAGTGCCTAAGGCATTAGACTGCTAACCAGAAGGCTGGTGGTCCAAAACCACCAGCCATTCCTCAGAAAGAAGGTTGGGCAATCTATTTCCGTAGTGATACCTCCTCAGAAACCCAAGAAGGGATAGCTATCAAGGAAAACACTGCCAAAATTAAGGAAAACACAGATAAAACCCCAGAAATATTTTGGAAGAAAATACAAGAACAAAATGAAAAAAAAAAAAAAAAGAAAAACTAGAAATGATACAAAATCTAAAAATAAAAATCCAGAAAATTAATACTAAATTTTCCGAAAAAAACATAACACATTGAATGGAAAAAGGAGTAGAATTGAATCAGTGGAAGACAGAATTAGTGAGATTGAAGACAAATATTTCAATACTTCTTTGAAATGTATAAATCAGATAAAAAAAATCAAAACAAAAGAAGAAAACCTAAGATTCATATGGGATACCATCAGTAGGAATAATATATATGTAATTGAAACTTCAGAACAGGAAGTGACAAAGAAAACTACAGAGAAAATTGTCCAAGATTTGCTGGAAGATAATTTCTCTCATATGATGAAAGATGAGAATTCCATAAGTCGAATGAACTACAAACATGATAGGCCCCAAAAGAAAATCACCAAGACATATCATCATCAAACTCACCAAAACCAAGGACTAAGAAAAAATCATGAAAGCAGCATGGGAAAAAAGAAAGTTACCTACAATGAGCAACCAATATGACTAAGCTCTGATTTTTCAGCAGAAACCATGCAGGCTAGAAGGCAATAGGATGGTAAATATAAAACCCAGAAAGAAAAAAACATTTTCAACTAAGAATTATATACCCAGCAAAACTGTTCCTCAAATATGATGGTGAAATTAAGGACATTTTCAGAGAAGCAAAAAGTAAGAGAATTTGTTAAAACCAGACCAACCTTATAAGAGATGCTAAAGGGAGTACTTTGGACAGAGAACAAACAACAATAAACAACAACTGGCAATTAATACATATGATGGTGTATAAACCAGAAACCAACCCAGTTTTAGAAGTGGCATAGTGCCTAAGGCATTTGACTGCTAACCAGTTCATATGCACCAGCCTCTCCTTGGAAGGAAGATTGGGCAATATACTTCTGTAGTGATACTGCCTTATAAATCCAAGGGGTCACTATGACTTGGATCCAGCACAACAGCAGTGAGTTTTATACACCCAATGAAAAAGTCTGAAATTACATAAACCAGATTTTAACAGAATTGAGAAGACAAGTAGATGAATCCACAGTCATAGTACGAGAATTTGATACATGACTTTGAAGGAAAGACAGAACAACTGGATAGAAACTCAACAAAGATGCAGAAGAACTGAACAATACAATCCAACAACTCCATCTTACAGACATCTGCAGAGCACTTCACCCAATAGCAACACAATGTATATTATTTTCCAGTGAACATGGAAAATTCTCCAAGATAAACCATGTATTAGGACAAAATTCAAGTCCTAAAATAAATTTTAAAACTTTGAAATATTTCAAGCATCTTAGATCAAAATTCTATAAAATCAGGAAAAGACCAAATACATGGAAACTTAATAAGACCCTCCTAAAAAACAACAGGGTAAATTAAAAAAAAAAAAAAAAGGATAGAAAATAAAATTTTAAAAATACCTTGAATCAAATGAGAATGAAAACACAACATATCAAAAACTTTGGTACACAGAAAAGTAGTGGTAAGAGACCAATTTATAGGAATAAATGCACATCAAAAATAATAATAATAATAATAAATAGCCAAAATAATCACCTTAACCCAACATCTCCAACAATTAGTAAAAACAACAACAACAACAACAACAAAAGGCTATGGTTACCAAAAGAAAAGAAATAGTAGATTTGAGCAGAAATAAATGAAACAGAAAATAAAAAGACAGTAGATAAAATCAACAAGACTAGAACTTGGTTTTGGGAAAAGATTAATAAAATT
>NW_006921827.1:188627-244300 GCF_000298275.1 Orycteropus afer afer | reverse complement strand
AAAAAAAAAAAAAAAAACCCCACTGCTGTCAATTGGTATCTGACTCATAGCGACCCCTCCTTGGGTTTCTGAGGCAGTAACACTATGGAAGTAGATTGCCCAATCTTCTTTCTGAGGGGTGGCTGGTGGGTTTGAACCACCAACCTTCTGGTTAACAGTCAAATGTGTTAAGCACTATGCCATGAGAGCTCCTAACAAAGGAAAAGAGGTATAGACTACAAAACACACAAATAAGAAATGAATTAGGTGATGCCACAACAGAACCAATTGAAATAAAAAGGATACTATGAGAAATTATACTTCAACAAATGACTTTTGAAAATCTAGAAAACATGGACAGATTTCTAGAAGCATACTACTTATGTAAGTTAACACAGACTGAGGTAGAAAATTTTAACTGACCTATAACAAATGAAAAAATTGAACAGGTCATACAAAAATTACCAACAAAGAAAAGTCCTGGCCCACGTGGTTTCATTGGACAATTCTACCAGACATTCAGAGAAGAATTGACACCAATCCTACACAAACTATTCCAGAACATAGAAATGCATGGAATCTTCCCAAATTCATTTTATGAAGAAAGCATAACCTTGATACCAAACCAGCAAAGACCTGACTAAAAAGAAAAACTACAGACCAATATCCTTCATGAATAAAGATGCAAAAATCTGCAACAAAATCCTAGCCAATCAACTCCAACAACATATCAAAACAATAGTACATTATGCCCAAGTGGGGTTTATACCAGATATACAAGGGAGGATCAACATTAGAACAACATTAGAAAACAATTAAGACATTAGAAAAACAATCAATGTTGTCCATCACATAAATAAAACAAAGGGAAGGAGTTACATGATCATATCAATTGATGCACAAAAGCAATCCCTTTCCTGATAAAAACTCAGAAAAATAGGAAATGAAGACAAATTCTTCAACATAATAAAGGACATATATGCAAAACTAACAGCCAACACTTTTTTCAATGGAAAGTGACTAAAACCATTCTCCTTGTCAACAGGAACCTGAAAAGGATGCCCTCTATCACTGCTCCTATTCAACACTGTATTAGAAGTCCTAGGGTAATAAGCAAGAAAGGGAAATCAAAGGCATCCACATTGGTAAGGAAGAAGTAAAACTATCACTATTTACAGATAATATGATCTTATACCTAGAAAAAACAAAATACCCAGCAAAATTACTGGAACTAATTGAGAGATTCAGCAGAGTGGCAGAATACAAGATTAACATGCAAAAATCAGTTAGATTCCTCTACACCAGCAAAGAAATTGCTAAAAAAGAAATAAGGGAATCAATACCATTTACAATAGCTACAAAAAGAAAAAAAGAAAAAAACTTAAGAATAAAGCTTACCAGGGACCTGTACAAAGAAAACTAAAAAAGATTACTTCAAGAAACCGTAAGAGATCTACATAAATGGAAGAATATATTATGCTCATCAATAGGAAGATTGAACATTGTGAAAATGTCAATTCTACCCAAAGCAATCTATGTATTCAATGCATCCCAATCCAGATCCCATCAACGTTCTTTAAAGATAGAGAAAAACCAATCACTATCTTCAGATGGGAAGAAAAGAGACTTCAGATAGGCAAAGCACTACTGAAGAAGAAGAACAAAATAAGAGGTCTCATTCTCCCAGATCTCACAACCTACTATACAACCACAGTAGTCAAAAAACCTTGGCATTGGTACAATAACACAGACAAAGACCCATGGAATGAAATTGAGAACCCAGAAATAGATCCATTGACCTATGGTCAGCTGATTTTTGACAAAGGACTGAAATCCATTAAGTAGGGAAGAGATTTTCTGTTTAACAAAAGATGCTGAAAAAACTGGATACCCATTTGCAGAAAAATGAAACAAGATCTATACGTCACACCGCACACAAAATACTAACTGCAATACTGGATTACAGACGTAATTGGGAAGCTTAAAACAATAAAGTTCTTCAAGGAAAAGCTAGGAACAAATTTAGAGGCTTTGAGCTCTTGTAGCATAGTGCCTAAGGCATTTGACTACTACCAGAAGGCTGGTGGTTCAAACCAACCGGCCACTCCTCAGAAGGAAGATTGTGCAATTTACTTCTGTGGCGATACTGTCTCAGAAACCCAAGGAGGGATCCTTATGAGTTAGATTCGACTTGACGGTAATGAGTTAATATATGGCATAAATAGACTATTCAGCATAACCCAAAATGAACAAACAGCAGAAGATAAACTAGATGAATGGGATCATTTAAAAATTAAATTTTTATGTGCTTTCAAGGACTTCTCCAAAAGAGTAAAAAGAGAATCTACAGACTGGGAAAAAAATATTTGGCAATGACATATCTGACAAAGGACTTATTTGTAGAATTTATGGAAAATTCCAACACCTCAACAACAAAAGGAGAAAAAATCCAATGGAAAATGGGGAGAGGACATGAATAGACACTTCACCAAAAAGGATATTCAAGTGGCCAACAAACACATGAAGAAATGTTCATGATCATTAGCTGTAAGAGAGATGCAAGTCAAAACAACAATGAGATACCATCTTGCCCCAGAACTAATAGCAAAGTTCAACAAGACAGAGAATAACAAATGCTGGTGAGGATGTGGAGAGACTGGAACTCTCATACCCCATTGGTGGGACTGTAAAATGATATAACCACTGTGGAAAGCAGTATGCTGATTTCTTAAAAAGTTGGAATTAAAAATACCATTTGATCCAGCAATCTCATTACTAGCTATATATCCTGAAAAAGTGAGAGCCAGGATGAGAACAGATATATGCACACCCATGTTTAATGTAGCACTATTTACAACAGCAAAAATATGGAAGCATCCTATGTGCACATCAAAAGAAGAATGGACCAAACTATGGTATGTGCACACAATGGAATACTATGCAACTCAAAAGAATAATGTGGAATCTGCAAAACACCATGTAACATGGATGAACTTGGATGACTTTATGCTGAGTGAAATAAGTCAATCACAGAATTACAAATAGAGTATTAGTTCATTATTTTAAAAAGTCAAGGATAGGTTTATATATAGAAGCAAACTTTCTTTGTTGGTTAACAGTGATGGGAGGGGAGAAGAGAGAACACTGCTAGATATTATTGTTAGGTGCCGTCGAGTCATCTCTGACTCATAGCAAGTTTATGCAAAACAGAACAAAACACTGTGCCAGCCTCACAATCCTTGCTATACCTGAGCCCATCATTGTAGCCACTGTATCCATCCATCTTGTTGAGGGTTTTCCCCTTTTTCATTGACCCTCCACTTTACCTAGCATGATATCCTTCTCCAGTGAATAGTTCCTTCCTTTAACGTGATACGAAGTCTGGCCATTCCATGGTGCATTCTGCCTGTATTTCTTCCAGAACAGATTTGTTAGTTCTTTTAGCAGTACATGTCAGTGTCAGTATTCTTCATCAACATCACAACTCAAAAGGATCAATTCTTCTTTGGTCTTTCTTATTCATTGTCCAGCTCTGACATGCATAATGGATGACTGAAAATACCACAGCTTGGGTTAGGCACACCTTAGTCTTCAAGGAAACATCTTTGCTCTTCATCACTTGACAGAAGTCTTTTGAAGCCTATTTGCCCAATGCAATACATCTTTTGATGTCTTGACTCCTGCTTCTATTGGTGTTGACTTTAGAACCAACTAGTATGAAGTCCTTGACAACTTCAATCTTTTCTCCATTTATCATGATGCTTCTTATTGGTCCAGTTGTAGGCATTTTTGTTTTATTTATATTGAGGTGTAATCTATACTGCAGACTGTAGTCTTTAATCTTCATTAGCAAGTGCTTCAATTCATCCTCACTTTCAGCAATCAAAGTTGTGTTATCTGTGTATCACAGGTTGTTATTTGAGTCTTCCTCCAATCCTGATGGCACATTCTTCTTCATGTAATCCAGTGTGGTGGTTATGTTTGTGCATCAACTTGGCTGGGCCTGGTTGAGTGGCTGGGCAGCTGATGGTAGTTATTCCCCATGATGAGAATGGTAATCAACTCCATAATGGGATCTACCACAAGCAGCTGAGTAGCTGCTTTGGGTATATGGTCTGCTTCCCATATATAAGAAGCAGCTTTGGGAATGGTCTCTAGTATATGACACACTTGGACCCTGCATGTAGCCGTTCCATTGTTCAACAGCCTGCAAGGTTCTGTCAACTTGGGACTTACAATGAATTGAATTAATGGTCTGCCATGTGGTTTGGTAACATTAGGACTGTGCCTTTTTATTTGTCAACCCTGGACTTCTCAGCCTCAGCAGCCAGCAGCTGTCTGAGTGAAGAAACACCTGTAGCTCCAGTGGGCCAGGAGCAGGAGGCAGAGCTGGACCCCAAGGCTGAGGGGTTTCACGCAGTCCCTAGAGCCTAGCACTTTGAACTTGGACTTAAGGTCTCCAGATTGTAAGAGGATAAACTCCTGTTTGTTAAGGCCATCCCATCTGTGGTATATATTATTATCAGAGTGGAACTAGGTAACCAGAATATCCAGATTCTTTGATTATTTGCTCAGCATACAAATTGAATAAGTTTGTGGAAAGGATACAACCCTGATGAACTTTGTTCTTGATTTTCAACCATGTGGTATCCCCTTGTTCTGTTTGAATGACAGGCTCCTGGTCTATGCACAGGTTCCCCATGAGTACAATTAAGTGTTCTGGAATTCCCAATCTTCTCAATATTATCCATAATTTCTCATGATCCACAAAATTGAATGCTTTGCATAGTCAATGAAACACAAGTATATATCTTTCGAATATTGATTGCTTTCAGTTAAGCTCCATCTGACATCAACAATGATACCCCTCGTTCCATATCCTCTTCTGAATCAGCTTGCATTTCTGTAAGTTCTCTGTCAATATACTGCTACAACTCTTTTTGAGTTATCTTCAGTAATATTTTACTTCCATGTGATACTAATGATATTGTTTGATAATTTCCACATTCTGTGGGATCACCTTTCTTTGGAATGAGTATAAATATGGATCTGTTCCAGTCAGTTGGCCATGTAGTTGTTTTCAAAATTTCTTGGCATAACCGAGTGAGTGCATCCAGCACAGTATCCATTTGTTCAAACATCTCAATGGGTATTCTATTAATTGCTGGAGCCTTGTTCTTCACCAATTCATTCTGTGCACCCTCAAATTCTTCCTTCAATACCATTGCTTCTTGATCATCTGCCACTTCATGAAATGGAGGAACATCACCCAATTATTTTTGGTACAGTGAGTCTTTGTATTCCTTCCATCTTCTTTTGATGTTTCCTGTATCATTCAGTATATTGCCCATGGAATCTTTCAGAATTGCAACACAAGGCTTGAATTATTTAACTCAGTTCTTTCAGCTTAAGAAATATCAAGAATGTTCTTCCATTTTGGTTTTCTAAAACCAGGTCTTTGCACATTTTTTTATGGTAATTGGCTTTTTCTGCTTGAGCTGCTCTTTGAAATCTTCTGTTCAGTTCTTTTATCTTGTCCTTTCTTCCATTTGTTTTAGCTACTCTTCATTCAAGGACAAGTTTCAGTCTCTTCTGACATTCATTTTTATATTTTCTTCATTTCCAGTCTTTTCATCAATCTTTGCTTTTTTCATGGATGATGATCTTGATGTCATCCCAAAATTCCTCTGGTTTTCAGTCACTGGTGTTCCATGAATCAAATCTGTTCTTTAGATGGTCTCTAAATTAAGGTGGGATATAATTTTATATATGAACACTTGATGGTCTGTTCCACAGTCAGCTCCTGGCCTTGTTTTGACTGATGATAGTGAACTTCTCCATCACCTCTTGCCACAGATGTAGTCAATCTGATTCCTCTGTATTCCATCTGGTGAGGTACACGTGTATAGCTGAAGGCTATGTTGTTGAAAATGGTATTTGCAATGAATAAGTCTTGGTCTTGCAAAATTCTATCTTGGTATCTCCAAGGTCATTTCTATCACTAAGGCCATATTGTCCAACTACTGGAGATTCTTCTTTGCTTCCACTTTTGCATTCTTGTCACCAGTGATAATTAACACATCTTGATTGCATGCTTGGTCAATTTCAGACCGTAGAAGTTGGTAGAAATCTTTAATTTCCTCATTTTTGGCTTTGGTGATTGGTGCATAAATTTGAATAGTGGTAGTATTAACTGGTCTTCCTTGTAGGCATATGGATATTTTCCTATCACTGACAGCACTGTACTTTAGAACAGATCTTGAAACATCCTTTGATATGATGAATTCCACACTATTCCTTTTCCAATTGTCATTCCCAGCATAGTAGATCAAATGGTTGTCTGATTCATAATGGCCAAAAACAGTCCATTTCAGCTCACTAATACCTAGGATATCAATCTCTATGTGTTCCATTTCATTTTTCACAACTTCCAATTTTCCTAGATTTATGCTTTATATATTCCATGTTCTTATTATCAATGGATGCTTGCAGCTGTTTCTTCTCATTTTGAGTCATGCCACATCAGTAGTCCTAAAAAGCTTTACTCCATTCATATAATTCTAATCTTAGAAGTCAGCTTTTCCCCACTATTTTGATTGCCTTCTGATCTGATAGGCTCATCTTCCAGCATTATATTCGACAATGTTTCAGGGCTATTCATAAAGTTTTCTAATAATATATCAGACTGTGTTTCACTGCTATTCATAAGGTTTTCACTGGCCAATTCTTTGAGAATTGCATGGCCTCTTCCTTCTTCCAAGTCTGTCTTAGTCTGGAAGCTCCACTGAAACCTGTCCACCGTGGATAACCCTGCTGGCTTTTCAACACCAGTGATATAGCCAGTATTCTCATAGCAACATGAAAGCCACCACAGGATGACAAACGGACAGACAAGTTCGTCTCCCTTAGTTGTTCCTAATCACTCTGATCACTTCCTGGCTACCTTTAAACTACCCTGAATTGCATGGGGCCCACCTTCCTGCCCACCCACCTTTAATCTTGGCCCAAACTGCAAGGAGCCTGCCTTATGGGCCACCTGCCCTTTAAGCTTCCCGTAAACCACATTGGCACTACTAGATAGGTAGAAACAAGTATTGACTTGGGTGACGGGAAGGGCAATGTACCAAACGTGAGTGATCAACATGGTGGCATTGAGGAAAAAGAAGACATAGAGAGGTATCTGGGAGGTACAGACAACAAAGATGAAGTGTTTTCCATATATAGTGCTGTATTGTCAGTGATGGCAAGCATTGGTCTACAGGCAGATAGATGAATAGACAGGTTGAACAATTAAATCATGTGCCCATGCCATCTATAGGGTTAGCAGACAGAAAAAAGTTCTCAAAGAAAAAAACAAAGAAGCAGCAGCAAGGGAAAGTAGGAATACATAGGCAAGGAGAGGTCAAGGAAAGGTTAACCACAGGAAGGATGTGGGAGGAGAGCTGTCACATTGTGGGGATTGTAATCAGTATTGCGAGACAAAATGTGTATGAACTGTTGAATGTAAAATGAATGTGCTTTGTAAAATTTCACCCAAATCACAATAAAAAATTTAAAATAAAATAAAGTTAATATACATATACATTGTTGTTGTTTTACGTGCCATCGAATCGGCCCTGACTCATGGCGACTCCTCCGTGGGTTTCCAAGGCGGTATCACTACAGAAAGTAGATTGCCCAACCTTTCTTCCAAGGACTGGCTGGTGGGTTTGAACCAGCAGCCTTCTGGTTAGCAGTCAAGTACCTTAGGCACTATGCTCCCAGACCTTTACATATGCATATGTAATATATACATTATCA
This sequence comes from Orycteropus afer afer, assembly GCF_000298275.1. NCBI lineage: Eukaryota > Metazoa > Chordata > Mammalia > Tubulidentata > Orycteropodidae > Orycteropus > Orycteropus afer. The sequence continues at coordinate 236,521 of NW_006921827.1, read as the reverse complement.
TTATCATCCTGGACAAGATTTTGTGTGTAGTCCAACCCTCATTACCATGCATTGGCTCACTACCATATTGAAACCCTATTGGTAAATATCAAATTCTTTTTCCTGTTCTCTCTCTCTCTCTCTCTCTTTTTTTTTTTTACAAATTTATTCAGGTGTTATAACAACATATTTAAAATATATAATTTGATAATTTTGGACATATGCATACACCAAAACCATTACCAAAATGAAAAAAAAAAAAAACATATTTTTACCTTTAACTGTAAAATTGAAATTTGTATATTATAAACTCTAGAGAAATTACTAAAACAGACTAAAGATGAGGTAAAACAAGTAGTCCAGTCACAAAAGCAAACACTAAATAAAATAACAAATAATGAAAAGCTCAAGAAAGAAGAAAAATGAACAACAAACTAATGACTAATATTGAAAACAAATAGTAAGAAAGTAGATTTAAACCAGTCACATTAATATATTTTTTAAATATAAATGGTATAAAATCTTCAATTATAAAACAGAAAATTTAAAAAAAAATGGATCAAAAGCTAGATGTAATTACATACATTCAACAATGGCAAAAAAATAATTTTAAACATGAAAACACAGTGTTTAAAATAAGGGCTGGAGAAAGATGCATGAGACAAATACAAATATTAAGAAAACTGGAGTTATGATATTAATATTAAACAGAGTAGATTTTATCACAAGCAACATTATCAGAGATAAAGGGAAATGTACCATAATGATAAGATGATCAATGCATCAAGACATAAAATCCTTAGATATGTATGGATCTAATAGTAGAGCTTCACAGTATATGACACCACTTTTGACAGAATTGAAAGAAGAAATAGACAAATGAGCAATCACCATTAAATATCCAATAATCCTATCTTAAAAATCGATAGAAAAGTAATATAAACGTTACTAGGGATAAAAGATTTGATAACACTGGTAATCAATGTGACTTAATTGGTATATATGAAACACACCACTCAACCACAAATATATATTCTTTTAAAGTGCACAGTGGACATTCATTATGATAAACCACATTTTGGGCCACAGAAAGTCTTAATAAATTTAAAATATTGAAATAAAAATTTTATTTTTATACTCTGTCAAAGAATTCAAAACCAAAATTAAGTAAAAAATTCCATTTGTAATTACATTAAAACATGAAATAATTTGACATAAGTTTAATAAAATATATGCAAAGCATATGCACTGAAAATTAGAAAACATTTTTGTTGAGGTAATTACACAGATGTATGTATTTGGCCAAATTCATTCAACTGTACACTTAAAGTGGATACCTACATTTATGCAAGTTATACCTCAATGAATTCTATTTAAAAAACATAAGATATGCTTTTAAAATGTATTGCTTTTGTATATAATTTTTAGCACTAGTTCTCTTGCATTAAGAAATTAAAAGATTTTTAAATTTTTATTATGTGGAGATGAGGGGGCAAGAGATGTTACAGATTTTTTAAAGCCAAATTAACTTGATTTTACTTTAAGATTATAAAATACAGAGTGTCTTGCTTCCATTTGAATGAGAGAGGAAATGTATGAAATCAATTAAACAATGACAGATAACTGCAGTTTCCAGTGGGGAGGTTGTGTACAAAACTAACCGGCCCAATGTTTTAAAGAGCTGGTTTACCATTTACATAATATAGTCAGCAACATGTGCTTTGTCTATGTTATTTTATTATTTTTCATGGCAAATCTACATCAGTATCTGCCTACTATCATGTAATTATTTGCCATTTAATTTCTGCTTTACACTCTTATAAGGAGCCCTGGTGATGCAATGGTTAAATGCTCTTCTACTAACTGAAAGATTAGCAGTTCTAACTCACCAGCCAATTTATGGGAGAAAAATGTAGCAGTGAGTTTCTGTAAAGATTACAGCTTTAGGAAACCGTATGCTACAGTTCTACTCTGCTGTATAGGGTTGCCATGAGTTGGAATTTGACTCTACGGCAATGACAACATGCTGCCTATATCTACTTCCTTATTCAAGGTGCAGCATAAGATTTATGTCAATGCTCTAGGCCTTAGCAAGAAAGTTGGCTCATCTAGCTATCTGTCAGGCATCACTTTTGTGCTTATATCTGCCATCTTCTTCTTATTCTTCTTAATGTCTTTTACAAACTGTTCCTGACCATATACTTACATTACAGGAATGATGATTTGTAATCATTATTTAGAAAAACAGCTGTGACATGCAAAATGATCGCAATTTTGCAAAGAGGCTAACACAAATCATAATTTCCACATAATCTGCTTTAAGAGAGTTTTAGATGCTCTCTTGTTTCAAACTATTGTTCATATATTTCAGCATCTTCTTGTTATACTCTGAAGCTTTTTCACAGTATTCATTCCCTGGACTGTTTCTGATTATATCTTACCTATTATCTGTTTTGCTTTTTGATCCCAGATTGATTTTTACACATGGTTGATCAGTTATCTTCTTATTTTAAGTATCTGCTTGGATGCCCTTCCTGAATTTGCTGACTCCCCTTGGTAGTCCTTTGCTATTCTTAAATTTACCTGTTCCCTGTGATTTAGGTTTAAATCATTGGTTAATGATTCACTGCTACCTGTGGTGTAAAAAATGGAGATGGGGTTATTTTATTTTATTCTATTTTTTACACAAAATTTTGTACAAACAAGTCAATAAATTGAATATTATAATAATCTATAGAGAGCATTCATTTTAATTCTGGGAATTTTTCTCCCAGGAAACATTTTGTGCTCTGTGTATTTCATGAAAAAGTAATATTTTGTCCTCCAAAAAGTACCCAGCCTGTCTGCTGAACACAGTTTAAAAGCTATCAGGAGGATTATGGACTGAGAGTGGGTGACTGATTATTAAGACCTTACTGATTTTATAAGTTAAAGAAATACTGAGTCTTTTTTTTTTTTTTTCCTTTCCCAAGGAATCCCATATTCTGTTTTTCTTGACACAAATACTATAGGAAGGCAATAAAATGGGAGTATCTAACATGCTTCACACTACCAGGAGCTTAAGAAGTCTTTGGGGAATTGTACTCCATGGAGGCTTCAGAGTACAATGTTTAGACTGGCTGTCTAGACAGTAGGAAATGAAAATCTGGCAGCCCCAGCTGTATAATAGAATGTTTATGCAGATTGAGTTATAGTGCAGTCTTGAGCTGCTTAATGTCTATGTGGAAAGCTAAGATAAAGTTAGATTGTACCACATTTGCCATGGTGACTCATACTATTGATATTGAGTCCCACAGTTTCTGACTTAATGTACTGTTCAGAAGATGATGGTATGGCTGTGTTTCCATAGAGCATTGATTAGCTTTGTTTAAAAAGTTTTACTGTAACACAGTTTAAGAAATCAAATATTTTCAATAATTTTCAGTCATGAATGATTATTTTTTTCTTGATGGCACCTAACAACAACAACAAAGCACTTGTTGGTGTTTTTCTTTCACTGTTTTGTAGAGTAACTCACAATAAAAGTCAGGGACACAGTTACAGAGATATGTGAATACCCAGAATATATTCTTACTGGATGTCAAAGAAATTCTTATTATTTTCATACCTTTCAGTTTTTTGGGGAAGGTTGCTATGCCTATAGAATGATTACTTTTGCTTTTTAATAATTATGTAAGCATTCATCATCCAAAGGAATTTGACTGATGCCAATTACAAAGAGAAATTATTGATCTACAGATTTATCACTGAACAAAAACCCATAGAGACCCCAGAACAACACACTGGCTGCTCCAGTACCATCCTCAAATAGTTGCTATGTTGAACTCCTTGTTGCAGTCACTGTGACAATCATTTAGAGTCTCACCTTTTGTATGATGTTCTACTTTACTTGATGTCCTTTCCCGGTGTCTGGTCATGTCCCTCCTGACAACATGTTCAGAATATGAGAGACAAAGTCTTGCCATCCTCCCATTTAAGAAGAATTCTGGCTGTACTTCTTCCAAGACTTATTTATTCATTCTTTTGACAGTCCTTAGTTTACTCAATATTCTTGTCCAAAATTAAAAGGCATTTGACTGCTAACCAAAAGGCTGGGGGTTTAAATTCCTCAGAAAGAAGATTGGGCAATCTACTTCCATAGAAGTACCACTTCAGAAACCCAAGGATGAGTTGCTATGAATTGAAGTAACTCAATGGCAGTGATTTTTTTTTTTTTTTAATGATATTGTTTGATAATTTTTTGCATTCTGTTGGATCACCTTTCTTTGGAATAGGCATCACTATGGATCTTTTCCAGTCAGTTGGCCAGATAAGTATGTTCCAAATTTCTTGGCAGAAGAAAATGAGTGCTTCCAGTGTTGCATCTATCTGTTGAAATATCTCAATTAATATCCAATGCTTTCAGTGCAATTTGGGCTTCTTCCTTGAATACTATCTGTTGTTGAACACAAGCTTCTTCATGAAATGATCAAATGTTGACCTATTCTTTTTGGTAGAGTAATTCTGTATATCGCTTTCATCTTCTTTTGATATTTCCTGAAATGTTTAATAATTTTCATATAGAATCCTTCAATATCGCAACTTAAAGTTTCAATATTTTCTTCAGTTATTTCAACTTGAGAAATGCCAATATTGTTCTTTCCTTTTGCCTTCATATCTCCTCATCTTAGCATATTTCAATAAAATAATTCACTTTCTCCTCAAACCATGCTTTAACATCTTTTGTTCAACTCTTTTAATTAATAAATTCCTCCCTTTGCTTTAAATACTCTATATTCAGGAGCTTCAAAGTTACTTCTTACATTCATTTTGGACTTTTCTTTCTTTCCTGTATTTTTAATGACTTTTTTTTTTTCCTTACATATGCCATCTTTCATGTCTTCTTAAAACTCATCTGGACTTAGTAATCAGTCATTAGCATTTAATTTGTCAAATAATTTTTGAGACCGTCTTTAAATTCAGGTGGGATATACTCAAGGTTATACTTTGGCTATTGTGGATTTGTTTAATTTTCTTCAGCTTGAATGTGAACTTTCATATGAGCAATTGATAGTCTGTTTTGGCCTTGGCCTGGCTGATGATATTACTCTTCTCCATTAACTTTTCCACTGATGTAGTTGATTTGATTTCTGTGTATTCCATCCTTTGAGGTCCATGTGTATAGCCATGATTTATGTTGTTGAAAAAACATATTTACAGTGTATAAGTCTTGTTGTCTCTAGAGCTGTTTCTGTCACCAGAGACATATTTCCAGCTACCAATCCTTATTCTTATTTTTAACTTTCACATTATAATTACTACTAACTATGAAAGAATTTTGATTGCATGTTTGATAAATTCAGAGTGCAAAAGCTGGTAAAACTCTTCAATTTTTTCATCTTTATATTTGGTGGCTGGGCATAAATTTGATTCACAATCCTAATAACTGGTTTTCCTTGTAAACATGTGGCTATTATCCTATCACTTAAAGTGTTGTACTTCAAAATGGATCTTGAAATGTTCTTTTTAACAATCAGTGTGATGCTATTCTTTTTAAATTTCATTCCTGTCATAGTAGAACATATGTTTTTCCGATTCAAAATGGCCAATATTAGTCCATTTCACTCACTAATGCCTAGGATATCAATCTTCATGTGTTCCATTATATTTTTAACATCTTCCAATTTTTCTTCATTCATGCTTCATGCATTCCATGGTCTGATTATTATTGAATGTTTGCAGTTCTTTCTTCTCATTTTGAGTCATGCTACATCAGGAAATGAAGGCTCTGAAAGCTTTAGTCAGTCCACATCCTTTAAGGTCTACTCTATAAGGAAGGTTGGACAATTTACTTCCATAGTGATACTGCCTTGGAAACCCAAGGAGGGGTTGCTATGAGTCAGGGCAGACTTGACAGCACAAAACAACAACAACTACTTTGCGGAGGTGGTTCTTCCCCAATCATATTTTGACTACCTTTCAACCTGATGGGCTCAGCTTCTGGCACTATATTAAACGGTATACTGCTAGTCACAAGGTTTTAATCGGTCACTTTTTTCAAGTAGATCACCAAGTCCTCCTTCATTCTATCTTATTCTGGAAGCTCCAGTGAAATCTGTCCACAATCAATGACTCTTCTGGTATTTGAAATACTGGTGGCATATCTTCCTGAAAAACAGCCATATGTGACACACCACAGTACAACAAAGTGATACACACACACACACAGATATAGATATAAAAAAAAAAAAAAAATCACTGCCATTGAGTCAATTCTGGCTCATAGAAACCCCCTTTGAGTTTCCAAAGCAGTAAATCTTTATTGAAGTAGATTGTCCAGTCTTCCTTCCATGGATTGGCTGGTGAGTTTGAGCCACCAACCTTCTGGTTAGCAGTCAAATACCTTAGGCACTATGCCATCAAATCTCCATAGATATATATCTATATATCTACATATCTGTGTATCTGTATATCTATATATCTACATACATATATATCTATATATCTACATATCTGTGTATCTGTATATCTATATATCTACATACTTATATATCTATATACCTATATATCTATTATCTAGGTATCTAGATATCTAGATATCCAGATAGATGACAGAGAATATAGATATAGATATAGATATATAGATAGGAAGGGAGAACCCCCAGGAAGAAAATAGGAGCCAGGGCCAATATCCAGAACAGTTAAGGAGTGGTGAGCCTCAGTCAAGAAGCAGGAGCCAGGATGAACAGCCAGAACAGCTGGGGAAAGTCCAGGAAGTGAGAGGAATTGTTGGAACAGCTAAGGGAGATGAACTTGTCTGACAGTTTGTCATACTGTGGTGGCTTACATGTTGTTGTGAGGCTGGAGTCTGTGCCAGCCAGCAGGGCTGAGCATGGTGGACAGGTTTCAGCAGCACTTTCAAACTGAGAGAGGCCTGAAAGGAGGAAGAGGCCATCCACTTCTCAAAGAATTGGCCAGTGAAAACCTTATGAATAGTACTGAAACATTATCTGATATATTACAAGAAAACTTTATGAATAGCCCTGAAACATTGTCCAATATATAGTGCCAGAAGATGAGCCTGTCAGGTCTGAAAGCACTCAACATATGACTTGGGAAAAGCTGACTCCTCAGAATAAAGCCCATCTTAATGATACAGATGGAGTAAAACTTTTGGGACTTCCATTTGCTGATGTGGCATGACTCAGAATGAGAAGAAACATCTATAAACATCCATTAATAATCAGTACATGGAAAGTATGAAATATGATCTGGAGCTTGTCAAAAATGAAATGGAACACAAAAAGATCTATATCCTAGGCATTAGTGAGCTGAAAGGGACTGATTTAGGCCATTTTGAATCAGACAACCATATGGTCTACTATACTGGGAATGGCAAATTGAAGAGGAATGGTGTGGCATTCATCATCACATGGAACATTTCAAGATCTATCTTGAAGTACAATACTGTCAATGATAGGATAATACCCATATGCTTACAGGGAAGACAATTAACACTACTGTTATTCAAATTTACACACCAACGACCAAAGACAAAGATGAAGAAAGTGAAAATTTTTACCAGCTTCTGCAGTGTGAAATTGACTAAACATGCAATCAATATGTGTTGATTATAACTTGTGACTGGAATGCAAAAGTTGCAGACAAAGGAGAATCACCAGTATCTAGAAAATTTGGATTTGGTGATAGAAATAACGTTGTGGATCACATGATAGAATTTTGCAAGACCAAAGACTCATTCATTGCAAACACCTTTCTTCAACAACACAACACAAATTCAGGCTATAAACGTGGATGTCACTACATGAAACACACAGGAATCAGATTGACTACATGTGTGTCAAGAGGTAATGGAGAAGCTCAGTACCTTCAGCCAAAACAAGGCCAGGAGCAGATTGTGGAATAGACCATCAACTGCTCATATGCAACTTCAAGTTGAAGTTGAAGACTATTATAACAAGTCTAAAAGAGCAAAAATATGACCTTTTATATATCCCTCGTGAATTTCGACACCATCTGGTGGCATAATGCCTAAGGTATTTGACTGCTAACCAGATGACTGGCAGTTCAAATCTACCAGCCACTGCTCTGAAGGAAGATTGGGCAATCTACTTCCATAGGGATACTGCTTCAGAAACTAAGGAGGGGTCACTAAGAGTCAGGCTCAACTCGACAGCAGTGAGGTTTCTTTTTTTTTTGTAAAGAATAGATTTGAAGTAATGAACATGAATGACCAAAAACCAGAGGAATTGTGGGATGATATCAAGAACTTTATCCATGAAGCAAACAAAAGGGTCATTAAAAACAATGGGACAGGAAGAAAAAAACAAAATGAATGTTGGAAGAGACTCTAAAACTTGTCCTTGAATGAAGAGTAGCTAAAGCAAATGGAAAAAATGACAAGATAAAAGAGCTGAACAGAAGATTTCAAAGAAGTAGCTCAAGAAGACAAAGTCAACTATAATAATTAAATGTGCAAAGACATGGAGTTGGAAAGCCAAAAAGGAAGAACACACTTGACATTTCTCAAGCTGAGAGAACTGAAGAAAAAAATGAAGCCTCGTGTTGCAATATTGAGAGATTCTACGGGGAATATATTGAATGATGCAAGAAATATCAAAAGAAGATAGAAGGAATACACAGATTCACTGTACCAAAAATAATTAGTTGATGTTCATCTATTTCAGGAGGTGATATATTGAAACAAGTGGCAAAAAAACAAGGCTCCAGGAATTGACGGAATACCCACTGAGATGTTTCAATAAATGAATGCCGTGTTGGAGACACTCACTTGACTATGCCAAGAGATTTGTAGGATAGCTACTTGGTCAACTGACTGGAAGAGATCCATATTTGTACCCATTCCAAAGAAAAGTGATCCCACAGAATGTGGAAATTATCAAACAATATCATTGATATGGCATGCAAATAAAATCTTACTGAAGATAATTCAAAAATGGTTGCAGCAGTATATTGACAGAGAACTTCCAGAAATGCAAGCTGGATTCAGAAGAGGAATGAGAGATATCATTGCTGATGTCAGATGGATCTTGCATCAAAGCAAAGAATACCAGAAAGATGTTTACTTATGTTTTCTTGACTATGCAAAAACATTCAATCATGTGGATTATAACAAATTTTGAATAAAGTTGAGAAGAATGTGAATTTCAGAACACTTAATTGTACTTATAGGGAAACAGTACATAGATGGAGGCTGTCATTTGAACAGAGAAAGGGGACACTGCATGGTTTAAAATCAAGAAGAGAGTCCATCAGTGTTGTCTCCTTTCACCATACTTATTCAATCTGTATGCCAAGCAAATAATCCAAGAAACTGGACTATATGAAGAAGAATGTTTCATCAGCAGTGGAAGAAAACTCATTAACAACCTGTGATACACTGATGACACAATTTTGCTTGTAGAAACTGAGGATAACTTGAAGATTGAAGTCTACATTCTGTGGTATAAATTACAGTCTGCAATATGAATTATAGTCTGATGTACAAATTATAGCTCAATATAAAGAAAACAAAAATCTTCACAACTGGACCTATAAGTAGCATCACAATAAATGGAGAAAAGATTGAAGTTGTCAAAGAGTTCATATTACTTGTTTCTACAACAAGTAATAAGTTGTTTCTACAACAAGTAATCAACACCAGTGGAAGCAGCAGTCAAGATATCAAATGACTTGGTAGCATAGTGGCTAAGGCACTTGACTGCTAACCAGAAGGCTGGCGGTTCAAACCCACCAGCCACTCCTCGGAAGGAAGGTTGGGCAATCCTACTTCCGTAGTGATACTGCCTCGGAAACCCAAGGAGGGGTCGCTATGAGTCAGGGCTGACTCGACAGCACATAACAACAACAACAACAACAACAGCACTGGGCAAATTGGCTACAAAAGACTTCTTTCAATTTTTGAAGAGCAAATATATCTCTTGAGAACAAAGGTGCACCTGACACAAGCTTGAAGACTATTTTCAATCGCCTCATATGCATGTGAAATCTGGACAATGAATAAGGAAAACCAAAGAAGAATCAATGCTTTTGAGTTGTGGTGTTGGCAAAGAATACTGAAAGCATCATGGATTGCTAAAAGAACTAACAAATCTGTCCTGGACGAAGTGCAGCCGGAATGCTCCTTGGAAGTGAGAAAGGCAAAACTTCATCTCACCTATTTTGGTCATTTGTAAGAAGGCATCATTACCTGGAGAAGGATATCATGATTGGTAAAGTGAAGGGTCAACAAAAAAAGGGAAGACCCTCAATGAGATGAACTGACACAGTGGTTGCAATGATGGGGTCAGGTATAGCAAGTATCGTAGGGCAAGCACAGGACAGGGCAGTGAGTCAGAGACGACTCAATGGCACCTAACAACAACAACATAGATATATATATATAGAGAGATACATTGAGTGTGATATCTATTCTTTTTTATTCTGGTAAAATACACATATATTCTCCTATGTTTTTGTAACAATAGAATTTCACTTCATTTATCATTTGACATACTGATTTTTGTATAATTTTGCCTGTAAAGCAGGTAATTTGCTTATGATTTATTTAAAAGTCTTGATTTTCCTGGACTGTGTTTTGAATCATTCCTTTCAAAAATTATATTTAAGATTATGAAATCACTCTGTATTTTCAGAATACAACTTTTCAGATAGGTGACCAAAACCTCTGAAGGAAAAATTCTACATAAATAAAACTTTTAGTACATTAAATTATATTGATAAATAGGTTATTGGTCAGTTTGATATTTTAAGTTGTAGGAATAATGGGTAATTCATTAACTTTTAGACAGCCATAGAACTAACTTGATTTTCTTTTTATGTTTAAAAAAAGTATTCATTAATGCAGGAGTCTTCCTAAAGACTGATATGTGATTTTTAAATTACATTAGTACAACTCAGTAAGTATTGTATAATCTATTTCATGGATTATCTTGGTCCATTATCTTGGTCAAAATAAAAAAAAAAAAAATAGGTGTCACTTTATGGTGTATAAGGAGATCTGGTTGTAGGTGTAGTGATTAATTAAGGCATTGGGCTGATAACCCAAAGGTTGTTGGTTCAAACCCACCAGCTGCTCTGTGGAAGAAAAATGGGGCAGTCTGTTTCCACAAAGATTTATAGCCTTGGAAACCAGTTTTTTGTTTTGTTTTGTTTTGTTTTGTTTTTTGGTGTGTGTGTGTGATATATAAGCACATAGCCTTTCTAAATAAAAATGTTGTGATACAAATAGTAAGCTTAATAACTTATTTTAGTGTCCATTCATTCTTGGAATAGTTCTATAAAAGTTAATAGGCTTTATTTCCTTTTTTAAAGATGTATAAAGTAATGTTCTGTGGTATTTTCAATTTTTTTTTTTCCTCTGATGTTTTTCCAATTTAATTCACCTGAGATATAGAACATACTCCCATTAGTAACAATGTAGTCCTCAGGCAATGATCCTTGGAGGGCTGTGAAAGTGAAAGTCTATCAGAATCTGTGGTATGTAATTGAAAAACTTTCAAAGTAATTGAGATTTCCTTCTTTCTCTCTCAAGTGGAATAACACTAAATTTTCTCTCATAGTTAATAATTATCATTATTTATCATGTTGTTTTGTTCAAACAAGTGTAATTACTGTTTATATATCAACTAAGGAACTCTGGTAGCATAGTGCCTAAGCTACTTGACTGCTAACCATAAGGCTGGCAGTTCAAACTCACCAGCCACTCCTCAGAAGGAAGGTTGGGCAATCTACTTCTGTAGTGATACTGCATCAGAAACCCAAGCAAGTCGCTATGGGTTGGGTCTGACTCAATGGCACGTAACAACAACAACATTTAACAATAGTGGATGGATTCATAAATATTACATAAAGAATTAATGTCTTAAAACATATATTTAGTCAGCTACTAAAGTTTTATGTAAAAAAAGTAAAAAGAAGAAAATTCTATGTTGAAAATAAGTCTGCCAGATTTTGTTACTTGTCCAACACTCTTAAGTGCCAGCTACATCAGGCATTGATAAAATAAAACTAAAGGGATTAAAGTCTCTGCCTTTAGGAAACTTAAATTATAATGAGTAATAAAGACACATAAATAGAAAACTATGATTCAATGTGATCTATTCTACCCTTTTGTGTATATGCGGTATTATAATAGGACACACAAGATCATCACTAATTTTTTCTAGTAATCTCTAATTTCTAGTTAGGAAGGTAGAAAAAGAGCAAGATAGCCACCAAGAGCTTCATGGAAAGGGCTTTGCTAATCAGTTATAAAGTTTTGAATCTTCAGAGTTATGTCTATACACTCAGTTAACTTGATTGGTTTTTGTGAACATGTAAATTTAGCTCATATGGGTACTTTTGAAATGCTATTACTGATTCTGATTAAGTGGTATGGAGTATTTCATTTAAAATATTTATAGTAGGCCTTGAGGATTAAGAAGTACACTGGAGCATCTGGAACAAGATGGTGGTAAAAGGTCTTGATATTAACATTTTCTAACAGAAACATCACATAAAAATAAAAATAAAGCAAAACAAAACACAAGCAGTAGAATTATGTTATACCTAACCAATTAGCTCATCCCATGTGCTTCAAAAAGTGTTGTGTGTAGTGGAAAAAGGACTGAGAGTTCATGTCCTTGGATAGTGCAAACATTTCTGCTCTCCCAACCATATAGTATCAATTTATTTTCCTCTCATCTATTGTTTTCATCTCCTCTTAAATAATTCTCCTGAGCTTTAGCATCAAAATTCCCTTCCTCAGAGAACTCCACTAATCTTTACTTCTGGAATCTAAGCCACTTTCCTTTCTATGTCCTCCAGATTTTGATAAAGCAGTTTGTAAGTTGTGTTTGAGACATTGTCCAATATAGTGTCAGAAGATGAGCCCCTGAAGTCTGAAGGAACTCAAAATTCAACTGGGGGAGAGCTACCTCCTCAGAATAGAATCAATATTAATGATGTGGATGGAGTACGCTTTTGGGACCTCCATTTGCTGACATGGCACAGCTCAAAATGAGAAGAAATAGCTGAAAATATCCATTAGTATTTGGAACATGGAATGCATGAAGTATGAATCTAGGAAAATTAAAAGTTGTCAAAGTGAAATGAAATGTATAAAGAACACTATCCTAGGCTTTAGTGAGCTAAAATGGACTGGTTCTTGGCTCAAAACAAAGAATGCCAGAAAGATGTTTATGTTTTATTGACTAGACAAAGACATTTGATTTTGTGGATCATAACAAATTATGAGTCACAATGAGAAGAATGGAAATTCCAGAACAGTTACTTGTACTCATGTGGAACCTGTACATAGACAAGAAGGCCATCTTCTGAACAGAACAAGGGGACACTGCATGGCTTAAAATCAAGAAAGAAGTGTGTCAGGTTTGTATCCTTTCACCATACTTATTTAGTGCATGTGTTGAGCAAATAATCTGAGAAGTGGGACTATATGAAGAAGAATGTGTCATTAGCGTTGAAGGAAGAATCATTAACAACCTGCAATATGCTGACTACACAACTTTGCTTGCTGAAAGTGAGGTTGACTTGAAGAACTTACTGATGAAGATTAAAGAATACAGTTTGCAATATGGATTACATCTCAATATAAAGAAAACAAAAATCCTCACAACTGGACCTATGAGCAGCATCACAATAAATGGAGAAAAGATTGAAGTTGTCAAAGACTTCACACTGCTTGGTTCTACAATCAATGTCAATGGAAACAGCAGTCAGGAGAACAGACGATGTATAGCAGTGGGCAAATCAGCTGCAAAGGACCTTTTTCAAGTGTTGAAGAGCAAAAATATCTCCTTGAGGATTAAGGTGCCTGACACAAGCCATGGTATTTGCAATTGCCTCATATGCATGTGAGAACTAGACAATGAATAAGGAAGACCAAAAAAAAGTTGATGGGTTTGAGTTGTGGTGCTGGTGAAGAATGCTGTGAGTAGTACCATGGACTGTTAAAAGATCTAACAAATCTGTCCTGAAGGAAGTGCAGCTGGAATGTTCATTGGAAGAGAAGGGCCAGACTTAGTCTCATCTACTTTGCTCATCTTGTCAGAAAGGACCATTCTCTGGAGAAGGATATTATGCTTGGTAAGATGGATAGTTGATGAAAGAGGGGAAGGCCCTTGACAAGATAGATTGACACAGTTGCTGCACTAATGGGCTCAAATATAGCAAGGATTGTGGGGCTGATGCAGGACTGGACATTGTTTTGTTCTTCTGTGCACAGGGTTGCTATGAGTTGGAAATGACTCAACAGCACCTAACAACAACAAACACATAGACTTCACCAGAGGGTGTATATAGGAATCAAATTGAGTACATCTGTGGAAAGAGGTGATGGAGAAGATCAATATCTTCAGCAAGAACAAGACCAGGAGCTGACTGTGGAATAGACCATCAACTGCTCATATGCAAGTCCATGTTGAGAGTCAAAATATGACCTTGAATATATCCCTCCTGAATTTAGAGACCATTTAAAGAATTGATTTGATTCATTGAACATCAATGACTGAAAACCAGAGAAATTGTGTGGTGACATCATGAATATCACCCATAAAGACAGCAAAAGATCATTAAACAGGCTGGAAAGAAAGAAAAGACCACAATGGATGCCAGAAAAGACTCTGAGACTTGCCCTTGAATGGAAAGTAAGTAAAGAAATGGAAAAAAAGACAAAATAAAAGAGCTGAGCAAATTTCAAAGAGTAGCTCAAGAAGACAAAGTCAATTATTATCATGAAACCTGCACGAACTGGAGTTAGAAAACTAAAAGGGAGGAATATGTCTGGTATTTCTCAAGCTGAAAGAGCTGAAGAAAAAATTCAAGCCTCAAGTTGCAATATTGAAAGATTCTATGAGCAATATATTGAACGATGCAGGAAACATCAAAAGAAGATGAAAGGAATACACAGAGTCACTGTACCAAAAATAATTGATTGACATTCATCCATTTCAGGATGTGGCATATGATCAAGAACCAATGGTATTAAAGGAAGAATTCAAAGCTGAACTGAAGGAATCAGTGAAGAATAGGGCTCCAGGAATTGACAGAATATCCAATGAGACATTTCAGCAAATGGATACTGTGCTGAAGGCACACATTTGGTTATGACAAGAAATTTGGAAGACAGCTACCTGACCAACTGACTGGAAGAGACCTTATTTGTACCCATTCCAAAGAAAGGTGATTGTACAGAATGTGGAAATTATTGAACAATATCATTAATATCACATGAAAATAAAATCTTGCTGAAGATAATTCAAAAATGATTGCAGGTGATAGACAGTGAACTTCCAGAAATACAAGCTGATTCAGAAGAGGATGTGGAATGAGGGATATGTCAGATGGATCTTGGCTGAAGGAAAAGAATACCAGAAAGATGTTTACTTGTGTTTTATTGACTATGCAAAGGCATTTGATTGTGTGGATCATAATAAATTATGGATAACATTGAGAGGAATGGGAATTCCAGAACACTTAATCACACTCATGAGGAATCAGTATATAGACCAGGAGGCTGTTGTTTGAACAGAATAAGGGGATACTGTATGGTTTAATATCAGGAAGGGAGTGTATCAGGTTGTGTCCTTTCAGCATTCTTATTCAATATGTATGCTGAAAAAATAATCCAGGAAGTTTGACTATGTGAAGAAGAGCATGCAATCAGAATTAGAGGAAGACTCATCAACATCCTGCAATATGCAGACAACACAACTTTGTTTGATGAAAGTGAGGATGACTTGAAGCATTTATTGATGAAGATTGAAGACTATAGTCTGCAGTATGGATAGCATCTCAGCACAAAAACAAAACAAACAAAAACTACCAAACCCACTGTTATGGATTTGATTTGACTCATAGTGACCCCTTCTTGGGTTTCTGAGGAGTTATCTCTAGGGAAGAAAATGAAAATCCTCACAATTGGACCAATACACAGCATCACAACAGATGGAGAAAATACTGAAATTGTCAAAAGATTTCATATTACTTGGTTCTACAATCAACATCAGTGAAAGCAGCAGTCAAGAAATCAGACGACATTTCACACTGGGCAAATCTGCTGTAAAAGATCTCTTTAAGGTGCTGAAGAGCAAAGACGTCTCTCTGAGGATTAAAGTTCACCTAACCCAAGCCATGGTATTTTAAATTGCATCATATGCATGTAAAAGCTGGACAATGAATTAGGAAGACCTAAGAAAAGTTGATGCTTTTGATTTGTGGTGTTGGCGATGAATACTGAATGTACATGGATTGACAGAATAATGAATAAATCTGTCCTGGAAGAATTGTAGCCAGAATATCCCTTGGGCAGTGAGAATGGCCAGACTTTATTTCACTTACTTTGGTCATATTGTCAGAAGAGACCATTCACTGGAGAAGGTAAGGTCAACAAAAAAGGGGAAGACCCTAAATAAGATGGATTGACACCATGGCTGCAACAATAGGCTCAGATATAGCAAGGATTATGAGGCAGGCACAGGTCCAGGCAGTGTTTTGTTCTGTTGCTCATACTTCATGGCACCTAACAACAACAAGGTGTGTTTGTGATGATCAGAAAAATGTACCTCTCAGTTAAAAAAAAAAAAAAAGTAATACTCTATAGCAAATATCTGCATAAAAATAGCCATGTGGCGCTCTTGTTAGTTTTTTTTTTTTTTTTTTTTTTGAGGGTTAAAGATTGAAAGAACACAAGTTCAGTGTATTAACTGGTGCTTCATTTACCTCCTGCTACTTTAACAGAAATATCATATATGGATGGCTTCAAAAAGAAATTCATTTTCTCTCAATTCAGGAAGATAGACATCGACATTCATGGAGTGACTTTAGGAGGAGGTTCACCTTTGTTTATGTCAGCATCTATTAGCTTTCAGGTATTTTTGGTGTTCCTTGGCTTATATATACATCTGTCTCTGTCATCTGTTTTGCTCTTTCCCTGTGTGTATCTCTGGAATTTTCTGATCTTTTTATTAATCAGAAGTAATTAGGTTTGGAATCCACCCTATTTTCATAACTTCATTAGTATAACAAAAGAAAACTCCTAGTTCCAAACAGGATCACATCCACATGTATAGGGGTTGGAACACCAACACATATATTGGGTGGAAAGAGTACAATCAAATCCATAAAAATTAGTAATATTTAAATTATTTATATTAAAGATTGTTTATCATATGAAAACTTGAAATTCATGGTTAAAGCATATGCATTGACCTTTAGAACCCGGGTGGCCAAAACTTCTTCAACTCCCTTTCCTTCATTAGCTATGTGCACACCCTGCCTGCCATCCCCTGTCTTAGCTACCTAGTGCTATTGTAACAAATATACCACGAGAGAGTGGCTTTAAAAAACAGGAGTTTATTGTCTCCCTATTTTGGAGGCTAGGAATCTGAATTAGGGCATCTATTCTGTGTATACTTTAGGATAATGCCATTCTTTCAGCTTCTTGTAGCCCCAGACATTTCTTGGGTTTCCTTTTCTTACAGAAATCTTTTCACTTGATTTCTTCTTCTTGTGTTTGTTTCTCTATGTCCATTATCCTTTTTCAAGGCATCATTGGGGCAGGATTAGGTTTAAGACTCACTGCACTCCAGTATGACCTCATTAACATAAAATAAGAAACTCCCTATTTCCAAATATGGTCACATTCATAAGTATAACAATTATGATTTTAACATATTTTTTGGGAAACACAATCCATAACATTCCCCCAAGGTGAGATAATCATTTGAGGTTTGAGTAAGAAAGTTACCTTAGAGCATGATAAAGGCAGGATTACTTGAGCACAAAAGTTGCTGTTGTGTATGTGTGTACATTCTCTGTCTCACATGGATCCATGGGCACATGTTCAGGTACAGATTTTGTAGGAAAGATCTTTTCCCTGCTAGATCTAACATTCATCAGGGAGACAATGACTCTCTGCACCTTCTACCTATTATTATATGAGTCAGTACAGACGTATGACAATGTTATATACGATGCCATTAGTGATGGCTTCCTTATGCAATATCAACCCAAAAAGCTGTGTCTCCCCTTTCTAGAGAGAAATGAAGAGAGGTAGTTCTGCTTCCAAGAGTGGGAGAGATGTACATACTTGGTGGAGACTCTATTCTGTGTCTCTTCCTTGCACCAGCATGATTTACAATCTCCTCTCAAGATATCTCCTCTTCACAATACTTACATTTTTAAAAGACAATACAATTTAGTATCAATTGAAGAATGCAAATTTTTTCTGTTTTTATATCTTTCATTCTACTTACTGGGGGGGGGGGGGAAGACCTGTCCAAGAAAAAAAAAAAAGACTATTGTCCTAAGGAACATTTTGATTCACTCCTAATTTTTTTTTTTTTTTTTTAAATAAAGTACTACCACATAAGCATTAAATAGCTCTATGTGAGCCATTTGAGATGAATGGTGATACCTAAAATAAGGTTCTTTCTGGTCCTCCAATTCCCTATGTTTTAATAGGGAGGAGGAGGCAGTGCATTCCATTGCCAGTACTTCTTTGTAATCTGCATGTGTAAAAAATAAAATGGGATAAAATGGTCAGTTCCACAGTCAGACACCCTATGCCAGATTTATTGTGTGATCTCTACACAAAAGCTCAATGTTCTGTGTCACAATGAAACTTTTGGTTATTGCTCCCAGGGGGATAAAGCACAGAGTTTTGTTTTTTTTTTTTTTTTTTTAATAAGTTGGAAAAATTGGTAATGGCTTTTAATTAAAAGGAGCAAAATGATGTACGCATTGTCTTTATTGACACAAATTTTAGTTTAAAATTAGGTTGGGAATTATCTGTACTGCTCCCCATTCCTGAAATGAACAGAACTACTCCCACCACTGATGAGATTAATTATTGGATGTGGCCAAAGTATAGGGTGAAAATAATCCTTGGCCTAAGACCAAGTAATAGGCTTTTAGAAGCTTTTCCGTATGCCTAGACTTTCTGACCAATGTGCTTTGGTTGTGTAGTGGTTAAGATATTTGTCTGCTAACCAAAAGGTCAGTGGTTCAAACCCATCAGCTGTTCTGTGGAAGAAAGATGAGGCAATCTACTTCCATAAAGATTTACAGCCTTGGAAATTAAATTTGAGGTCACCATGAGGGATAATCAACTCAATGGCAGTGAGTAGGGTTTGGTTTTCAAGACATAACTACACAGACCCACATGTGACAGAATTCCTTCATTCTGAAGAGATCAAAGCAGTTGGTCACTAGAATTAAAAACTTCCAATAATGTTCTTAAGATGCAACAGAAAGCCCTACTAGAAAGTTCAGCATTATCTCACCATTTATACCAGTCTATATAAGGAGAAAGAACCCTCGTGGTGTACTGGTTAAGCACTCAGCTATTAACCAAAATATCAGTGATTTGCACTCTCTAGATGCTCCATGGGAAAAAGATGTGGCAGTCTGCATCAATGAAGGTTGTGACCTTGGAAATCCTATGAGGAAGTTCTACTCTGTCCAATAGAGTTGCTAGGAGTCAGAATTGACTAGAAGACTTTTTTTTTTTTTTTTTTTTTAATAAGGAGATTACTTTGGTTAGCTAGTGCCACTCTGACAAGAATATACCACAAATGGAATGGCTTGAACAAACAGGAATTTATTCTCTTACAGTTCGGAAGGATAGAAGTCCGAATTCAAAGTGCCAGGCTCTAGGGGCTGTGTGAAAGCCCCTCAACCTTGGGCTTCAGCTCTGCCTCTTGCTCCTGGCCCACTGAAGCTAGTGCCATCTCTTCACTCAGGCAGCTACTGGCTGTTGAGGCTAACAAGCCCAAGGTCGACAAATAAAATGGCACAGTCCCAATGTTACCAAACTACATGGCAGACCATTAATTCAAGTCCATTGAAAGTCCCAAGGTCAGTAGAGCATGGTAGACTACTGAGCAATGACATGGCTACATGCAGGGTTCAAGAGTACCATAAGCTAGAGACCATCCCAAAGTCTTCTCTTTACAGACAGGAAGCAGACCACATCCCAAAGACAGCTACTCAGCTTCTTGTGGTAGATCCCACCATGGAGGTGATTGCCAGTCTCATCATGGGGAATAACTATCACCAGCTGCCCAGCCACTCAACTAAGCCCAGCCAAGTTGACATATAAATTTAACTACCAAAGAAATTATTTGATTTGCAGGGGAAAGAAAAGAGGGAGAAGATTTTTTAATTTTATAGATGGGCTAGAGTTGTTTCAGAGAGGCTTTTTCCTATAATCAGGAACAGGGAAACTGATCCTTTTTCCCCTTGAAGTGAAAGAAGAAAATAGAATACTAAGACAATTAGTTATAAACATTGAGTAGCAATATTCAAGAGAAGAGGACATTAGATTGCCATCTCTGTTTGAAAATCTGTTAGATCTGACCTTGTTCCAAGTAAAGCCATAGAAAGACAATGAAAAGATAGACAAGAGGGCTTGATTGTGGTACATCCTATACTGCTGCTATTTAAGTGAAGGATTCTTAAAAAAATAAATAAATAAATAAATAGCTGGGTTGAGTCATAGTACCAGTATCTTACCCAAGAGAGCTGCTCATTGGGCAAAACAATCTCAACCTCGAGGGAATGTAAGTATAAAGCTATTAGTGCAAGAGATTGAGCTGCAATCATTAACCCATGTCAGAAAACTGCAGATAAGAGACTCTGTAAGTGTTCCGGAGAAACCAACTGCTCATTTTACAAGAGAGTGATGCTTACAGCAGGGAAGGCATGGCCAGTCAGTTTAAGTCAAAGAGGCAGTAGCCCTCAATAGCAATTGTGCTCCAACCAAAGAAAGAGAGGTTTCCCCTTTATAATCTTTCCTGTTCTTAACCACTTGGAAAAGCAATCGTCTGTATAAGGGATCATGATCTTTGCACTTTTATTTGGGCATAAGATTTGATATTTTAAATAGATTAATATTGAATTCTATTAACCAAACAACAAGAAAGTGCTGGTATAAATTAGGATTCTGTGGAAAATAGAAGATGGATTTCAATAAGATTCATAAACATAGGTGAAAGAAAAAAATGGAAAGAAAAAAATCTATATCTATGTCAAGAGTTTAAACTTCTTGGTAAACTAGTCTAACAGTGCTGTAAAGACAGCAGGCTTGGAAACTTTTAACAACTGCAATAGAAATTGTCCCTTAGCTTAAAGAGGAAGGGAATTACAATGCATCATGAGCATGGCTCATTACCTTAATAGAGAAACTGCTAAAAAGATTCTACACTCCAAATTTTCTTCCCTCCCCTAGTTGATTCAGAATCAACTTGATGGTTTAAATATAGCTTTAGGGCTGAGAACTATGGCATACTAGATTTACCTTGGTATTTTGCATCCTTACAGTTATTCAAGAAAGCCAAGAACTTCTCAGAGGTGCCAGCACACAGTTTAAAAACAGAACAAAACAAGCAAAGTTTTGTGACTGAGTTGATTCTGACTCATGTGAATCCCATAGATGTCAGAGTAGAACTGAACTCCAAAGAGTTTTATATGGCTGATTTTTTGGAAGTAAATTTTGAGGACTTTCTTCTGAGATGTCTCTGAGTGGACTCAAACCTTCCACCTTTCAGTTGGATGCCAAGCACATTAATCATTTGCACCACCCAGGGACTTCTCCAGCACCCACTCTAGTAAATTCTGTAGTGGATATATAGTTATCCCATGTCCTGTTACTGATAAAGACAGAATATCAGCCTCCTTCCATGTCTCTAAATGTTGTTGTTGTTGTTGTTATGTGCTGTGAAGTCGGACCCGACTCGTAGCAACTCCTCCTTGGGTTTCCGAGGCAGTATCACTACGGAAGTAGATTGCCCCATCTTCCTTCCGAGAAGTAGCTGGTGGGTTTGAACCGCCAGCCTTCTGGTTAGCAGTCAAGTGCCTTAGCTACTATGCTACCAGAGCTCCCTGTCTCTAAATAGTCAAAAATTATTAAGTGTGGCAGCTTTAAATAGAGCTGCTTATCATTTTCACTTTATATGTAATACATTTCTACAAATATTTAAGTAAAATAAGCCAGAGTAATTCAATCTCTACTTTAAGAAAAGGAAGATACACAGTATGTATACTAGAGCTGAGCTCACTTCCTTCAGATTAAATTGTATTTTAGGACACAGGGCACAGGAATTATTAGTCTTATAAACATACTTCCAATGATGATGTAAATTATTTCTGTTTGTGGAGCTGAAGCTATAATTGTGCCTTAATGGCTATTAAGAGGCAAGAAAATAATATACCTTAATCAAAAGGCTTAGGGTCTAAACTCCATGAATGAAATTAATTCACACAAAAAGTAGAAAAGGAATGTAAATGTCTATGTCAGATGGATTTCCTGAATACATGGATTTATTGGAAAATTTGAGTATTGAATATCAATCAAGATAAAATCTGTTTCTTGGATTTCTAGTCACAGGTTTAATATAGACTTCAGTAGAAATAAAACAAAAAGTAAAACCTACTTCATCATTCTTTGGTGATGACATAATACAAAAGGACCTGATATATGAGATTGTCAAAATTATTGAGATCAGCAACTGTGTAATGTAGTTAACAATTCCTAAAATTCTAAAAAAGATCTATTTGCAGAGTGTATGATAAGTTCAGGTAATTCACATTAAAGCCACAATCATATCATGATTTGAAAATCCAAGTTTACTGTTATTATCAGGTGTCATTGAGTTGGTTCTTTCTCACATTGAACTTTATGTAAAACAGAACAAACACTACCAGTTCTGCACCATCCTCACAGTTTTCCCATATTTGAGCCTATTGTTGCAGCCACTGTATCAATCCATTTTTCTGAGGATCTTTCTGTTTTTTCTGATCCTCTACTTTACCAAGCATAATGTCCTTCTCCAAGGACTGGTCTCTCCCAACAGAATGCTCTGGTAACATGTCCAAAGTATGTGTGTGATACTTTATTTTTTGCTTATAGTTCAGTCATAATTAAAGCCCAATTATTACTCCTGGGTTAGGAAAGAAACAAAAGGTAAAATTTACAATAATGAAGTATATTTTCTTTAATTTACATGTTATTTTTCTGTGTGACTATGGATAAGTAAATTTAGAATATTTTATCTTTTTATGTCACTGGTCTTTATTTTTCATTTTTACGATATTTTTTTAAATCTATTTCCTGATGTGCTGAGCAAAATGCGTGGATGTGTAGGAGTTAATGTGCTTAAAAAAAAAAAAAAGCTGGAAAGCTCTGTTTGTATATTTTGTTAAATGGATAGCACTGTGGGCATTTGCAATCTGTTTTGCTTATTTTGAACTAAATTTTTCTTTACATCTGGAAAATTCTTTATCATGCATTGATCTAAAGGGGACCAGTGAGTTTTTCTGTGTCAGGGTACTTTGTATAATTTTTAATAAGCACATATTTGACTGAATCCCTGAAGTGCCTTTTTTCCCATTTACTTTCTTCATATTGATGGCTCTACATAATAATTCAAGCACTGAATTCCTTCCCCTGCCAAATGAAAGGTTTTTTTAAAGAATTATTTTCATGACTGTCAAACAGTGAGAAAGCTTGCTGAGCAAGTGGCTGGAAAACTTTAAGAAGTAATGATGTATAACACTTCAGTTGATATTTTCTAGTTCTAATATTCTTCTTTTTCCTCCCTATTCCTTCTGGACTGTGACTCAGTACAGACAATAACTACTAATCTTCAACTTCTGCTTCTACCCTTATCTCTTCTCACAGGGGGCCTGTTAACCAAAATAGGAGCATATGGACTTGAGGCACTGAGATAGCAAGAGAGTATAATGCTCTTATTAGAATGTCACAAACATACATATTTTAAATCATACTATTTTAAAGTTTCACGTCTTCTATAGTTTTCTCTACTTTTAACATTTGTAGCTTTTTCCACTTTTTTTATAATCCTAAATTTTGTACCCACCAGCCACTCCTCGGAAGGAAGGTTGGGCAATCTTCTTCCGTAGTGATCTGCCTTGGCAACCCAAGGAGAGGTTGCTATGAGTCGGGTCCGACTCGACGGCACATAACAACAACAACAACAACAACAAATTTTGTATGAGTGTTTTGGGAAAATATTAGTTAGTGTCCAGGTAAGAGAAATAAACACTTTTTTAAACATACTCTATGGTATGAGACTCTTCTTTTCACAGGATTTGTTGTTGTTGTTAGGTGTTGTTAAGTTAGTTCCGACTCATATTGACATTATTTTCAACAGAAGGAAACACTGCCTGGTCCTGTGCATCCTTACAATCATTGCCACGTGTAACCCCATTGTTGCAGCCACTGTCACTCTATCTTGTTGAGAGTCTTACTCTTTTTCATTAACCCTCTATTTTACCAATCATGGTCTCCTTCTCCAAAAACTGGTCCTCCTGATAACATGTCCAAAGTGTGTGAGACAATGTCTTGCCATCCTTGCTTGTAAGGAGCATTCCAGCTACACTTCTTCTAAGACAGATTTGTTAGTTCTTCTAGAAGTCCATGGTATATTCAATATTCTTTGCCAACATCATATTTCAAAGGCATGAATTATCCTTCAGTCTTCCTTATTTATTATCCATCTTTTTCATGTATTTATAAGGCAATTGAAAAGACTATGTCTTGAGTTAAAGTGAAATCTTTGCTTTTTAACACTTTAAAGAGGATTTTTGCAGCAGATATGCCCAATGAATGATTCCTTGGCTGCTGTTTTCTAATTAATTACCTGATATAATTTAAAACTGAACATTTTGTGTTTTATCCATAGTGTTTAGATGAAAAGAGTTTCGTTATTAACTCTTACAACATTTTTTCCCAAAAATTAAGAAATATGAAATTTTCCTTCATTCTTTGACTATTCATTTGTCCACATATTCATTGGGCATGTGGTTGTGAACCATAGTTTTCTTAGATATTGGGGTTGACCAAATTGACTAAACTGACATTTCCCTCCAAGGGTACAGAATCTAATGCTTGGCCTCAAAGGTATTTGCAATTGCTTTACAATGTGATCAGTATTATAACAAAGTTAAGAAGTACCTTTTATAAAATTGCTTTGACCTGGAACAGCTGGGGAATCATGGCAAAGAAGGACTTAAGTCTTCTATACAGAGAAGGACAGTATGAGCAATACTCAGTGGCAATATTTTGAGAATATTTAACTAAATTATTGTGGATGGTCTCACTATCCATTCAATCTACCAAATTCAAACAAAGAGTAATTTCTGCTGAAAGGGAGATGATAGGAGATATAACAAAGGATAAATGTAGTTATGTTTAGAACTCATTATGCCCTAGGTACTTCTCTTTTATTTTCAGTAAAATACTTCTCTGTTAGCTATTAGTATGCAACTTCAACAGATAAAGAGATGAATTTCAGGGAGATTTACCAAAATCATATATGTAGAAAGTGATAAAAATGGAAATTCAACCCAGCTGAAAAATGCAACCAATATTTACTGATTAGTGTCATTGTCCCAAACATTGGCTGGTTTATACATAGCCCATACTGTTTTTACTGTATCATTAAAGGGCTTTGATTTCCACAATAAGAAATTTTGGCCTTGTCCTAAAGTAAATGCAAATTAAGTATTAGTAAGATTATATCTGAGATTTAGAAAGATAACTCTAGCAGCCAGTTTCTTGGAAAATGGCAGAGGAGAAGGGAATAACAGTTAAAAGGTCATTGTAATAAACCAGCAGAAGACAATAATTATTTAAAGTAAGTGGTACTTGTGGTTCTTTTTGTAGAGAGTAGAATTGAGAGCTATTAGAAGTAGATTTAAAAGAAAACAGGTTAACATAGGAAAATCTTTGATGTAGTGAACACCTTTTATATGCCGCATACTTTATATATTTTAGTACATTATCTCACTTTAATCCTCAGAATGATCCCATTCCTTTATTTGTTCAATAAACAAACATTTGTTCTGTAAAGAACAGGAGATATAATAATGTCCTAAATTGTAATCCCTGATGTCAAGGAGTTTATAGTCTAATACAGGGTATATTTATTTCTCTTTTGCAAATGTGGAAACTTCAGATCAGAGAGGTAGATTATCTCTTTCAAATTCACATAGTGTCTTTGTCCTATGGTGCCACCTCATAGAGTCTTTTGATCTCCTTTCTCATGTCTATGCCTAGGGAGTCAAGTATCTTTGCTTTTTAGTAGGCCATCATTGTATGCAAGCCTTAAGGAGTCATGCCAGTAGACAATCAGGACTAGTTCCAGGTGTTGTCAGAACAATACCAATTCAGAGGTGGCTAAGCTCATAACAATAAAGTCTCTGTTCACCTGATATCCTGCCTCAAGTTCCAGTCCAATACTCTGAAGATCCACTCAAACATGTGTTCCCCTGGTTCTTGCCAGTACAGCTTAACCAATTAGTGAAGTTTCTTTGTAACGTCAACTATTTTGTTCTGGGAAAAGACTTACTTTCACCATTTCTTTAGTGCTAATGCAGGACACTATTTACTTGGAGGTAGTGAAGTAGAATGGTACATGTCTAGAAGTGAATAGATGTCATCTTGAAAGGAATCTTCTTCAGCTGAATTTATCGCAAAATTTCTAGTCAAGAAGGAGTTGTGATCTCTGAATGCAAAAAGACTGTTTCTGCTAACTCTAAGGATTTGGGAGAATCTGGGAGTTCAAGAATCTGAATATTTCATCACATATCTTTTAGTATACTTTTTCTTACTTAAATCTGGCCTTAAAGGAGACTTGTTGAAACAATGCATTTATTCTTCGGTGCATTTTCATCATGAATACAATGATTACAATGATATCTTGGGATTCTCAACACAGTTTATATTGTAACAGATAAAAATCATCTCAAAAAAAAAAAAAAAAAAAGAAAAAGAGTAGGAGAGGCCCTCTGGCTTTCAGAGCACACCTCGAGGCTGGCAGATGGCTGTATTGACTATTCTCACCCTATGTTTTTTTTTTTTTTTTTTTTCATTTTTGGCCAAGTTTTCCAGTTCCATTTATAATACTGGCCTACTTCATGATCCTTAATATTACTTGTAACTCTATAATTGTGAAGTTACTGCCCACGAGAGCTATCATCACCCTAAATATACCAATGATGGGCTCCATATTGTGAACTTGTGAGTTTTTGAGTTTAAGCTTGTCTCAGTGCTGTCAATCATTTATCAAATCTTAGTCTCCAAATCAAGTGTGTGTCCCTGCTGCCTCACTCACTGGGCCAGTGTTACCACAGCTCCAGCACAACTGGATCAACCACAGATTACAGCCAAAACAACCAGCCTACCCTCATCTGCTCTCCATGACCAGTGAACAGAGACCCATGCCTACACTCTCACCAGCTACCAAACCCACTCAGAGACAGAGAGTGAGTGATCCAGTGCTACAAAACTAGTGAAAAGAGTAGCATGTTTACCCTACCTACCTGGATATATCTGAAAAAAATAAAAGAAACAAGCATACAATCAACAAATAAATATAATGACATCACAGTATTTTCGAGACAATAATAAACTTCAAACCACACACACACACACACACACACACAACACAAAGGAAATAAAAATACAGAAAAGGACAAGGTTGCTCAGACAAATCACCAAAACTCATAGCCAGAAAACCAAATTAACTGTATGTCAAAAAAGGGTAAGAGTAGATGTGTCACTTTGAAATTTTATGTACTTGCATTCACTTCTTAGGTTTCACCCTATGGTAGACTTGAGAGTAACAGGATGCTTTGAGAAACATAAACCTCAGTTCAGAGGAACAGATCCTGAAAACTGGGTATTTTCATCCAGGACACCTTTTGCTTTATCAGGAGAAATAGTGGATATTCATAGAAGCCAGTTCAAATTATTGATATTTTCTTACTAGTGCTTTCATCTTCTTCCATATTTCTTTCTTTGTGTTCTTTAGTTCTTGGTTGAAATATTAATGTTTTGTACCTCATTGATTCTATACCAAGCAACACAGGATTAGGAATGTAGGATATATTGAGACCCAGGGGCAATAAAATCAGGCTTAATATCTGGATCATGATAGCTCTAAAAGCTCTACATACATCTCAATTTTTCTCAATGGAAAGTCAGGAGAGTTTTGGAACATGTGTTCAAGATGATGATGATGTGTCCAGGAACTGGGTCCTGCCAAAATCACCAAGGATTTCCAAAAGGAGAGCTGCTGATTCCAGACACTGCTTGAGAAAATTGCTAGAAAACAATCAGTTAATTCTTGACTTATTTTACTTTAATTTGTTCTCCTCATCTACAAACCCTGTGAGTTTTGGTTAACATTTTTTTTTTTTTTTTAATTAAGTACTGCCTTGTAGTAAGTACTCAGTCCTATAGGGCTTGCTATGAATACCAACTTGATCACAAATAACAACAGCAGCAACTCAAGCTCAATTCCTTTGCTTACAAATGCCAGCCCTCTTCTCATCATGTTGATCCTGGGATCCTTGCTGTTCTCAGGTGGTAAATGTGTTCTCCAGACCTCGCCTGGAAGAAACCGAGATCTCTCATAAACTCAGACAGCAGCTGACTCAATCTCCCAGCCTTAAACAGCCAGCATCTGACTCAGTCTTCCAGCTTTCATCAGGGTCATTGGCAATTGGACAAATAACATCACATTCTTCAAAGAAATAAAGTTAAATGGAGACTAAAAGGCACTCTCTTACAAAAGTGATTGGCTTTTTGAAGACCAAAAGAAAATAATTTGGATATACAACAGATGAAAGTGGAAGCTACATTTTTTGTATTATTCTGTTTTAAAGT
Organism: Orycteropus afer afer; assembly: GCF_000298275.1. NCBI lineage: Eukaryota > Metazoa > Chordata > Mammalia > Tubulidentata > Orycteropodidae > Orycteropus > Orycteropus afer. The sequence continues at coordinate 207,825 of NW_006921827.1, read as the reverse complement.
ATTTTCTAGGAAGACCCAGACATACAACTGTTATTGAACAGTTCAGGGGAGGTTACCTTACTGCATAATGGACAGTCTCTCATCAGTGCAGCTTTAAAATAATATAACTACAAAAGTGCCAGAAGCATTTCAAAGTGTAACATTTTCTAAATGTCATTGATTCAATCTCCTGGACTCACAAAACTTTAGAATCAGAGAGAATGTGCCAAAGTAGTTCTGGTTGAGATGCTTCCTCAGTATTCTGCTAGTATCTTTAATTGCCAGAGATTCTTTACCAAATAAATTTTAAAATTCAGAAAAGAGGGATGGGATAGAGAAACCTTGTCTGTGAGACTTGACCATATTACACTGGAGAATGCTATCTATTTGGTGGCAAAACTTTTGGTATGCAAAATTGTTATAATGAGAAGTCATTAAATTTGGCCATTCTTGGAATCCAGTGGTTTTATCATCAGCAGTCTCAATAATATGAGGAAAGAGGAGGAAGGGAAAGCTTTAGATCCTTAAAGAGAAAAAGGTCAATGATTAAATATATAGCCATAGTGTCTTGGTTCTCTAATTCTACTATAACTGAAATACCACAAGTCGATCACTTTAACAAACATCTGTTTATTACTTTATCATTCAGAAAGCTAGAAGTCCAAATTCAGATTGCTGGCTCTGGAGCTTGGGAGAAGGCCCCTCAACCTTGGGCTTCAGCTCTGTCTCTTGTTCCAGGACTACTGGAGCAGAAGGCATCTCTTAACTCAGGAAGCTGCTGGCTGCTGATGCTGACAAACTCAAGGTTAGCACATAAAATTCACAATCCCAAGATCAATAGACACCACAGCAGGCTACTGGATCAAGTCCAGGAACAATCCCAAGATTGGAAGGAAACACAGGAAGCCACTTGTTCAAGTCCAGGAACTGGAGATGAAGACTCAACCAAATGCAGGATTCAAAATGTGCTAAAAAGCTAGAGACCTCCTCAAAGATTCCTGATACATATTGGAAGAAGGCCATACCCAAAAAGCAACTAATCAGCTGCTCACAGCATATTCTACCATGGAGTTAGTTATGCCACATCCAATTTCATCAGGTGGAGTAACTGAATCCAGCTGCCAAGGTACTCAAAGTCAGAGCCCAGCCAAGTTGACACACAACCTTAAGTAAAGCACATAATATGAAACTTGTCTGTAGGTGAGGATACTGCTTTTTCCCACTACTTTTAGAACTTATTATTAAGCCAAATGAAAATCTCAGGTATTAGATATACGTGTATGGCTGTGTTCCAGTAGGTAGTTCAGTTTTCTTTCAGTCTTTTGTGATATGAGAAACAATTCCTCTCCAAGCACATTTCTATTGTGAACTCTACCCTGGAAGGTAGAGAAAACATATGCTCTAATGGTCTGTCATTTAATTACCAGCAAAGTTGTTTACACTCCTTGGGTTTTAGTTTCCACAATTGTAAAATGAAGCTGTTATTGTTGTAGTTGAAAGCCCTCTGACTCATGAAGACCTTCTATATAACAAAACAAAGCATTGCCCCATCCTGTGTCCTAATCATGATTATTGATATGTGTGTTAGGCTGAGTTCTCTAGAGAAGCAAAACCAGTAAAGCTTATATATAGAGGGAGAGAGAAAAATATATCTTAGGAGAGTGGATCACAGTTATAGAGGCAGCCAAGTCCAAAGTTCCTGGATCAAATGTGAAGCTGAGGCTTTTCACAATTGACAAAGCTGCAGGGGCTGACAAGCTCAAGGTTAGCAGACAGTATACCAACTGTTGACTTTGGCAGATGACAAGTCCAACATCACCAGGTAGAATGGTAGATTTTTTTGCTCACAGATGATTGTAGTCATCACAACAGGATCAAATCTATGAAAGGTTCTCTAATTTTCCCAGGATATCCATATATATATTAGAAGCAGGCCACACCCCTAGGGAAACTCTCTTTCAACAGATTGGCTGCTCAAAGCATATACATCACTTTTCATCATGGGAGTAACCATATCACAACTACTTAAACCACTCAGAATCATGGTCCAGCCAAGTTGACACAAAACCCCAACTATCACAGTCTACCCCTTGTCAATATGGCAGTTATACACATTTCCTTATCTCCATATAATCTCTAAATAAAGACAATTACAAAGTCATATTTGCACCTAACATGATACATTAGCATGTGTACAAACAGAAACACCTTAAACCTGTTTACATTTTATAGTTCATAACTCAAGAAAACAAACATATTTGACACACACATACAATGAAGAAATATAACAATCATAGTCCTTGTTTCTGCAACTGGTCACATGGTCATAAATGGTATTCAAAACTGCCTTCTTTTGCCACCTATTCTATATCTCTCTTGCCCTCAGAAAGCACCTCAGCTGGTCCTAGCTCTTTGCTTAGTGGGTTGATTAAAAACTTCATTCCTGAAGCCATTAGTTGTTGTTGTTGTTGTTATGTGCCGTCGAGTCAGCCCCGACTCATAGTGACCCCTCCTTGGGTTTCCGAGGCAGTATCACTACGGAAGTAGGATTGCCCAACCTTCCTTCTGAGGAAGCCATTAGTAGTCATATAAAAATTGGGTTGCTGTAGTTTTCATTGACTTTAATCACAGGGCATGATAATACTAAGAAACGTCCTAAAGAATCTCTGTATTCCAGACATATTCTTCTTTACCTCCATTATATAATATCAGTCCTTTCTTTTTCTCTTGATCCAGAGTCATGAGGAAGCCAAAATTGCTGGGCATCATTCTTAACTTCCAGTTCAATGCAATCAGTACTGTCTCCAGGTGGGAGTGTCCTCCCTTTTGGACTAAGAGGTCTAGACCCACAGAACATAAGGTCACAGGGACAGGAAGCAAATTTTTGAGTGGGTCACTAGGGGTAATAGTGAGTGGTACCACTTTCATCTCCACCACTTTGTTCTTGTACCTGTGAATCCTGGCTATTGGACAAACAGCATCATAGAGCATATACAGCTTCCTGGAGAACATTGCCCCAACCCTTCAAGGTATTACCAACTAGCTGGCCTCATAATTGTGTTTTTAGTAAGCCAATCCATCATTCTACCAAGCCAGCTTCTTCAGGATGATGAGGATGATGGTAAGACCTGCAAATTCCACTAGCATTGGCCCATTATCACACTTCATTTGCTGTGAAGTGAGTCCCTTGTTCTGAAGCAATACTTTATGGGATACCTTTCTGTAAGTCTACAGATGGTAGTTTTGGCAGAAACATTGCATGTAGGGAAGGTGAATCCACATCCAGAATAATCTATTCCAGTAAGAATAGATTGCTGTCCTTTCCATGATGGAAGTGGTCTGTTTTAATCCACTTGCCACCAGGTTGTCAACTGATCACTCCATGGAATGGTTTCATATCTCAGACTCAGTGTTGGTCTCTGCTGCTGGCAGATCAGGCACTCAGCAGTGACGGTAGTCAAGTCAGCCTTGGTAAGTGGAAGTCCATGTTGCTGAGCCCATGCATAACTTCCATTCCTGCTACCATGGCCACTTTGTTCATGAACCCATTGGGCAATGACAGGAGTAGCTGAGGGAAAAGGACAACTGGTTTCCACAGAATATGTTATCCTATCCACTTGATTGTAAAAGTTCACCTCTGCTAAAGTCAACTTCTGGTGGGCATTCACATGAGACATGAATATCAGAGAAATCTATCCACATATTTCTTCCCTATACTCCTTTGTCACCAATTTTCAAAATATGTTCTTTCCAAGTTCCACACCATCCAGAAAAACCATTGGCCAGAGACCATGAATCTGTATATAATCATATAAATCATATATATGGCCTTTTCTCCTTCTACACAAAGGGAACATGCAGATACACAGTTCAAAGTTCTGCCCATTGGGAGGATTTCCCTTCACCATTGTACTTCAGCAGAAGTCCCAGAAAGAGGCTGCAGTCCACTTCCAAGTAGTACCTACATATCACACAGAATCATCTAAACCAATCGTGAGTTTTCTCTTCCTCAGTCAATTGATCATAAGGAACTCCCCATGAGGCTATAGGTGAAGACTGGGAGAACGAAGGTAATGTGACTGGAGTCAAGACCATAGGCATTTGGGTCACTTCCTCAGACAACTTATTTGTGTCTTCAGGTCCTGATAAAGCCCAATCTCTTACATACAAATTCCATTTAATGACAGAGTGCTGTGCACATCCAACTTTATGACTCTGTGGGTCAGACAATACCTAGTTCATGATGGGAAGCTCAGGCCTCATGGTGACTTGTGGCCCATGGTTAGGCATTCAGTCTCTACTAAAGTCCAGTAACAAGACAAATTCTGTTCCTTAAAAGGAGAGTAGTTATCTGGAGAGGATGGTAGGGCTTTGCTCCAAAATCCCAAGGGTCTGTGTTGTGATTCATCAACAGGGGCCTGCCAAATACTGCAAACAGCATCTCTATCTGCCACAGACACTTTAAACACCATTGGCTCAGGCAGATCATATGGCCCAAATGCCAGAGCAGCTTGCACAGTAGCCTGAACCTGTTGCAGAGCCTTCTGTTTTTCTGGGCCCCACTCAAAATTAGCAGCTTTTCGAGTCACTAGACAAATAGCCTAAACTAACACACCCAAATGAGGAATATGTTGCTTCCAAAATCCAAAGAGGCCTACTAGATATTGTGCCTTCTTTTTAGTTGTGGAGGAAATCCAAATAAAATAACTTATTCTTCACTTTAGTAGGAATATCTTGACATGCCCCACACCATGGGATCCCTAAAAATTTCACTGAGGTGGAAGGTGCCTGAATTTTTTCCAGGTTAATTTCCCACCCTCTAGCACACAGATGTCTTACCAAAACGTTTAGAGTCATTGTCACTTCTTCCGTACTAGGTCCAATCAGCATAATGTCATCAATGAAATAGACTAAAGTAATGTCTTGTGGAAGTGAAAGGCAATCAAGATTCTTATGGACTAAATTATGACAGAGTACTAGGGAGGTGATATATGTCTGAAGAAGCACTGTGAAAGTATGTTGTTGACCTTGTCACCTGAACACAAACTTCTTCAATGATCCTCTGAAATTGGTATTGAGAAAAAGGCATCAGCCACATCAATAGCATATTAAGTAACAAGAGATGTATCAATTTACTCAAGCAATGAAACCATATCAGAAACAGCAGCTTCAATTGGAGTTACCACCTGATTAAGTTTACAATAATCCAGTGTCATTCTCCAAGATCTATCTTTTTTTTGCACAGGTTGAATAAGCAAGTAAAATGGGGTTGTGGTGGGAATGAAATCCTTGATGGTGGCAGTAATCTCTGCAATCCCTCCAGAGATGTAGTATTGCTTTTAGTTTACTATTTTTCTAGGTTCTAATGGATTCCACTTGGTTTTTCCTACCATAATAACTCTTACTCCACATGTCAGGGACCCAATGTGGGAATTCTGCCAATTGCTGAGAATATCTATTCCAATTATGCATTCTGGAACTGGGGGAATTACTACAGGATGTGTTTGCCGATATATTGGACCCACTGTGAGAAGCACCTTAGCTAAGACTCCATCAATTATTTGACTTCCATATGCACCCACTCTGACTTTTGGGCCACAGTGATGTTTTGGGTTTCCTGGAATTAGTGTCAGTTCAGAGCCAGTATCCAGTAATCTTCGAAAAGTCTGATTATTTCCTTTTCCCCACTGAACAGTCACTCTTGTAAAAGGCCTCAGATCCCTTTGGGGAAGGCTTGGAAGAAGATTGACAGTATAAATTTATGGTAATGTAATGGGGTCCTTCCTCAAGAGGACCCGGCTTTCCTTTCATTCAAGGGGTTGTGAGTCTATAAACTGACTCAAGTCTGAGAATTGATAAAGGAGCCATGACTGTATTCTAGTGATTCAATCTAAACTGCTGTTCATGTGTCTTAGAATTTTTCTGTCTATACAGTGTAGTGACTAAGGCACTTACTGCTAACCAGAAGGCTGGCGGTTCAAACCCACCAGCCACTCCTTGGAAGGAAGATGGGGCAATCTACTTCCATAGTGATACTGCCTTGGAAACCCAAGGAGCGGTTGCTATGAGTCGAGTCTGACTCCATGGCACATAATAACAACAACAACAACATACAGCTCAAGTAACTATTTAGTAGATTTCCCATGTATTTAACTCCTAGGAACACCCTGTGTAAGTAGCCAATGCCATAATTCCACACAAGTCAGAGTATTTTGATTATTGTTTTGATCCTGCTGTCCATTATGATAACCATGTCTACCTTGTCCTTGTTGATTAACTGCTGCCAATTGACCCCTACAGTCACAGGGTCCAATCAGCCCCATTGTAGTTAAGTGTCTTAGTTCAATTAAGGAAGTTCCCACTATCAAATCCAGCTTATGAAAAATAGCAATCACAGCAGTTTTCAAAGATACTGGGTCTCCCTTCACAAATTTCTTCTTCACTGTAGTGGTAAAGATGTGTCCTCTGAGCTCTCCATTTCTAGGTTTATGGGTCTAATTGATAAATTCATTCCAACATGCCAATTTCCTTAAGCCTCTGGATATCTTCTTCTACATTACACCAAAGCAAGTCTGGTACTTCAACTTGACTTAAAGGTGGGCCACTGCATAATCACGCTTCAGTAAGTCAACCAAATAAATAATTAAATCCTTTCCAGTGGAAGCAGCAGTCAAGAAATGAAATGGCATATTGCATTGGGCAAATATGCTACAAAAGACTTCTTTCAAGTGTTGATGAGCAAAGATATCTTCTTGAAGACTAAGGTGTGCTTGACAAAAGCCATTATATTTTCAATCACCTCATATACATGTGAAAACTGTACAATGAATAAAGAAGATCCAAGAAGAGTTGATACTTTTGAGCTGTGGTGTTGACGAAGAGTACTGAAAGTACCATGCACTGCTAAAAGAACTAACAAATCTGTTCTGGAAGAAGTGCAGGCAGAATGCCCCTTGAAAGCGAGAATGGCCAGACTTCATCTCACCTACTTTGGTCATATTTTAAGAAGGGACCATTCCCTGGAGAAGGATATCAAGCTTGGTAAGGAGGAGGGTCAACGAAAAAGGGGAAGACCCTCAACAAAATCGATTGACACAGTGGTTGAAACTATGGGCTTAAGTATAGCAAGGATCATGGGGCTGGCACAGGACCAGGCAGTGTTTCGTTCTACTGTACATAGGGTAGCTATGAGTTGGAAACGACTCAATGGCACCTAACAGCAACAACAGACAAATTATTGAGCCCAATTTAGGATATTTTTTTTTTGCTTAAGTATCTGTTTGTATCTTATTTTCTCAATTAAGTACCTACTGCCATTACACATGTCCTAAATTAGAGATAGTCTTATCCAGAAAATTATCTTTCGTTATTTTCTTTTTATTTTTCTTTCTTTCCTTCCTTCCTTCCTTCCTTCTTTCTTTCTTTTCTTTTTTCTTTCTTTCTTTCCTTCTTTCTCTTTTCTGTTAACAAATTATTTTAAACTTACCATTTCTACCTGTTTTTCCCTTACTTTTTTCCCTAGGAAATATTCTAGGGAACAAATAGAAAAAGTTAAACTCCAAAGGTCTTACAAAATACTGATAATTGTTTATTGTGCGTCTGTTCTCAGGGTCTTTTGTCAGCTGATGTCAGGTCTGATCATGCAGTAAAGACTTGCAAGTTTTATTCTTTTACTATTAGCTCTCTCAGAAGGGAACTTGGAGCTTCCTTCAATCTTCATAGACTGGATATTGACACTTGTTGTTGTTAGGTGCTGTCAAATCTGTTTCAAGTCATAGTGATCCTATGTACAATAGGACAAAACACTGCCTGGTGCTGCATAATACTCACAATCTTTGCATGCTTAAAGCCATTTTATTCAGCCACTGTGTCACCCTGTCTCATTGAGGGTCTTCTCATTTTCACTGCCCTTCTACTTTACCGAGCATGGTATCCTTCTCCAGGGATTGGTCCCTTCTGACAGCATTAACTAAGTGTAAGAGAATATCTGGCCTTTCTTGCTTTTAAGGACCATTTTAGCTGTACTTCCTTCAAGACAGATTTGTTTGTTCTTCTATTAATCAATGTTGTTTTTGTTGTTACGTACTGTCAAGTCAGACCCAACTCATAGTGACCCCTCCTTGGGTTTCTGAGGCAGTATCACTATGGAAGTAGATTGCCCCATCTTCCTTCCAAGGAGTGGCTGGTGGGTTTGAACCACCAGCCTTCTGGTTAGCAGTCAAGTGCCTTAGGCACTATGCTACCAGAGCTCCCCAGTAATCAATAGGACATTTGATATTCTTCACTGACATCACAATTCTGTGGTTTTCTTTATTCATTGTCCAGATCTGACATGCATGAAGGCAGTTGACAATATGATTGCTTGGTTCAGGCAGACATTAGCCTTCTAAATGACATCTTTGCTCTTTAACACTTTAAAGAGGTCGTTCAGATATTTCCAAATGCAATATGTCATTTGATTTCTTGATTGCTACTTCCATGGACATTGATTATGGATCCAAGTAAAATTAAATCCTTGATAATTGCAATCTTTTCTCCATCTATACTGATGTTGTTTTTTGGTCCAGTTGTGAGGATTTTTGTTTTATGTTCACGTATAACCCAATGAAGGCTGTAGCCTTTGAGATTCATCAGTAAGCGATTTAATTCTTCTTCACTTTCAACAAGCAACACTGTGTCATTTGCATATTGCAGGCTGTTAATGAGTCTTCCAACAATCCTTCATATAATGACATTTCAGGATTATTTGCTCAGGATATATGTTGAATAAGTATGGTGAAAGGATACAACACAGATGCATACTTTTCCTGATTTTAAACCATGAACTACACCCTTGTTCTAGTCAAGTGACTGCCTCCAGTTCTATGTATAGTATCCTCAAGAGAAGAATTACCTGTTCTGATTAGTCCAAGGGACTGGACCATATGACTGTGATACCAGAAGAATTAGATAGTGCCTGGCTACCACTGTCAACCACTTGAAGGGACATCTATGTAGGAGATCCTGGATAGAGAGTGGGAGAACAATGTGGAACAAAACACAAAATCATTAAAAAAAAAAAAAAAAAAAGGATCATGTTTGCTGATCTGTTAAAGCCTGATGAAACCCCTGAGACTCTGGTTCTGAGCTGCCCTTCTGGCAGCTAGGAATTGAACCCATTCCAGTGGCTTCCAGCCAAACAAAAGACAGAAATATGAGTTGAACATTCACATTAGGTAGATACACTCCTTGGAGAGATCACTCATTAGAGAATAGAAGGGTAGTATATGTACTACTAGAGACAGCTTGGGGGGGGGGGCAGGAGTGCACAGGAGGGAAGGACACAGGGAATAGGTGGCTATGGGGAGGAAGTAGAAAGGGAACTGTTGCATTGTGGGAAACTGCAGCCAATGTCATTAGACAAAGTGTATGTGAACTGCTCTATGAAAGATGAATTTGTTCTGTAAACTTTCACCCATATCACAATAAAATTTTAAAAATAAACAAATAACTGCTCTGGAATTCCCTTTCTTCCCAATGTTATCCATAATTTGTTATGATACACTCAGTTGAATTTATTTGCATAGTCAGTAAAACAATGTTGTTGTTGTTATGTGCCGTCGAGTAGGACCTGACTCATAGTGACCCCTCCTTGGGTTTCTGAGGCAGTATCACTACGGAAGTAGATTGCCCCATCTTCCTTCTGAGGAGTGGCTGGGGGGTTTGGACCACCAGCCTTCTGGTTAGCAGTCAAGTGTCTTAGCCACTATGCTACTAGAGCTCCTAATAAAACAATAGGTAAATATATTTCTGCTGTTCCTTGCTTTCAGTCAAGATCCATGTGACATCATCAATGATATATCTTTTTCCACATCTTCGTCCAAATCAGACTTGAATTTCTGGCATTTCCCCTGACAATGTGCTGCTGGAATCATGTTTTCAGTATATTGCAGTACATTACAGTACTGCTGTAATCATGTTAGGTGCTGAGCTCTGGTAGCGTAGTGTCTGAGGCACTTGACTGCTAACCAGAAGGATGACGGTTCAAACCCACCAGCCACTCCTTGGAAGGACCGTTGGGCACTCTACTTCCATAGTGATACTGCCTCGGCAACCCAAGGAGGGTTGCTATGAGTCAGGTCTGACTCGAGGGCACATAACAACAACAACAACAAACTGTGAGAAAATAAGTTTTTTGAGGAGCTCTGGTAGTGTAGTGCCTAAGACATTTGACTGCTAACCAGAAGGCTGGAGGTTCAAATCCACCAGCCCTCCTGGGAAGGAAGGTTGGGCAATCTACTTCTGTAGTGTTACTGTCTCGGAAACCCAAGGAGGGGTTGCTATGAGTTGGGTCCAACTTGATGGCACATAACAACAACAAAACAATCATGTTTGAATTATCTTCAGCAAAATTTTACTTGTGTGTGACACTAAGGATATTGTTCAATAGTTTCCACATTATTTTCTATCACCTTTCATTGAAATGAGCACAAGTGTAGATCTCTTTTAGTCTTTTGGCCAGGTAGCTGTCTTCCAAATTCCTTGGCATACACTAGTGAGCACCTCCAGGGCTGTATCCATGTTGAAACATCTCCATGAGCATTCTGTCAATTCCTGGAGCCTGGTTTTTTGCAAATGCCTTCAATACAACTTAGACTTCTTCCTTCAGTACTGTCAGTTCTTGATCATATGCTATCTCCTGAAATGACTGAACATTGACCAGTTCTTTTTGTGTACAGTGACTTGATTCCTTCCATCTTCTTGTGATGCTTCTTGCATCATTCAATGATTTAATAGAATCTTTCAATATTGCATTGAAGCTTTAATATTTTATTCAGTTCTTTGAGTAATGTGAAATGTGTTCTTCCCCTTTAATTTTACAACTCCAGGTCTTTGAAAATTTCATTATAATACTTCATTTTGTCTTTTTGCAACACCCCTTGGAGATAATCTGCTCAGCTCTTTTATATCATCATTTCCTCCATTTGCTTTAGCTACTCTATGTTCAAGAGGAAATTTCAGAGTCTCTTCTGATATTCATTTTCTTCTTTTCTGTCTTTTTAATGATCTTTTGCTTTTTTCATATATCATGGTCTTGATGTCACCTCACAACTCATCTGATCTTCAGTCACTGGTGTTCAGTGCATCAAATCCATTCTTTAGATGGTCACTAAATTCAAGTGGGGGTATACTCAAGACTGTATTTGGCTCTTGTGGACTTGATTTAATTTCCTTCAACTTCAACCTAAACTTACATATGAGCAATTGAGGTTATTTTCCACAGTTGTCCCCTGGCTTTTCATTGACTGATGAGATTGGGCTTTTTCATCCTCTCTTTACAAAGAAGCAGTTGATTTGATTCCTGTGTATTCCATTTGGCTTGGTCCACCTGTATAGGAGCTCTAGCAGCATAGTACCTAAGGCACTTGACTGCTAAACAGAAGACTGGAAGTTCAAACCCACCAGCCACTCCTCACAAGGAAGGTTGGGCAATCTACTTCTGTAGTAATACTGCCTCAGAAACCCAAGGATGAGTCGCTATGAGTTGGGTCTGACTTGATAGTACATAATAAAAATAACAACAACCTATATAGCTGTTGTTTATGTTGTTTAAAGAAGGTATTTTCTATGAATAAGTCATTGGTCATGCACAAAATTCTATCATATAGTCTCCAGCATCACTTCTATTACCAATGCTATATTTTGTAACTATTCTCACTTCTTTGTTTCTAACTTTCACATTCTAGTCACCAGTAATTATCAATGCACATAGATTGCTTGTTTGTCAATTTCAGACTGTAGAAGTTGGTAAAAATCTTAGCTTTCTTCATCTTTGTGTTTAGTGGTTAGCGGATAAATTTGAATAATAGTGGTATTAACTGGTCTTTCTTTTGTTGTTGTTGTTAGGTGCTGTTGAGTCGTCTCTGACTCATAACAACCCTATGTACAACAGAATTAAACACTTCCTGGTCCTTTGCCAGCTCCATGATCCTTGCTATACTTGAGCCCATCCTTGTGTCGATCCATCTCATTGAGGACCTTCCCCCTTATTGTTGACCGTGCACTTTACCAAGCATGATATCCTTTGCCAGGAAATGATGTCTTCTGAAAATATGACCAAAGTAGGTGAGATGAAGTCTGGCCATTCTCACTTCCGAGGAGCATTCCGCATGCACTTTTCCAGGACAGATTTGTTCATTGTTCTGGCAGTCCACAGCATTTACAATATTTTTTGCCAACACTACAATTCAAAAGCATCCACTCTTTGGTCTTCCTTATTCATTATCCAACTTTCATATGCATATGAGGCAAGTGAAAATATCATGCCTTAGATTAGGTGCACCTTAGTCTTCAAAGAGATATTTTTTGCTCTTCACCATTTTAAAGAAGTCTTTTTTAGCAAATTTGCCAAGTACGATATGACGTCTGATTCCTTGACTGTTGCTTCCATGGGTGTTGCTTGTGGATCCAAGTAATATGAGATCTTTGACAGCCTCAATATTTTCTTTATTTATTGTAATGCTCCCTATTGGTCCAGTTGTGAAGATATTAGTTTTCTTTGTGTTGAGATGTAATCCATACTGCAGATTATAATCTTTAATCTTCAAGTCATTTTCACTCACAGATGGCAAGGTTTTTCCATCTGCATATCACAGATTGTTGATGAGTCTTCTTCCAATCCTGGTGCTGCATTGTTCTTCATATAGTCCAACTTCTCCAATCATTTTCTCAGCATTCAGATTGAATTTGTATGGTGTAAGGATAGAACACTGATGCACACCCTTCTGGATTTTAAACCATTCAGTACCCCATGTTCTTTTCAAACAACAGCCTCCTGGTCTGTGTAAATGTTCTTCGTGAGCACAATTAAATGCTCTGGAATTCCCATTCTTTACAATGTTATCCTTAATTTGTAATTATCCACAGTCAAATTCTTTTGCATAGACCGTAAAACACAAGTAAACATCCATATCCTTTTGGTTCTTTTCTTTCTGGAAATTCTTTTCTTTAAGGCTCTATTTACTGCACTCAGCCAAGAATTGTGACTATAATGTTCAGACACTCAGTCTTAAAATATATTTCATAGGTTTAGGGATGACATTTACCCTATTCAGTTAGCAAAAGATACAATCCCACAAGTAAAATCATCTTACTAGGATTGGAAAAAAATAATCTGCCTCTATCACTGATGATTTGTGGTTCTTCACTTGACACTGGTTCTCAGCAGTACATTTTGATTGGGCAACAGACAGTTTTAGGAATGTTGAGCCTCACTAAGAATAAGGTAAAATGAAATAAATCTTTGTAGAATATGGTGTCATTTTCACCTTTCTGTTAGGAAATATTGAAAATGATTGATTATCCATCCTGATAAGAGTATATAAAGGAGTCCTTGATGGTGGGTGTGTAAATGAGAATACTATTTTAGAGGATGTATTACTTTCCGATGGCAAATAACAACAACAACAACAACGTATTACTTTTCTAAGGCTGTTTAACACACTATGACAATGTGGATGGCTTTAAACAAAATAAATTTGTTATCCCAGAGTAGCAGATGCTAGAAGTCAAATCAATATGTCTGCAGGTCATAATCTATCTGAAGGCTTTTGGAGAGGATCTGTTCTTTTCTCTTTTCCAATTTATGGTGGCTTTAGACTTTCCTTGGCTTGTATCTAAAGCATGATCCTATCGTGTCATCTTTTTGTTTATCTCTCTGTGTCTCTTCTCTTGTTTTATAAGGACAATGGTCAGATTATATTAGGACCTATCACAATCAAGTATGACCTTGTGTTTACTTAACTGACATCTTTCAAGACTTTATTTCCAAACAAGGTCATGTTCATAGGTATCAGGGTTTAGGATCTAATCATGTCTTTTGGGGGAGACATAATCCAATCCATAACACAGCAAAACTGGCCAATGACTCTCAAAATTAAAATGTAAAAGTCTTGTACCCAGCTATTGTACATCTAGAAAAATTTCCTCCCTGTCAAGTAAGTAAATATATATGAAGAAAGATTTTCACTGAAACTACATACATTTCATAGGGTTAAGGATGACATTTACTCTATTCAGTTAGCTTTAGCCACTATGCTGCAAGAGCTCCTATATATATATATATATATATATATATATATATATATATATATATACTGATGGCATAGTGCCTAAGGCATTTGACTGCTAACCAGAAGGCTGGGGGTTCAAACCCACCAGTCATGCCTCAGAAGGAAGATTGGGCAGTCCACTTCCAGAGAGATACTGCCTCAGAAACCCATGGAGGGGTAGCTATGAGAAGGAACTGACTCAAAGGCAGGCAGTGTGTTTGGTCTTTGGTTTACATACATATATATGTATGTGTGTGTGTATGATGTCACATAGTACAGAGATGTATAAATTTCCTCCCTGAGTCCAAGTAAACATTTTGATTTTGATAACTGAAACCATGGAGGGAGGGGTATTGATTGGAGCATTTGTTGAATTAGAAACGATTTCTTAGGAACTTCAGTTTATTGTCAATAGTTATTATATAGGTTGAGGAAATTAATTCATTCCATTAAATATGTCAGACTGCAACTATGGTCTGTGAATCAAGATAGCCTTTTAACCATCATGACGTTAATAAACAATCAGCCAGATAAAACTCCTCTAAATTATCAATATGGATATATATAGTGACTGTTATCATTTACCCCAATACCAATCATCTTAGGTAGCAAAAACTTTTTGATTTGGCTGCCAAATGCATACTTTTTAAAGATATATTTAAACACAAAGTTTAGAAAAATAGTGTCAGATATTCTCAATTCAAAGTATGTAAGGAACATCACAGCCACTGGGAGAAAAATAAAACTGATGAGAATTTCTGAAATTATATTGAAGAAAGAATCAGAAAGAGAGCAGAATTTAAAAAAACAAAAACAAAAAATTTTGGCCTTAATTAATCTTGTAGGACAAACCACCTACTAATAAGCAGCAATAATTGTCCACTGTGTGAGAACTACAAAACTTTAAGGGACATTTTAAACGTTTTGTCTATTTTTTTTCTTATTTTATAGCTAAGAAAAGAGAGGTAGATAGATACCATATATTTTAGGCAGATTTTCAGATGAAAGCTGGCTGGAAGCAGACTGTGGTTATGAATTGACTCCCTATATCAAGACAAGACCCTTTCTAGCACCATCCACAGCATTCTGTTTGTTATTCCTAAATGAATACAACTGTTTTCTGTTGAGTGGCAGCACTTCTGCCTTACACTTGCATCTCCTAACTTTTAGAGACTGTTCTTGGGATCAAGGAAAAGAAAGAAGCTCATAGGTTTATCTATAGACACATATTCATTCATTTTATAATTATATATTAATCTTATAAATATGCCCAATATGTCATTCTAGCTGTTTTGGTTATAGTAGTGAATAAGTGATAACATCTGAGCAAAATACAGATATTATTTCAAAGAATTTCAGGGGTTCCTCATAAGAAGACTCTGATTTTTAGGGTTTTTCCATAATTCAATGCATTCTCTCTCTCTCTCTCTCTCTCTTTTTTTTTTTTTTTTTCTGGTGATATGAACTTACTAATTTTAAGGTGGTGAATTTATAGTAGCCATATAGTGGAGTCCCTGGGTTGGTCATAAGGCTAGTGTTCTTGGCTGCTAACTGAAAGGTTGGAGAATAGAGTTCACTCAATCTACTTCCAGAAAATCAGCCATTGAAAACCCTATGGAGAACAATTCTATTCTGAAACACTATGAGTGATAGTAAGCTTGACAACAACATATTTTTGAAATTATTATTTTATTTTTTCAGTTATCTGATATTAAACATCCACCACTCACTACTGTCAACTTGGATCTAATTCATAGCAACCCCTCCTTGGGTTTCCAAGGCAGTATCATTACGTAAGTTGATTGACTATCTTCCTTCTGAGAAGTGTCTGGTGGGTTTGAACTAACAGCCTTCTGGTTATGAGTCATATGCCTTAGACACTCTGTCTCCAGAGCTCCTGAGTGAGTTTCAAATGTTAAACATCCACCACTCATCTGTTGATTTATCATACAGTGGTGGCTTGAGTATTGCAATGAGGCTGCTATTTCAAATGCCTGCAGAGTCACACACAGTGGACAATTTTAAGCAGAGCTTCCACACTAAGACAGATTGGGAAGAAGGGTGGAGACATCCACTTCTGGAAAAATTGGGCAATGAAATCCTTATGAATAGCAGTGAAACACTGTTTGAGATATTACTGGAAAAGTTTATAAAGAGCCTGGAAACATTGTCTAATATAGTGCCTGAAGATGAGCCCCTCAGGTTGGAAGGCACTCAAAATATAACTGAGGAAAATATAACTACCTCGTCAAAGTAGAGTTGACCATAATGAATTAGCTATAGTAAAGCTATGGGGATGTGCATTTGCTGATGGAGCATAACTCAAAATGAGAAGAAACAACTGCAGACATCCATTAATAATAAGAATATGGAATGTACAATGTATGTATCTAAGAAAAGTGGAAGTTCTCAAAAATGAAATGAAATGGATAAAGACAGATATCCTAGATTTTAATAAGCTGAAATGGACTGGTTTTGGCCATTTTGAATCAGGCAGTCATATGGTCTGTTATGCCAGGAATGACAAATTGAAGAGGAATGGCATAACATTCATTTTCTAAAAGAATATTTCAAGATGCATTGTGAAGTAAAATGCTGTCAGGGATAGGCTAATTATCCATACATTTACAAGAAAGACCAGTTAATACTACTATTATTCAAATTTATACACCTATTACTAAAGCCAAAAATGAAGAAATTGAAGATATTTACCAACTTTTGCAGTCTGAAATTGACCAAACATGCAATCAGGATGTACTGATTATTAACATTGGTTGGAATGTCAAAGATAGAGACAAAGAATTATCCACAATTAGGAAATATGGTCTTGGAGATAGAAATGGTGCCAGAGATCACATTACAGAATTTTACAAGATCAACAACTTATTCATTGCAAGCGCCTTTTTTTCAACAACATATGGACCTTGCCAGGTAGAATGCACAGGAAGCAGATCAACTACATCTGTGGAAAGAGGCAATGGAGAAGCTCAACATCTTCTGCCAAAGCAAGGTCTGAAACTGACTTTGGAACAGATAACCAGTTGCTCATATGCAAGTTCAAGCTGAAGATGAAGATAATTAAAACAAGTCCATGATAGCCAAAATATGACCTTGATCATATCCCATCTGAAATTAGAGACCATCTGAAGAATAGATTTAATGCATTGACCATCAGTGACCTAAAACCAGACGAGTTGTGAGATGACATAAAGAACATCATGCATAAAGAAATTAAGTGGTCATTAAAAGAAGAGAAAAAGAAGAAAAGACCAAAGTGGATGTCAGAAGAGACTATGAAACTTGCTCTTGCATGGAGACTAGCTAAAGCAAGTTGAAGACAGATAAAATAGCTGAACAGAAGATTTCAAAGAGCAGCTCAAGAAGACAAAGTAAATTATTATAAGGAAATGTGCAAAGACTTGGAGTTAGAAAATGAAAAGGAAGAACATGCTCAGCATTTCTCAAGCTGAAAGTGTGAAGAAAAAGTTCAAGCCTTCAGTTCCAGTGTTGAAGGATCTATGGGAAAAATACGGAATAATTCAGGAATCATCAAAAGAAGATGGGAGGAGAACACAGAGCCATTGTACAAATAATTGGTTGATGTTCAACTATTTTTGGAGGTGACATATGATTAAGAACCAGTGGTACTGAAGGCAGAATTCCATGCTGCACTAAAGGA
This sequence comes from Orycteropus afer afer, assembly GCF_000298275.1. Classification (NCBI taxonomy): domain Eukaryota; kingdom Metazoa; phylum Chordata; class Mammalia; order Tubulidentata; family Orycteropodidae; genus Orycteropus; species Orycteropus afer. Next base: position 190,077 of record NW_006921827.1, on the reverse strand, counting down.
ATTGCCAAAAGTCAAGACTCCAGAAATTGACAGAATACCCATTGAGAGATTTTGACAATTGGGTGCAGCTCTGGAGGCACTTATTCATCCTTGCCAAGTAATTTGGAAGACAGCTACCTGGACAATTGAATGGAAGAGATTCATATTTGTGCCCATTCCAAAGAGAGATGGTGCAACAGATTGTGGAAATTATCAAACAATATCATTACTATCACATACAACTAAAATTTTGCTGAAGATAATTTAAAAATGGTTCCAGCAGTATATTGACAAGGAACTTCCAGAAATGCAAGCTGGATTCAGAAGAGGATGTAGAAAGAGGGACATCAATGCTTATGTCAGATGTATCTTGACTGTAAACAAAGAATATCAGAAAGATATTTACTTGTGTTTTGTTAACTAAGAAAAGACATTCAAATTTGTGGATCATGACACATTGCTAAGAATGGAAATTCCAGAACACTTACTTGTGCTCATGAGGAACCTGTACACAGACAAAGCACCTGTCATTTGAATAGAAGAAGGGGATACTGCATGGTTTTAAATCAGGAAGTGTGTGCATCAGGGTTTTATCTTTTCCCAGTAATTCAATATGTATGCTGAATACATATTGAAAATAATACGAGAAGCTGAACTGTGTGAAGAGTGGCATGGCATCAGGACTGGAGGAAGACTCATTAACAACCTGTGATATGCAGATGATACAATTTTGCTCATAGAGAGTGAAGATGGCTTGAAATATTTACTGATGAACATCAAAGATTACAATGCAAATAAAATGTAAAATAGAAATGGATGAATAAGCAGCATCACAGCACATGGAGACAATATTGAAATTGTCAAGGATTTCATTTTTCTTGGATCCACAGTCAACAACCATGGAAGCAGCAGTGAAGAAATCACATGCTGTACTGTATTGCACTCGATGAATTTGTTGCAAAAGACCTCTTTAAAGTGTTGAAAAGAAAGATATCACTGTGAAAACTAAGGTGTGCTTAACCCAACTCATGGTATTTTCAATTGCCTTATATACATGTGAAAGCTGCACTATGAATACAGAAGACCAGAGAAGACTTGTCATGATCCACACAATCAAATGCCTTTGCATAGTCAATAAAACACAAGTAAACATCTTTCCTGGTATTCTTTGCCTTGATCCAAGATCCATCTGACAACAGTTATGATATACCTTGTTCCACGTCCTCTTTTGAATCCAGCTTGCACCTCTGGAAGTTCTCTGTCCATATACTGCTATAACCATTTTTGAATTACCTTCAGTAAGATCTTACTTGCATGCAATATTAATGATATTGTTCTATAATTTCCACAATCTGTGGGATCACCTTTCTTTGGAATGGGTACAAATATGGACCTCTTCCAGTCAGTTCACCAGGTAGCTCTTTTCCAAATCTCTTGGCATAACTGAGTGAGTGCCTCCAATGGGGCATCC
>NW_006921827.1:186100-187979 GCF_000298275.1 Orycteropus afer afer | reverse complement strand
GCTGAAGATATTGAGCTTTTCCACCACCTCTTGCCACAGATGCAGTCAATCTGATTCTTGTGTGTTGCATCTGGTGACGTCCATGTGTAGCACTGCCATTTGTGTTGTTGACAAAAGGTGTTTGCAATGAACAAGTCGTTGGTCTTGCAAAATTCTACCATGTGAGTTCCAGCATTATTTCTGTCAACAAGACCAAATTTTCCAACTACTGGTGATTCTTCTTGGTTTACAACTTTTGCATTCCAGTCACCAGTGATAATTAACATAGCTTGACTGCATATTCGGTCAATTTTACACTGCAGAAGTTGATAAAAATCTTCAATTTCCTCATCTTTGGCTTTGGTGGTTAGGACATAAATTTAAATAATAGCCATATTAATGGGTCTTCCTTGTAGGTGTATGGATGTTATCCTATCACTGACAGCATCATACTTCAAGACAGATCTTGAAACATCCTTTGTGATGATGAATGCCATGCCATTCCTCTTCAAACTGTCATTCCCAGCATAGTAGACCACATGGTTGTCCAATTCAAAATGGCCAAAACCAGTCCATTTCAGTTCACTAATGCCAAGGATATCAATCTTTATGTTTTCTCTTTCATTTTTGACAACTTCCAATTTTCCTAGATTCATACTTCGTACATTCCATGTTCCAATGATTAATGAATGTCTGCAGCTGTTTCTCTTCAATTTGAGTGGTGCCACATCAGCAAATGGAGGTCTTGAAAGCTTTACCTTATCCGTTGGAGTAGGGCTGGGTTTACTCAGATGATGCAGCTCTTTCCCAGTCCTATTTTGAGAGCCTTCTAATCTAACTGGACCATTCATAAAGTTGCACGGTAATGTATCAAACAGTGTTTCTTTGCTATCCATAATATGTTCCCTGGCCAATTCTTTGAGAGGTCGATGGCCTCCTCCTTCTTCCTAGTCTGTCTCATTCTGTAAGCTGGGCTGATACCTGTGCACCATGTGTGTCCCACTGGGTTTAAAACACCATTGGCTCCACCTCAAAACTCACATAAGCACATCACCACTGTAGGACAAAATGACAGATAAGTTTGTCTCTCTGTTGAAAACTTCTCCAACCACCCTTACTTGGGTCCTTGCAGCTGACTCCTCCTCTATCCAGATTCCTAGACCTTTTAATCCCCTTTTTCCTGCTCTCTCACCCTGCTTCTTTGGACATGCCTGATTTCACTCTCCTCACCTGGATCCCTGCAGCTGACTGCTCCTCTGTCTGTGTTCCTGGCTTTTAATCCCCTTTCTCCTGCTCTCCCGCCCTGCTGTTTTGGGTGTGCCTGATTTCCCTCTCCACACCTGGATCCCTGGGGCTGACTGCTCCTCTGTCTGAGTTCCTGGCTTTTAATACCCTCTTTCCTGCACTTCTGCACTGCTGCTTTGGGCATGCCTGAGTTCCTCTCCTCACCTGGATCCTTGTGGCTAACATTGAGAAGAATGGGAATTCCTGAGCACTTGATTGTACTGATGAGGAACCTGTACCTTGACCAGGAGGCTGTCCTTCGAACAGAACAAAGGGACACTACATGGCTTAAAATCAGGAAGGGAGTGTGTCAGGGTTGTATCCTTTCCCCATACTTATTCAGTCTATATGCTAAGCAAATAATCCAAGAAGCTGGACTATATGAAGAAAAATGTGACATCAGGCTTAGAGGAAGAATTATTACCAATCTGAGATATGCAGACGATACAACTTTGCTTCCTGAAAGTGAGGATGACTTGAGGCACTTACTGATGAATGTTGAACTATGATGAAGGTCTGCACTATGGATTACATCTCAATATAAAGAAAACAAAAATCCTCACAACTGGACCAATGAGCAGCATCACAATAAATGGAGAGAAGATTGAGGTTGTCA
>NW_006921827.1:154216-185815 GCF_000298275.1 Orycteropus afer afer | reverse complement strand
TAACAGATCTGTCCTGGAGGAAGTGCAGCCGAAATGCTCCTTGGAAGTGAGAATGGCCAGACTTTGTCTCACCTATTTTGGGCATGTTGTCAGAAGCAACCATTCCTTGGAGAGGGATGACATGCTTGACAGGGTGGAGGGTCAACAAAAGAGGAGGAGGCCTTCAATAAGATGGATTGACATGGTGGCTGCGATGAAGGGCTGAAGTATAGCAGGGATCACGGAGCTGGTGAGGGATCAGGCAGTGTTTTGTTCTTCTGTGCATAGTGTTGCTATGAGTTGGAAACTACTCGACAGCACCTAACAACAACAACAACAAAGAGAAGAGTTGTGGCCTTTGAATTATGGTGTTGGTGAAGAATACTGAACATACCATGGACAGTCAGAAAAACAAAGAAATTTATTACAGAAAAAGTGCTGCTGGAATGCTACTTGGAAAGAGAATGGCCAGACTTCATCCCACCTATTTTGGTCAAGTTGTCAGAAGGCTCCATTCTCTGGAGAAGGATATCATGCTTGCTAAAGTAGAGGGTCAGTGACAAAGAAGACCCTCAACAAGATGGATTGACAAAGACGCTGCAATCATGGGCTCAAGTATAGCACGGGTTGTCAGAATGTTGCATGAGCTGGCAGTGTTTTGTTATGCTATATAGGGCTGCTATGAGTAGGAGCTGATGATGGTACTGAACAACAACAACAACAATATTAAACATAGATATTTCATTTCTTGTGGCCATTAAAACCAACAGTTCAGGTATCTCAAGAAGTACTCAAACAAATTATATATATATTGGTTATTTTCACAGCATCTGCTGCCATACTACCTTGATGTGGATTCCAGTTTACTGGATGTGTAACCTTGAGGGGATTTCTAAAACTCTCTGGGTCTCTTTTTTCTCCTTAGTAAAAGGAGGACAATAGTAATAACCTATTATATATGGTTGTTTTGGCAATTAATGATAACACAGAAATCATATAGAGGACTGACTAGCACATTTGTTACAAAACAAGAGAAAGAATGCATTGTTTAGCTAATAAAACAACACATCCTCCATCATAATCAGGAATATTGAACACCTGTACCCCTGCATCTTCCACTGAAAATTGATCTTGGCATGCTTTTCTGTTAATCTCCCACAGATCTTTCAATTCTTCCAGCATCAGTCCATGGGAGGTGACACATGAAATGAAACCAGTTTGCTATTCTGAATCTGTTTTGTAAAGACTGTCTCAAAGCTTGTTGTGCTGAAACTACTTCTAGTTAGAAGAACTAATTTTGAAATCTTCAAATTTGATGATAGCTAGGGTTATCATCTGTCCCACTGTTCCCTGGACAGTCTCAGGGTTGCTTCAGCATAATTATTATCAATGCTCTCTTTTACTCTGAAAATTATCTCAGTTTAAACAAGTGATCTAGTCATTTTGTTTATAGCCTATTATGAAGAGCATAAAATAGGTTAACTACCTTAGCATTGTGTTTTTAGTCACTGTCCTTCAGAAATGGAAAAGAAGCAACAACAAATCTGATTTTCACTGTATACATATGAATATTACTTACAAATCCAGATGTAGAGACATATTTACAGAAAGAAATAGTTTCATAAACTCTTCAAAGAATGACAAATCTTCTGCACATTTAGTTTATAATTTTTGTGCCCCTAAAATTTATTGCTCCCTCATATATCTAATAGTTGTGTCTATAACAATTAACCTATGAAAGACACCAAATTTCCATGCTCCTGGTTAAAAACCATAGCAAGAGAAAATAATCTAACCTAATTCTAAATACTTTTTTTTTAACATTATTCATGTTTGAGATGGCCTTGATAAAATACTTTTTAATTGTTTAATAGATCATGTTAGAAAATGTAATTCTTATTATCAAAGTATGTGAACTCTATTTCCACAAGACATTTCTTCCAAATGCAGTTATTAGTTATATATTTAGGCATGATTTTATAGTGAATTTGAACAATATAAGGGAAGAAATATTAGAAAAATGCATTAGCCAATGACAAAAGTTTTTGTCTCATTGTTTCTGCTAAAAATGTGTTACATTTACTTGAGTTAAATAGATCCAGTCTGCGGATTATACAATATCATTTCCTCATTGTGAAATGAATTCACTATGAAGTCTCAAGAAGTCCATGGGTGGTGCAGTTAAGTGCACGACCACTAGATCTAATAGAAGAAAAGTAGGTGTTTCAAATCCACCCAGAGGTGTGTCAGAAGACCAACTCTGGAATCTGTTTCTGAAAAGTCACAGTTTTGAAAATCCTATACATCTTTTCCACTTTGCACACGAGTTCATCATGAGTTAGAATTGATGGAATGGATATAAACAACAAGAACACGAAGACTCAATTTATAAATATCTAAATTGTACTGGAAAAAAATCTACTTCACTTTGTTCCTCAGGTCTGTTAGAAATGGATTCAATCTGTGCACTTTTACTAAATACTATATGTAAAGAAAGTATCACAATGTCTTGTATACTATAATTGGTGAAAGAACAGGACAGTGCTCTCTGTCTCTCTTTTTCTTTATGTATTTCACTTTCTAAATCTCTGTTTCTTGAGCCCTCAACCTCTGACTTCTTCATTCCTTATCTCTATTTCACACATATATAATTCTGACTCTCTCTCTCTCAATGGCTTCCTTCCTTTCTCATTTTCTCCCCCTCTATAAAACTGAATTTAAAATAGCTGTGTTAAGTTCTAGTTTCACAAATTCAGGACTATCTCAAAACATATCTCAAAATAAATTGACTTTGGAATTATTGGAGACTTTCAATCTTAGGAAAAATTTCAAGAGAAGAATGACATAGTATTGCACTTATACTAGATTTTATGCCCTGACTCCCAAAATCCTTGTTCATCTACCCTTAAAATCCAGTTACATTATTTTACTTAGTTTCACCCTAAATCAATTGAAAACACTACTGAGGGATTATAATATTCAAAGCAATGATACTGTTTCCCTGAGGAATAAAGGGCTAAAAGTGTATGTTCTTAAAAAAAAAAAAAAATTAACAGTTATGAATATGTGTTCAAAGACACACAAAGCCTTAAATACTGTGTAAAATAATAGATCAAATGAGAGAAAGAGTTGATAAATCAGCCATTTTAGCCCTCATCTCTCAGAGACTAATAGGTCAAGTAGAATATAATAATCAGAAGTGTGTGAAATATGAAAAATATAACAAATAAACCGTGAACTGTTAATTAGAAAGATATCTGTACTCAATAAATTAGAACACTTACAAAAAATAAAGATAAATAAAAGCAACAAATAAATTACCAGAAAGCCTGAATATATTCCATGTCTATATTTATGGAATAAATTCTCCAAATGTGAAACATTGCCATTAGAAATTAGTAAACAAAGCTATATTAAAGACTACAGCTTTCAGTATGGATTATATTTCAAAGTTAATAATAATAATAATTTGTTGTTGCTATGTGCCGTCGAATCAGACCTGACTCATAGCAACCGTTCCTTGGGTTGCCGAGAAAGTATCACTACGGAAGTAGGAATGCCCAACCTTCCTTCCGAGGAGGGGCTGGTGCGTATGAACCGCCAGCCTTCTGGTTAGCAGTCAAGTTCCTTAGGCACTATGCTACCAGAGATCCCTAATAATAATAATAAAGCCTCAAAAGTGGGCCAATAAGCAACATCATAACAGACAAAAGTTTGAAGTTGTCAAGGATTCCATTTTACCAGGATCCACAATCAATGTCCAGGGAATGCACAGTCAAGAAATCAAAGGATGTATTGCATCGGGCAAATCTGCTGCAAAAGACTTCTTTAAATTGTTAAAAAGCCGCAATGTTACTTTGAGACCTATGGTGCTCCTGACCAAGCCATGCTATTTTCAATCACAGCATATACATGTGAAAGCTTGACAATGAATAAGGAAGACCAAAGAAGAATTGATGTCTTTGAATTATGGTGCTGGCAAAGAACATTGGATATGCCATGGACTTCCAGAAAAGGAACAAATCTGTCTTAGAAGAAGTACATCCAGAAGGCTCCTTGGAAGCCAGTATGTCAATTTCATCTCCTGTAGTTCGGACATGTTATCAGTAATGAAAGGACACTGGAAAAGGACATCATGCTCGGTAAATTAAAGCTTCAGTGGAAAAGAGGAAGGCCCTCAAAGAGATAGGTTGACACAATGACTGCAAAACTGGCTCAAACATGTCAATGTTTGTGAGAATGGTGCAGGACCAGGCAATATTTAATTCTGTTGTACATACAATTGTTATGATCAGAAACAACTCAACACCACCTAACAACATATTAAAAATTAAGTATATGTTTAGAAATAAAATGGCATTTCTTAAATAATTTGGTTAGAAAACAAATATAAAGAACAGTAGAAAAGATTACTATACAAATATTTTTCATAGAAAAGATTAATAAAATATGAATAAACGAGTCAAAATGAGTGATAAATTTAACTGCAGAAAGACAAAAATACAAAAACTCTAGAATAAAATAGAAGGGGAAAGTTAGGTAACTTGGGTTTGGCAATGACTTTTTAGATAGAATACCAAAAGCAAGAAAAATTGATAACTTGGACTTCATTAATATTAAAAACTTCTGCTCTGAGAAAGACATACTAAAGAGTATGGAAAGACAGGTCACAGACTAAGTAGAAAATATTTGCTGAATACTTACCTATAAAAGCATTTTGAAAAGCCACATGATAAATGTTAAATTTATATGAAAATATAAATTATTAGAAAAATATAAAATGTCAAAATTAAAATAAGAGGAGATAAAAAAGTGAATAACTTAATAAATAATAAAAATATTGACGTGGTATTCAAGACTGACTGATTGTAAATGTCTAAGGTCTAAATGGTCTAAATGGTTACTTAGGAACTTTTTTAAACTTTCAAGAACAATTAAACCAACAACATAAGTTGCCAAAGAAAATAGAAGTATCAAACTCTTTTATGAGTCTAGTCTAATCTTAATTCCAAAAGTTAAGGATAAAAAGGAAAAAGAAATTATAGTGTCTCTTTACTTATCATTGTAGATGTAAAATTTGAAATAATCCAAGAGATAAATGAATTAGTATGTACTAGTAATGACCACATGGGAGCTCTGGTAGCATAGTGGCTAAGGCACTTGACTGCTAACCAGAAGGCTGGTGGTTCAAACCCACCAGCAGCTCCTCAGAAGGAAGGTTGGGCAATCCTACTTCCATAGTGATACTGCCTCGGAAACCCAAGGAGAGGTTTGCTATGAGTTGGGGCCGACTTGACGGCAAATAACAACAACAACAACAGTAATGACCAAGTAAGATTTGTGAAAGAAATTCAAAATTGTACATGCATATGAAGAGATGGAAGTATCATTTGATATAAGTAGATGCAGAAAACATATTTGATAAAAGTTAGAAACCTTTTTTATAACAACTCTTAGCAAATTGGGAAATATGAGAATTTACATATATGTGATTTGTATTTATAGATATATCTATCATTTATTATATATCAGGGTCTTATATGTACATATATATGTATATAAAATGACCTAGAAAAATATATGTATATGCTCTAAAAGATAAAATGCATACTTATGCATGCATATAGTGAGGTATAGTCCTAGGAAATTAGATAATCCTAAGAAAAACATAGCCATAAACATGTAAAATGTATTTATATATTTCTACTGTAAGTGCAATAATTGCTGAAAACCTACTACTAACATTAGTCATATAGGAGACATTTTTTATGTTTTTTCTTTAAGATGAGCTCAAAAGTAGGATGCTTACTAGCACTGCTACTTTATAACATAGTATTTGAAGTTCTGTAGAACACTCAGAGAAAAGAAAAATGAGTAAGTGTAAAGATTAAAGGAAAAAGCTAAAATTGTACTTTATGGAAGTTAAGTGGTCAGGTACCTAAATTGATAGGTGCAGTCTGATCAATCCCAACTCACAGCAACTCTATCCATAATAGACCACTGCTTGGTCCTGCACCACACTCATAATTGTTGCTATGTGTGAGCCCTTTGTTGCAGTCACTGTGTCAGTCTATCTTATTGAGGGTTTTCCTCTTTTTTCACCCACCCTCTATTTTACCAAGGATGATGTCCTTCTCCAGAGACAGCTCCCTCCTGGTAACATGACCAAAGTACAGAAGAAGAAGTCTTGCTTCTAAGGAGAACTCTGGCTGCACTTCTTCTAAGATAGATTTGTTCCTTCTTCTGGAGGTCTATGGTGTCTTTAGCATTTTTCTCCAACACCATGATTCAAAGACATTGATTCTTTAATGGTCTTTCTTATTCATTGTCAAAATTGTACATGCATATGAAGAGATAGAAAGTACCATGACTGACTCAGGTGCACTTTTTTCCTCAAAGTGACATCTTTGTTTTTTAACACTTTAAAGTGATCTTTTGCTCAATGTTCTTTTATTTACTTATTCATTCATTTATTCATTTATTTTTACTTCTGTTGTCATGAAAACATACACAACAAGACATTCACCAACTAAAAACGTCCACATTTACAGTTCAGGGACATTGATAACATTTTTTCTTGTTATGACATCACTTTTGCTATTGTTTTCCAAAATTCCCCCCTCCCTCCTACCCCTGGTGGCCACCAATAATCTTTGATTTATATATATATATATATATATATATATATATATATATATATATATATTCAACAAATCAAGGAATTTTTCATCCTCCTTACCCCCACCCATCCCTGGTAAACAACAAAGGAATTTTCCTTCCATGTATAAACCTTTCCTTGACTTATTACAATAATGTTGTTGTTGCTAGGTGCCTTTCAGATGTCTCTAACTCATAGCAACCCTATGCATAGCAGAACAAAAACTGCCCAGTCCTGTGCCAGCTCCACGATCCCTGCTATATCTGGGCTCATCTTTGTAACCACTGTGTCAATCCATCGTGTTGAGGGTCTTCCCATCTTTCATTGACCTTACATTTTTCCAAGCATGATATCCTTCACCAGGGAATGATCTCTTCTTACAACATGACTATAGTAGGTGAGATGAAGTCTTGGCTATTCTCACTTCCAAGGAGCATTCCAGCTGCACTTCTTCCAGGACAGATTTGTTAGTTCTTTTAATAGTTTATGGTACTTTTCAGCATTCTTTGCTAGCACCACAACTGAAAACCATCAACTCTTCTTCAGTGTTCCTTATTCACTGTCCAGCTCTCACATGCATGTAAGGCAATTGAAAATATCATGGCTTGTGTCAGGAGTACCTTAGTCCTCAAGTAGTCATCTTTGCTCTTCAGCACTAGAAAGAGGTCTTTTGCAGCTGATTTGCCCAGTGCTCTACATCCTCTGATATCCTGACTGCTCCTTCCATTGGTGTTGATTGCAAAACCAAATAACATGAAGTCTTTGGGAACTTCAATCTTTTCTCCATTTATTGTGATGCTGCTTATTGGTCCAGTTGTGAGGATTTATATTTTCTTTGAGGTGTAATCCATACTGCAGATGGTATTCTTCAATCGTCCCCAGTAAGTGCTTCAAGTCGTCCTCACTCTCAGCAAGCAGAGTTGTGTCCTCTGCGTATCACAGGTTGTTAATTATTCGTTCTCCAATCCTGATACCATGTTCTTTTTCCCATAGACAAGTTTCTTGGATATTTGCTCAGCATAGAGATTGAATAAGTATGATAAAAGGATGCAACCCTGTTGCACTCCCTTCTTGATTTTAAACCATGCAGTATCTCCTTGTTCTGCTCAAGTGTCAGCCTCCTTGTCTATGTACAGGCTCCTCATGAGTATAATTAAGTACTCTGGAAATCCCATTCTTCTTAATGTTATCTACAATTTGTTATGATCCCCACAATTGAATGCTTTGCATAGTCAATAAAACACAAGTATACACCTTTCTGGTATTCTTTGCTTTGAGCCAAGATCGGGCATCAGCAATGATAATATCCCTCATTCCACATCCTCTTCTGAATACTCCTTGCTTCTGGAAGTTCTCTGTCAATATACTACTGGAACCATTTTTAAAATTATATTCAGTAAGATTTTACTTGTGTGCAACATTAATGATATTGTGTGATAATTTCCACATTCTGTGGGATCACTTTTCTTTGGAATGAGTACAAATATGGATTTCTTCCAGTCAGTTGGTCAGGTAGCTGTCTTAGAAATCTCTTGGCATAGCTGAGTGAGTGCCTCCAGTGGCACATCTGTTTGTTGAAACATCTCAGTGGGTGTTCTGTCAATTCCTGGAACTTTTTTTTTTTGCCACTTCTTTCAGTGCACCTTTGACTCCTTCCTTCTATATCATTGGTTCTTGATCATATGCCATCTCCTGAAATGGATGAACATTGACCAATTCTTTTTGTATACTGACTCTGTGTATTCCTTCCATCTCCTTCTGATGTTTCCTGCATCATTCAATATTTTGCCCATGGAATCTTTCAGTATGGAAACTTTAGGCTTAATTTTTTTCCTCAGTTCTTTCAGCTTGAGAAATGCCGAGCATGTTCTTCCCTTTTGGTTTTTTAACTCCAGGTCTTTGCATATTTCATTATAATGATTGACTGTCTTCTTGAGCTGCTCTATGAAATCTTCCATTCAGATCTTTTATCTTGTCCTTTCTTCCATTTGCTTTAGTTACTCTCCTCTCAAGGGCAAGTTTCAGAGTCTCTTTTGACATCCATTTTGATCTTTTCTTCCTTTCCTGTCTTTTAAATAATCTTTTGCTTTCTTCAATGAACTCTGGTGGCATAGGGCCTAAAGCATTGGACTGGTAACCAGAAGGCTGGCAGTTTCAACCTATCAGCCACTCCTTGGAAGGAAGATTTGACCATCTACTTCTATAGTGATATCAGAAACCCAAGGAGGGGTCACTATAAGTCAGATCCATCTCAATGGCAGTGAGTTTGGTTTTGGTTTTGCTTTCTGCATGGATGATATTCTTGATGTTATCCCACAATTCCTCTGGTTTTTGGTCATTTGTATTCAGTGCATCAAATCTATTTTTTACGTGGTCTCTAAATTCAGGAGGGATATAGTCAAGGCCATAATTTGCCTCTTGTGGACTTGTTTTAATTGTCTTCAATTTCAAGTTGAACTTGCATATGAGCAGTTGATGGTCTGTTCCACAATCAGCTCCTGGCCTTGTTTTTTACTGATGATACTGAGTTTTTCCATTGGCTCTTGCCACAGATTCAGTGTGTTCCATCTAGCGAAGTCAACATGTATAGCCGCCATTTGTGTTGTTGAAAAAAGGTATTGCAATGAATAAGTCCTTGGTCTTGCAAAACTCTATCATGTGATCTCCAACATTATTTCTATCACGAAGGCCAAATTTTCCAACTACAGGTGATTTTTCTTTGTTTGTAACTTTTATATTCTAATCACCAGTGATAATGCAATGAACCATTTGGGCCAAGATTTTTTTTGTTTTTGGTAATTTTTTTATACTTATGAAATTTCTTCTTTTGTTATGGGTCTGTTAAAATATTCTACCTCAGTCTGTGTGAGTTTAGGTCAATAGTATATTTCTAGAAATGTGACCATTTCTTTCACGCTTTCAAATTTGTTGTAGTACAGTTCTTCATAGTATCCTGACATTATTCTTTTTATTTCTGTTGGTTAAGTTGTGACATCTCCCCTTTCATTTCTTATCCATGCTATTTGCATCTTCTCTTTGTGTTCCTCTGTTAAGTTTGCCCATGGTTTGTCAATTTTATTAATCTTTTCAAGGAACCAATTTCTAATCTTGTTAATTTTTCTGTTGTCTTTCTATTTTCTGTTTCATTTATTTCTCCTTGAATCTTTAGTTCTTTTCTTCCTGTGACTGCAGGCTTATTTTGCTGCTCTTTTTCTAATTGTTGAAGATATTGGGTTAAGGTGTTGATTTTGGCTCTTTCTTCTTTTTCGATGTGTGCATGTATTGCTATAAATTGCTCTCTAATCACTGCCTTTGCTGTGTCCCAAAGACTCTGATTTATTGTGTTTTTATTCTCATTTGATTCAAGGAATGTTTTAATTTTATTTTTTTTCTATTAGCCAGTTATTTTTGAGGAGGGTGTTATTCAGTTTCCATGAGTTTGCTCTTTTTCCATAGGTCTTCCTTGTGTTGAATTCTAATTGTAAAGTTCTGTCATCTGAGAAGGTACTTTGCAATATTTCAGGTTTTTTTTTTTTAATTTATTGAGGCTTGTTTTGTGGCCTAACATGTTGGTTATCCTGGAGAATGTTTCATGTGTACTGGAAAAGAAAGTGTATTGTCCTGTTGTTGGGTGTCATGCTCTCTAGATGTCTACAAGGTTAAGTTAGTTGATTGTATTGTTTAGTTTTTCTGCATCTTTGTTGAGTTTCTTTCCAGTTCTGTCTTTCATTGAAAGTGGTGTATTAAGGCTGATACTATTACTGTGGATTTATCTATTTGTCTTTTCAATTCTGGTGAAGTCTGATTTATGTATTTTGGGGCTGTTTCATTGGGTGTGTAGATATTTATTATGGTTCTGTCCTCTTGTTCAATTGATCCTTTAATCATTATATAATGTCATTCCTTGCCTCTTATGGCCACTTTTGTCTTAAAGTTTATTTTACCAGAAATTAACATTGCCACTCTTGCCTTTTTTTGGTTGCTATTTGTTTGGTATATCATTTTCCAACCTTTGATTTTCAGTCTGTTTTTGTCTTTGTGTTTAAAGTGAGTCTCTTGTAGATAGCATATTGATGGGACATGTTTTCTTATCCAGTCTGCAACTTTCTGTCTCTTGAGTGGTGCATTTAAATCCATTAACTTTCAGTGTAATTATTGATAAGTATGAATTTATTGATGTCTGTGGTAGTAAAGTTTATGTGTCAACTTGGCTGGTCCTGGTTAAGTGAGTGGGCATTTGGATATAGTTCCTCACTGTGGTGAGATTGATAATCAATTTCATTGTTGAATCTACTGGAGCAGCTGAGTAGCTGCTTTAGGGATGTGGTCTGCTTCCACTACATAAGAAGCAACTTTGAGAAAGCCTCCATGTTATGGCGTGCTTGATTCCTTCATGTAGCAGAGATGTTGTTCAGCAGCCTGCCATGTTGTCTGCCAATTTTGGGACTATTAATGGGACATGAATCAATGGCATGTAGTGTGGTTTAGTAATATCAGGACTGTGCCATTTTATTTGCCAACCTTGGGCTTTTTAGCCTTAGCAGCCAGTAGCTGCCTGAGTGAAAATACACCACTAGCTTCAGTGGGCTGGAAGCAAGAGGCAGAGCTGAAGCTCAAGGTGGAGGGGTTTCACCCAGCCCCTAGAGCCTGGCACTTTGAACTTGGACTTGTAACCTCTAAAACTGTAAGAGAGTAAACTGATGTTTGTTAAAACCTTTCCACCAGTGGTATTTTTCTGTTAGACCAGCATGAAGTAACCAAAAAAATGTCATTTATTTAAGTGTTTTTTTTTTTTTTTTTCTTGTGATGCTGATTTGTTTGTTCCATATCATTTTCTTTGCTGAGTTCATTTCATTTATGAATCATGTTATCATCTCCTTCATTGCTGTTGCTTTAGTACTAGTAAATATTTCACTTGTCCTCTTTTTTATTTTGATGTGAAGGTTCACTATTTTTCTTTAGGCTTATTCTGTGATTTATTGTTTTATTTCCAAGTTTAAAACTCTCTGTTCTATCTTGCATTGTCTTGACTGCCTCACCATTTAGAATTTCTGTAACTACGCTGTTTGTTCCCTGTTTCTAGTTTGTAATTGTTCTCATTTACTGAGTGATGTATATGGTTCCTTGTTTAGAGTCTTGTAAGTTTATTTTAGTTTGGTTACTTCTATAACTTGGTTGGTTTCTAGATTATGTCATCATGTGTGTTAATCATTGGTTGCTGTTTACTGCTATTGGTTCTCTGTCTGAAGAACTCCCTTTAACATCTTTTGTATGGTTTTTCTAGTTTTAACAAATTTCCTTAATTTCTGCTTATCTAGAAATTTCCCAATATTGCCCTCATAATTAAGAGACAATTTTGGTGGGTATAAAATTCTTAGTTGGAATTTTTCTTTTTTCAGTGTTTTATCTATATCCTCCCATTGCCTTCTCACCTACATGTTTTCTGCCAAGAAATCAGAGCTTAGTCTTATAGGTTGTCCTTTCTAGGTAACTTTTTGTATTTTCCACATTGCTTTCAGGATTCTTTCTTTGTCTTTGGTTTTGGTGAATTTGATGATGTTATATTTTGGTGATTTTCATTTGGGGTTCATCCTGTTTGGGGTTCATTGAACTTCTTGATGGATATATTTTTATCTTTTGTCATATTAGAGAAGTTCTCTTCTAATAAATTTTAAATAATTTTCTCTGTGATTTTATCTGTCTCTTCCTGTTCTGGAATTCAGATTATATGCAGATTATTCCTCTTAATGGTATCCCACATGAAACTTCATCTTTCTTCATTTTGTTTTGATCTTTTGTCTGATTTTGAATTCTGTCTTCCATTGATTTGATTCTACTTTTTTGTCCTATCAATGTGATTTCTATTTCTGAAATCTTAGTATTAATCTTCTAGATTTCTGTTTGTTGTTTTTGTATAATTTCTATTTTTTTGTTTATTTTCTCATTTTCTTCTTGTATTGTTTTCCTAAATTGTTCTTGAGTTTTGCCTGTGTTTACGTTACTTTTGTCATTTTTTTTTAAATCTTGTCAGTGTTTTTCTTGATTTGTTTCTCAATCTGCTGAAGGCACCCAAATATAATTCTTTTGAATTCCTTATATGGGAGTTCCAATTATGCTTCTTCCTGAGGCATGTTTTCTGGGTTTGTATCTGTGTCCTTGTTTCTACTACTTTATGTAAAATTTTTGTATGGGCTGTGGTGGTCTGTTGTTCTGAGGCATTGTGGTGTTTTTGTACTTGTGTTTCATTTGTGGTTGTATGTCAGTATGTTTCATACAAGATATTTTTTCCCTTGTTTCGTTTTGATAGATATGCATGAGCAGGGTACTGGGTTCCTCTGTTTGCTAATTGTTAGCACTTAGGCACTCACCACTTGTCTCCTGGGGGATGTGGTAGAGAATGAGAATGTGTGCACAGATCTCTGTTAGCTGTTCACAAAGAGTAGTTGAGCATGAGTTGAGCTGGTATTGTCTGCCATCTATAATTAGTCAGTTCATGCAAAAGTAAGTGGTGGGTCTCACTTAATGGATGGGGCTGCAGGAGTTGCTGGTATGGTTGAGTTGTATGGGAATGGTTGTTGTCTCCCACTCAGATAGAAAAATAAAAATTAAAAAGAAAATGATAAATACAAGACAACAAGAAACTTAAAATACATAAATAAATCATAGCAAAAACAATCAAAAAGAAAAGCAATACATGAGAAAAAAAATTTCAAAGTCTACTTAAAAAGGATAAAAGAAAGATAATGAAAAAAAGAGAAACAAAAGCCACAATATCTGAGGATCATGGAATGAGAGAGAAGAACAAGAGTAAAAGAATAGTAATTTTTTTTTCTTTTAATGGAAAACTGCAAGAGGAAAAACAAGGTATGGGAAGAACCAAAAGAAAGAAAAAGGAACAGAATCAGCAAAAGGGAAAGGGAAGGAAAAAAAAAAAAAAAAAAACAACCAGAAACATTGGATGGGGAAAAAAAAAAAAGCAAAAAACAGGGGAAGAAAAGGGAAGATAAAAAAGAATAATGTACAAGCAAAAACAAACTGTAGAGGGTAGAGGGCAGGGCAAGACACTCAGGCTCTGTCAAGGCACAGGCTGGGATAGAATTCCTGCTGGCCAAGAAGGTGAGTGGAGGCAGGGTGTGACCACATACCTGTTCACCAAGGTGGTGTAGGGTATAAGAGCAACAAGGGGGATATTGCACCTTTCCAGTCTTCTGACACCAGTGCAGTCAACCATGTTGTCCTCAGCAAGTGAAGCCCACTCTTATATCACTGTTAGTTATAAACACCACTTACATACATCCAACATGGCCACACCCACAGTCCACAAACCTCCACAATGGCTGGGCATTCAGGACAGCCATTGGCAGTGCACAGTTCTGTTTGTCTCCTTCCCTGCCATTTTCCTTTCTGCTTGTCAGGCATTAATTCAGTCCTTGCTCATACAGTCCTCAGTGAGCAAAGACAATCCTTAGATTGCTATTGGGAAATATTCCAAATGGCTGTGCCCCCAGGATATCTGGCAGTCCACTACTCCATTTGGCTCCTTACTCACTGCTTCATTCAGTTTCTTCTGCTACTTGGTGTTTAATTCATGTTATCCTTCCCTTCACAACTCAGGGTTTCAGGATTGTCTTCTGTGTCAATTTCGATAGGTTTCTTTTTGTTTTGTTGCAGAGAGTCTTTGTAGCTTGTCTGCCTATTCCACCATTTTGGTAGACCGCCCATTCTTTAATTTATTGAATGTTACTTCCATGGATGTTGATTGTTGATCCAAGCAAAATTAAATTCTTGAAATTTTAATCTTTTCTCTGTTTATCCTGAAGTCACATATTGGCTCAATTATGAAGACTTGTTTTCTTTTCTTTCTTCCATACTGAAGGCTGTTACCTTTGATCTGCAAATGCTCTTCACTACAGCAAGCAAGGTTTTGTCTTTTGTGTATCACAGGCTGTAAATGAGTCTTCCTCTAAACCTGATGCTATGTTCTTTATAGTCAATCATCTTGGATTATTTGCTCAGCATACAGATTGAATAAGTTTGTTGAAAAGATATAACATTGATGCATATCTTTCTTGATTTTAAACAAATTTCTTTATTTCTTTTTCAAAGAACCAAAGAAGTGACACCCCACTATGAATGGCCAATCTGCAGGCCATACTTTTATTGCCTAAGGACTTTTCACTCTATTATTGTCATTGATTCTTTCCCATGTCATTGATTTCTTCTTCTACTGGATTATTCCTATTTCCTGTTGTATCTTTTATACTTAAAATAGACAAAGGCTTCTCCCTCCCTGCCAAGGAAACATAATGAAAAGCAAGCATATATGTGTTCTCTAGTCTTCCTCACCAGTTATTTTAAAATGACGTAACTGAAGCTACTCTTATCAGCTACTCTCTTTAAGATGACAAATACATTATTCTCTCTTTTTTTCTCACAGTCTTTGGTTAGAATGTGATTAAATATATTATCCTTCTTACGTCTGTTCTGCATATTGTCATATGTCTCCTTCTATCTCCCCAATATTTCCTTGCAGTCTTCTTTGCCAAGTATTCCTCTTCTCCTGAGTCTCTAAACATTGGAGTGACCCTGATTTTCATTCTGGTTTCACTTCTCTTCTTTCTCTATACATATTCTCTAGGTAATTTCATTTATTCCTATTGCTTTAAATATCAGCTATAAGCTTTCATATCCCAAATTTATATGCCAAATTTATGTCATCCCAATTTTATATCACTTACATCCCAAATTTATATATAATTTGGATTTATATTTCCCAATTTGTATAATCACTAGATTTATATCATCTTCTAAATTCCAGACTCATATGTTCTATTGCCAACTTCCCATCTACACTTGGGTATTTCACAAACTTCTCACATTTAATATATTCAAAATGAAACTAGTAGTTTACCTAGCCAGGTCTCTTGCTACGTGTCCTTCTCTTTCTAAGAAAATGGCACCATATGTACATTCAATCTAGATAACTGAAGTTATCTTGAACATTATCTTTCATTGCTATAATTGATCTTCAATTATATTTCTAGTTCCTCCATGTCTGTTTCTCATACCCTCTACCTTAACCTAGTAAATATTCTACTAATTCTATACTGAATCACTATATAGATTTTCTATGGTTTTCTCATTTGTTCTATTTATTGCTTCTTCCAACTATTCTCACAATTAATTTTTCATAAAGTAGATGCAGTAATTCCTTTAAAAATAAATTTCACAGCATATCTTTCTTCTACATTCTTTAATATGTTTTATGTTACATATAGAATGAAATCCAAATCCATTCATTGCCTCTTATACTCTGAAATATTTGGCTCTAGATTCTTTCCCCAAATTCACCTTATATTCTTCTTTCATCCATTTATAAAACACTAAGCATTTTCTTACCACAGGAACTTTTCAAACACTTTCTTCATGCTTGCAGTTCTCTGTTTTGTAGTTTATTTGTTATTGTTGTTGTTGTTGTGTGCCATCGAGTGGGCCTCAACTCACAGTGACTCCTCCCTGGGTTTCTGAGGCAGTATCACTAAGATTGCCCAACCTCCCTTCTGAGGAGTGGCTGGTGGGTTTGAACTGCCATCCTTCTAGTTAGCAGTCAAGTGCCTTAAGCACTATGCTTCAGGCCTTGGCTTGATTTTCACTTCATTGGGAAGCCATTTCTTGTCTGTCCTATCTGAATAGTTTCCCAACATATTTTCTATAAGTGCATAATGAGTATTTCCTCTTAGTAGTTATCAAAATTACAATTATGTATGGATTTGTTTATTTGTCTGTTTTGAATTAGACTAAAAACTTCATGTTTTTGTTGTTGTTGTTATTTGCCATCGAGTCGGCCCTGACTCATAGTGACCCCTCCTTGGGTTTCCGAGGCAGTATCACTATGGAAGTAGGATTGCCCAACCTTCCTTCCGAGGAGTGGCTGGTGGGTTTGAACCGCCAGCCTTCTGGTTAGCTTCATGGTAGTGGAAATTATATCTGTTTTCCTAATCAAAAATAAGCAGTAGTAGTAAATTATTATTTTAAGTTTTGGTAAAATTCTGAAACAAAGAGAGTTTTATTTAAACCTATGCTTGAATAAATAAATTGGCTACAAAGGGTCCAATTAGGAGTCTCATATAGTCAGAGGTCTCACTGGACCTAAATTATCACACTGTAAAGAAAATTTAGCTTATGGAAGGATAAACTATGTCTCCAACGTCCTTTGGTAGTATTTGTTTTCTATTGTATGAAGACTCTGAGGTATATACTGATTGATTTCTTTTTTTAAACAGAAGAAACTCAAGTTTACAAAAATCTTCTAGTCTCTTCCTCATCTTGAATTCGTATTTAGGTAGTTTTCATCATGAGTGGTATTATTTTAGAAATGCTATCCATTTAATAAAGCATTATTAATAATGGGTATTAAAAATGAATGCTTTCCATGTCTCTGAAATATCTCTACATATGCTTCTGGCTCTTATTCGACAATATTATGGATCTCTCATGGACTTAACATGATACTAGGAGATAGAAATGTATATAGGAATAAGAATTCTTCCATGATCCTAAGAGCTTAGAGATGGTAGGAGAAACAGGAAAACTACAAAGTTGTTGCAAAAACCTATCTGTGTGGATGGAACATAAAACATGGAGTGGCTGCTTATGCCTGTGAAGATTGACTAGAGAGGTGAGAGGGAAAGTTTTTATAGAGCCATAGAGGATGTGTTGAAAGCAAAATATTTTATCTGTACCTTATTAACCCAGGACCTGGCTCCCTCTCTTTCTTTATTTATTTATTATGCAATTTTACTCTTTGT
Organism: Orycteropus afer afer; assembly: GCF_000298275.1. Lineage (NCBI taxonomy): Eukaryota > Metazoa > Chordata > Mammalia > Tubulidentata > Orycteropodidae > Orycteropus > Orycteropus afer. The sequence continues at coordinate 168,370 of NW_006921827.1, read as the reverse complement.
CTTTACTTGATTAAAATGAGTTTTGAATGCACTAAGCATTGCTATAATCTAATGAACAACATCACTCTTGTTTAAAAAAGTCTTCTAGAGAAGAGAGAAAACAAACAAATGCACACACAGCTGTTTTACCACTTCACTTTAATAAAAAGGATAATTAGTTTGGCCTTGGAGAACAAGAAGATTTCCACATAGTTTTCATCACTGTGTTTCTTATTCCTATATCATTAACTCTCCAAATAATAGTCTGATTATCTAGTCACTCTAACTTTCCTTGTTTCATCATCAACTGCAACAGCGCAGCAATGTCTTAAAAGGCATGGGGTATCTTCCTTTTCTCTTCTTTTTAAGTTATAAATGTATTTTAATGTGCACTAGAAAAATATGTCATAATTCAAACATTACAATTTTATGATTTTATGAATATAATTGCCTGCTGGTATTTGAAATACCAGTGGCATAGCTTCCAGCCCCACAGAAACACACAAGCCACAATAGTACGACAAACTGACAGATGAATGATGGTATAAAATGTCAGTCATCTAAAATTCACCTTTAATATTTTCTTTTTTGCCATTTCCATATGCTACATGTGATCTTATTCATTGTATTATATATGCTTAAAGATGTTTAATAAATCCTGAAATAGATGTTTTCTATAATCACTTTGAACTATGGTCACTCTGAACTTCAATACTCAATGTTGTAGTGAAATCTCTTTCCTTCTGGAAGATCCTAGAACTACTCAGAGATTATTGTTATACAGGGAAGACATAGCAGAAGAAACTCATATGGACAGCTAGTAAGAAAACTATGAACTGTACTTGAAACACAAATGGATTCCTTCGGGAAAATTAACAGAGACCATAGAATCTGATCTTCCTCTCTCAAGAAAGATGAATTCAGTAGATAGTGAGACAAAATACACTGCAGTGGCTGGAGAAGAAAGATTTCTTTAAGTGAAATGGAAGCTCCTGGGAAATTAAGGAGAAATGAAGGAGAAATGAAGGAGATGGTTGTGTAGTGGTTAAGGAATTTGGCTGCTAACAAAAACTTTGGTAATTCAAACTCACCAGCTGCTCCATGGAAGAAAGTAGGGGAAGTCTGCTTTCATAAGATTTACAGCCTTGAAAACACAATGGGGGTCACTATGAGTCAGAACTGACTCCATGGCAGTGAGTTTGTTTGAGAAATGAAAGCTAACTCATCACACAACTAGCCTTTCAACACAGGTCATGTTAGAAATAGTACAGAATTATCTTTTTTTTTTTCCTTGGAAAATGAAATTAAAATCATTTTTATAGGAAGAAATTTTCAAATAATAAAGGACAAGCAAGCAAAAAATACTATAGAGTTGTCATAATCAATTACTAAGAATAATTATATGTATATCTAGATTTTCTGATTTTTTGGGTGTTTTTCAACTTAAGAAAGTGGTAATTTGTTATAATTTCTCTCTTTATTTGAAATAAATATCCAATCTCATTTTTCTTTTTGTACATTTTATTTTCTTAAATAGGCCCTGTATTAGTTTCTTAGAATTTCCATAACAAATACCCACAAACTTGGTGGCTTAAAACAATGAAAAATTATTCTCTCACAGTTCTGGAAACCATAAGCCCAAAATAAAATCAATCAGCAAGTCTTCCTCTCTCCAAGGCCTCTAGGAGAGAATCTCATATCTCACCTCTTCTAGGTTCTGTGGCTAGTGGTTTTCCATGGTATAACAACATAACTCCAACCTCAGCTTCCATCTTTCCATGGCCTTTTTCCCTTTGTGTCTTTATGTGTCCTTACTATCTTTTATAAGTACACTCTCATTGGATGTAGTGCCCACTCTCACCTAAGGTGATCTCACCTCAATCATTGTTATTTTTGTTAACTGCCATTGAGTCATCCCCGAGTCATGACAACCCTGACCCATGTTAACCCCGTGCACAAAGAAGCAAAATGCTGCCTGGTCCTAGACCATCCCCATGATTGCTTGCAGATTGGACTTTTGTAATCCACAATGTTTTAATTGATTGATTTTCAGAAGGAGATTGACAGGCCTTTCTTCCTAGTCAGTCTTAGCCTGGAAGCTCCTCTGAAGTCTATTCCACATCATAGCAACATAAAACCTTCCACTGACAGATGAGTGAGATGGTTGTGGATGAAGTGCATAAGCCAAGAAATGAGCCTTGTTCTCACTGATGTCTATTCTAAATCTCTGAGTTTTCAAGGGGACCCATTATATTTGCCTTCCCCAAATTTTATAATCTCATACTCATTATGACCTGGATCTTCTCCTAAAATAAGAACTATGTGGTTTATTATCATTTATTTATTTCTGTCTTTGTTCTCAGCTTATTTCTCTTTATTTATTTATTGTGCTTTGGGTGTGAATTTACAGAGCAAAATTTGTTTTACATTCAACAGTTTGTGTACATATGGTCTCATGTCCCAATTACCATCCCTAACCATAACCCATTCTCCTCTCTTCCCTTCCCTGTAACCACCCTTCCTTCAGTCCTTCTTAACTATGTATTCCTGTCTATACAGCTTTCCCTCCATGTGAATATTGCTCTTCTGGTGCCCCATGGCTGGTTGCTCCAAGGGATGTATCTCAGTCAAGTAGGTGGGTTAATTGTCCTAGGTTGGGTGTTCTGTATGTAATTCTTTCTACTGTTGGGCTGAGAGCCAATCCTTGGCCCAAAGGGTATTCCTGGGCCATAGTCTTGGGGGACCCCCCAGACTCTATCCAAACAGTAATTAATTCTTTCCATTTTTGTGTTTTGGGACAAGGAATAAGGAAGACCAAAAAATAGTTGATGTTTTTGAATTGCAGTGTTGGCGAAGAATGCTGAAAGTACCATGAATTACCAAAAGAATGAACAAATCTGTTCTGGAAGAAGTGTAGCTGGAATGCTCCTTAGAAGTGAGATTAGTGAGACTTCATCTCACCTACTTTGGTCATGTTGTCAGAAGGGACCATTCTCTGGAGAAGGATATCATGCTTGGTAAAGTAAAGGATCAATGAAAAAGGGGAAGACCCTCAATAAGGTGGATTGACACAGTGGCTGCAATGATGGGCTTAGGTATAACAAGGGCTGTGAGGCTGGCAGAGGGAGGGGCAGTGTTTCATTCTGTCATAACAGAGAGTTGCTATGAAATAGAGGTGACTCGATGGCACCTAACAACAACATCTTTTTTATTTCAGTTGGTTCTGTTGTGATGTCTCCTTTTTCATTTATTATTTGTTATTTGAATCTTCTCTTTCTTTTCTTTTGTTAGATTTGTCAGTGGTTTGTTGGTTTTGTTAATCTTTTCAAACAATCAGCTTCTTGTTTTGTTGATTTTCTCGATTGTTTTTATGTATTCTGTTTTGTTTATTTCTGCTCTGATCTTTATTATTTCCTTACTTCTGGATACTGTAGTTATCTTTTGTTGTTCTTTTTCTAATTTTTGGAGTGTTGAGTTAGAGTGTTGATTTTGTCTTTTCCTCTTTTTTTGATGTGGGGATTTATTGCTATAATTTGACCTCTGAGTACTGTTTTTGCTGTGCGCCATAGATTTTGGTAAGATGTACTTTCATTCTCATTTGTTTCTAGGAATTTTTTTTCACACTTTATTTCTTCTGTTATCCAGTAGTTTTGAGCAGTGTATTATTCAATTTCCACATGTTTGATATTTTTTCCTTGGTCTTCCTATTATTGATTTGTATCTATAGCATTGTGGTCCAAAAAGATGCTTTGTAGTAGTTCAATGATTTTGAATTTTTTGAAGCTTGTTTTAAGTCCTAATATATGGTCTATTCTGGACAATGATCCATGTGTACTGGAGAAGAATGTGTATTGTGTTTTTGTTGGATGCAGTGCTCTGTATATGTCTATGAGGTCAAGTTGGTTGATTGTGTTGTTGAGTTCTTCAGTATTTTTGTTGAATTTTTTTCTAGTTGTTTGCTCCCTCCTTGAAAATGTTGTGTTAAAGTTTCCTACTACTACTGTAGCATTATCTATTTTTTCCTTTCAGTTCAGTTAATATTTGCTGCAGATATTTTGGAGCACTTTCATTGGTTTCATAGATATTTATTATGGTATTGTCTTCTTTGTCAATTGACCCTTTTAGCATCTTATAGCATCCTTCTTTATCTCTTCTGCTGTTTTGCACCTTAAAGTCTATTTTATCAGAAATTAATATTGCCATTCCTGCTCTTTTTTTCATTACCATTAGCTTGGTATATTTTTTTTTCCCCTCTTTAATTTTTTTTTTTTTAATCTTTTTGTCTAATGTGGGTCTCTTGTAGCAGCATATTAATGGATCTTCTTTTCTTATACAATCTGACACTGTCTTTCTCTTGACTATTGCTTTTAGTCCATTCACATTGAGTGTAATTAGTGATTAGTGATAGGTATGAATTTATTGCTGTCATTCTATTGTGTTTTTTGTTGTGTGTTTTTAGTTTTCCTTGGTGCAAATATTTTTCTGTGCTGAGCTCATTTTGTTATCAAGTGTTTGTTCTCTTTTCTTCTTTATTGTTGGTTTTGTGTTTACTAAACCCATGTGTTTTTCTTCTTTCTGGGTTTGCTTAGGGGATTGCTAATTTTCTTTGTGGTTACCCTGTAGTGAATTCTTGTCTCCTTAATTTTGGAACACTGTTCTGTAAAGACATTGTCTCCATTTGGAAGTTTTATAATTAGAACTTTAATTCCCTCTATTTACTTTGTTGCATGTATCATTTGCTTATTGACTCCTTTGTTTCTTTGTGTACAATATTTTATGAGCTTATTTTGAGGATCTGTTTCTGATTTGGTTTTTAAGTGTTGAGGTCAAGTTTCCTGATTTTAATTTGTTGTTCTCTTTTGTGGGTTCTTTATTGGAAGGACTCCCTTTAGCATTTCTTGTAGGGTTGGTCTGATTTTCACAAATTCCCTTAATTTCTGTTTGTCTGAGAATGTCTCAATTTCACCCTTATATTTGATTAACAATTTGGCTGGATATAGAATTCTTGGTTGGAAGATTTTTTTGGGGGGGGGGGTGTTTTATATATTCCATCCCATTGCCTTGTTGCCTGCATGGTTTGTGCTGAATAATCAGAAGTTAATCTTATTGCTTGTCCATTCTTTTTTCCCCAAGTTGTATGAAAGATTCTTTCTTTGTCTTTGGTTTTGGAGAGTTTAATTGTGATATGTCTTGGTGACTTTCTCTTGGAATCTGTCCTGTATGGAGTTCATTGAACTTCTGAGACAGATATATTTTCTTTCTTCAGATATAGGGGAAATTTTCTGTTAGCATGTCTTCCACAATTTTCTCAAGGTTTTTTTTTTTTTGCCTCCTCTTGTTCTGTTATTCCAATGAGGTGTATATAGCTTATTTTCATGTCATTCCATATAACTCTTAGGTTCCTTTCTTTTCTCCTATATCTGTGCTCTGATTTTTCTTCATACAGTCTGGCATCAAAGGATTTGTCTTCTAATTGGGAAATACATTCTTTACCCAGTTCTAATCTACTCTTTTTTCCTCCCATGGTATTGTCTAAATCTGTAATTAAAGTGTTCATCTTCTAGAATTCTAACAACTATTTTTGCATGAGTTCTGATTGTGTATTTATCTTGTTATTTTGTTCCTTAATGGTTTTCCTGAATTTTTCCAAGGTACTGTCTGTGTTCTCCTTGATTCTGTTGGTGATTTCCTTGAGCTCTTGTAGAGTTCTATATACATATCTTCTTAATTCTTTCTCAGATAATTCTATTGCCTATTCTTCTTCCATGATAAATATTTAGACTGGGGTTTTATTTCTATTGTCTTGTCTTGTGTTTTTGTTTGATTTGAGGTTGCCTGTTGTTTCCTAAACATTTTGAAGTTGTTGTCTTTAACTGTTAGGTATGTATTGATTTGTTTCACCCTGATTTTATGTTTAAGTATATTTGCAAGTGTGGAGCAGGTGTACTTTTTTTGGTTATTAATTCAGATGTACTGGGTTTCTCTCTAGTTTTCTTTGTTTTGGTGGAATCAGTTCTGGGGATGTGGATGGAGATCTCTGTTCACTGTGAAGGGGATTTGGAGTTGGGACGAACAGATGTTTTGGTGGCTTAATGTGCTCCTTCTATTGGATGATGCAGAGGAGAAGGGGAGAAAATAGAAAGAAAAGAAAAAGAAGGTGCCAGTAGAGAGTTCCCATTTTCTGTGCTTGTGCAATTGCTGCTGACTCCAGGAGTTTGGTTTGAGTCTGCTAAGGATGGCTACTAATGATAACGCTTTGTTGTCAATCACAGACCCACAGTTTAAAATCAACAGAGATCCTAATGATTAGGAGGCCACTATTTTCTACTTGGATCTAGAAGCCAAAAAAACCCTGTACCCTGGTCCACTCTGTGCTAAAAAGCAGTCGTGGAAGAGTTGAACCCCAGTGAGTTGCTGAGAGCTACCTCCAGCACTCTGCCTACTCTTGGTGACTTTCCTCCTTTCTGAACTCTATGACAACCTGTGTCAAGGGGATTTTTGCTCTGTTTCTCAATAAGGTTATCTAATCAGTTCATCCCTCAAGGTTACCATCAGAAACTCCTGGTGTGGGTATTCTGAGTCCCTGAAGCCTCTGCTGGTTCCATGGTGTTTTTTCTTTTCTCCCCTGCTGCTCTCTTTTGTATTGCTAATGAGGTTTCTTCTTCTCCATATCTCCATCTCCCTGCTGGATAGGCAGGTTTATTTATTTTTCCCAGCTGTTTAATCTGCTCTTTTTCTCTGTTTCCACTAAATCTGGTACCTTTTCTCCTCCTCACCTGTTTACAACTCCAGTATCACCGTTTTTATCTGCTACACCTAGTTTTTCAGGAATTAAGATGCTAGAGGGAACAAACATGTGGGCTTCAGGGACAATGCCATCTTGCTTTCCAGTTTATTTCTCTTGTACAGTTAGAAGTAAAGCTACAAACTTCTTATCATTTAATGTGTACTTAAATTTATACATGTATATAAATATCTCTACAAACTAATGACAAGATGAAGCTTTATACTTTACAGGAAGGAGCCCTGGTGGAGTAGATAAATACCCAGCTTCTAACAGAAAAGTCAGTGGTAGTGGTTTGAACCTATAAGCCACTCTGCAGTTGAAAAATGTGGAAGTCAGTTCCTGTAAAAGATATAACCTTGGAAACCCTATAAGGTAGCTCTTTGTTGTATAGAGTTGCTGTGAGTCAGATGTGACTCAGTGGCAATGGGTGCATTTTACACAGTGCTTGCCTTTAAGCTGGAAGTTGTTCATGGTCTCTGCTTTACTCCATTGTACAAAACAGTTTTCCATGTATAATGCTTAGAGAACAGATTAAAAAAGGAATAACTGAAACAAAGGAGTCTTCATTGGAAGGAGAGAGAAGCTTCTGCCATACATGACTGGGAGACTGTATGAAGTGAAGAAGTATAATGCAGTTGCAATGACACTTTCTTATAAAGGGCCATAGAATCATAATATTATTTGTAAAGTAACAGCATAACAGTGGTATTACTCTAGCTGCCTAAGTTGTGCAAACTGTTAAGCTTTGTCTGACTAGAGCATAGAAATGTTCCTGAATACCCCTTGATGAAATTAAAATAACAGAGAATAAAAAGTATTAAAATTACAGTGGAATACATTCTAGAAGATATCCACCCAAGTTGAAGCTAAGAAGGCTTGATTAGTCTATATTATTATTTATTCAAAAATATGCATTTTTGCAATTATACTATATGCTAGGTGTCCTAGGAACTAGATGCATCATGATGAATTTAATGTGGTAGGAAAAGGATAGCCTGGATAAGGAAACTATCATAAATTATCTAATTACAAGAATATATATTTCATTGTAGTTGCAATGAATATAACAAAAGAAAAGTATTGTGTATAAGAGAATCATATTAAATGGAGAAGAAAACTAATTTTGGACATTGGAGAAATCTTTTCTGTAAAGTTATGTTTGTGTTAAAGTCAGAGAAATAAGAAGGGAGTCCATCTAAGAAGAGATAGGAGTCTTGAAGATCCCAAAGTAGGAAGGAGCTTTTCAAGTTAAAGGAATGGAAATATATGAAAAGCAGTCTTTTTTATGAAAAGAGAACTTCATAGGAATATATAAGCTTTAATGTAAAAGAGACATGAATTTTTGGAGCACACAAAAACTGTCAATCTGCAATATACTTCAGTGTATGGTATGTTCTACCATATTCTGTTTATGGACAATTAGAACTTTCTCATAAAAGTCTGTAGACTTTAATCATTCATGTCTTATGCAGAAATCTGTAATCAGCCCTCTCAGAAAGAATACAATATTAAGGAAGAGTATTCCCTCCATATCAGTTTCTGAACTTGCTGTGTATTTCTAACAGCCAGATTTCAGAGAGTTGATTATTAGGTCAGTGTTTCTCTTTATTAAATATGCTTTTTATTTTATTTTTTTCCAATAATGTTTGTTATTACATAGTTTCTTTGGTCAAACTCTATTTAACTTACCAAATCCAAATCCAATTATGTTGATTGGTGAGTTTCACTATACCAGCTTTCCAGTTGACAGAGAGTCAATTACAATGTATAGCAACTCCATGTGCACAGAGTAGAGTTTTCAAGGCTATGACCTTCAGCGGTAGATCGTCAGGCCTTTCCCCTGAGGCATTCTGAGTGGGTTAGAAGCACCTACCTTTCAGTTAGTAATTGAGTCTCTTTAAGCCACCTAAGGACTCTGTTTAACTAGAGTCCATTATTTATATAATTTCTTTTATTTTTATACAGAAATACTCAAAACCAGTTTTTTAAAAAAAGAATTACCACTGTTATTTCATTGACTGCAAGAAATAAGTAAAAAATATAAAAGCTTTAATCAATTTTAATATATTGGTGGAAAATTTCTCTGGCAATTGCCAGTTTATGGCAATCTCAGTCTATCCTGTTAGATATGAAAAAGAATTAAAAACACAGAGTTCTCTAAATCTGTAATTAGGAAAGTGGCTTTGTCCTATGTTGTTGTTGTTGTTATGTGCCATCGAGTCGGCCCCGACTCATAGCGACCCCTCCTTGGGTTTCCGAGGCAGTATCACTACGGAAGTAGGATTGCCCAACCTTCTGCCCAACCTTCCTTCCGAGGAGTGGCTGGTGGGTTTGAACCGCCAGCCGTCTGGTTAGCAGGCAAGTGACTTAGCCACTATGCTACCAGAGCTCCCTTATTTCACCACTTGTCTGTCAGTTTGTTCTACTTTGGTGGTTTGCATGTTGTTGTGAGCCTGGAAATCTATGCCACCAGTATTTCAAATACCAGCAAGGTCACCCATGTTGGACAGACGTAGTATTGTGCTGGGAAAATCTGCTGCAAAAGACCTCTTTAAAGTGTTGAAGAGTAAAGATATCTCTTTAAGGACTAAGGTGTGTCTAAACCAAACTATGGTATTTTCAATTGCCTCATATACTTGTAGTGCCTAAGGCATTGGACTGCTAACCAGAAGAATGACAGTTCAAATCCACCAGCCACTCCTGGGAAGGAAGACGGAGCAATCTACTTCCATAGAGATAACCACCTCAGAAACCCAAGGAGGGGTCCCTATGAGTCAAATCAACTCCATGGCAGTGAGTTTTTTTTTTTTTTTTTTTTTGCATATACTTGTGAAAGTTGAACAATGAATAAGGAAGGCTGAAGAAGAACTGATGCTTTTGAATTGTGATGTTGGTAAAGAATACTGAAAACATCATGGACTGCCAGAAGAACAAAAATGTGTGTGCTGAAGGAAGTCCAGCAGGAATGCTCCTTGGAAGCAAGAATACCAGGACTTCATCTCATTTACTTTGGTCAGATTGTCTGAAGGGATCATTCCCTGGAAAACGATATCATCCTTGGCAAAGTGGAGGTTCAGTGAAGAAGAGGAAGACTGTCAAGGAGATGAATTGCCATCCATCACAGTGGCTGCCATCATGGGCTCAAGCTTAGCAAGGATTGTGCGGATGACACTGGACTGGGTAGTGTTTCATTCTATTGTACATAGGGTCATTATGAGTCAGAGCAAATTTGATGGCACCTAACAGCAACTACTACCTTATTAGTAATAATACGTATTTAAAAATATTAACATTAAAAAGTTTGTCAAAATCGAGTCACAGCTATGTAAGTTTAGAATCCAGGATAGTATTTTCCTATCAGTATATTTTCCCTAAGATTTTCATGGATGTTAGGGGAAAAAAAAAATGTTTTGTTGCCAAATAAATTTTGGAAAGAATAACCTTGTTTATGTAAACATTGTTACTATAAATATTCTCAGAGTATTTAAAATATGAATGTGTACTGTGACTCTCTAAGAAGAGGTACAGAATTTCCTAATTTATTTAATGTTGGAAACTAATCTTCATAGAGTTGACGTTACATATGGGTTTGGAATATACTGATGTAGAAAAGTATATCCAGACAGTTCTACAAAAGAAAGGGAGAGTTTTTATTGAAAGGAAGAGATAAAAAGCATGTATGAAAATCCAGGAAAAATCACTTCAGAGAATCTATAGATAGAGGACACCCAAGAACTATGAAATATAGACTGAAAGTGGTTAAAAAAAAAAAAAAAAAAGCCAAGGAAAAAAGAAAAACACTTGGAGTTCTACCTAAGCAGACTGATGATCATCATGAAATTTACACTGGCATAGAACTCTATACATAGAGTAAAATCCATGTGAATATCAACTTGTCCTAGTCTTTCAACCTACTGTTATTAGAAAAAAAAAAAAAAAAAAAGTGATACAGAGCTATTTTAATGGTTTTCATGTTGCACGAGTTTGGTTTGTCTTTAAGCATGTATATTTAAGGCCAATATGCTTAGTCGCTAAATCTCTATGTAGTCTCAATATTAAAATGTATTATTCATGAAAGGTTCAAATGAAAGAAAAGGAAACATAAAGGTACAAGTAGAAACATTCTGAGTCTTTTGACAAATAAAATAAAAAAAAGCATATCCTCTGTGATTTTAATGTAAAAGCAAGAATGCTGTTAAGAAGGGCAAGTCCTTTGTTCCTGAAGTCCTGCTTTTGTGTTGCATAAATGAAGTATGGATTTGATCTCATAGCTGCAAACAGAGTTTTTGTCTGACACCTTTCTAATTTTAACTCAAAGCTTTCAAAATAGCCAGTGAATTGCCCAGCCATCCTAGGAAGCATCTTGCTTCCCTGCTTCACAGTATCTTTTAAAAATTTCAATTTTGTATCTTCTATAAATGTCATACAAATTGCAAATGCTAAGTAAGCTATAAGCTTAGCTTGTTAACTTTTTAGAATGAAAGATATTAGATACAAAACATTACTGATTATTCTTATCACATGATAAATGAGGATTATTTTTTAAAATAAGTTTCATTTTATTGACAAATGGACAAATAAGCAGCATTATGGTAAAGAGGGAACAAATTGAAGTTGTTAAGGATTTTGTTTTATTTGGACCCACAATCCATGAAAGCAGTAGGAAAGAAGTCACATAACATATTTCATTGGCCAAAACTGCTGCAAAAGACTTCTTTAAAATATTAAGAAGCAAGATATCACTTTGAGGGCTAAGGTGCACCTGACCCAAGACATGATGTTTTCAATTGTCTCATATACATGCAAAAGATGGATAATAAATAATGAAGGCCAAAGAAGAAATGATGTTTTTGAATTATGCTTTTGACAAAAAAATATTGAATATACCATGGAATGCTAGAAGAACCAACAAATTTTTCTTGGAAGAAGTATAGCTAGAAAGCTACTTAGAGGTGAGGATGGTAAGACTTTGTCTCACATAGTTTGGACATGTTATGAGGATGACCAGCTCCTGGAGAAAGACATCATGCTTGCTAAAGCAGAGGTTCTATGAAAGAGAGGAAGACTGTCAATGAGGTGGGTTGACACAGTGGCTCCAATAATTGGCTCAAACATATCAGAGTTTGAGAGGATGGAGCAAGAGCAGGCAATGTTTCATTCTGTTGTACATAGGGTTGCTTGAATCTGAACCCACTGATGACACCTAACAGCAACAATAAACAAGTAAATTTAACATCACTGTGCAAATCCATTGACAGTGTTAAATGTCTTTAAGGGCTCAATTGCATGATTCACCATAAAAACAGAATCTACATCATATATTGAAATGTTTTATGGCTCAAAATATTATTGATTTTTTTTCCCCTTATGACTATAGGTGGAAAAAAGAACCTATTGCATTACTGCATATTCTCTCTTAATATCATAAACATAATAGCTCAAAGTATTAGACACTATTTTAAGCAAAGATGAACTGTACAATTCTGACATAATAGAACAACATTGGAATAGAATAGTGACTCCTGTTTAAGGCTTCATTTTAATCAACTTGAGAAATAGCTAACTCTTCTAAGATTCATTGTCCTTTTCTTACCTTAGTAGCATCTCTTTCCTAGGTGGCTGTGTCACTCAATGTCTTTCTTTTGCTTCTTTTATATACTCAACTTTCAGAAATGGATATGGAATATTCAAGCTAAAGTGTAAATGTAATTAACCACCCAAAATGTTACAGAGCATTAAAGACAATAGAGTAGATTTATTTTGAGGCAAATTTTAGGCATCAGACAAGATCCAAAAAAAAAAAAAAAACTCATTACTTATTGCACAGTGGTTTCCAACTCACAGCCACCCTATAAATCAGAGTAGAACTGCCCCATAGAGTTTCCAAAGCTGTAATATTTATGGATTGCCATATATTTCTCCTGTGAAGTAGGTGGTGGGTTTGAACTACCAAATAGTCTGTTGGCTGCTTAGTCTTTTAACCACTGCACCAGCAGGGCTCCTTTCAGCTAGGTTAGTTTATGCATGTATTTGGTAACTTATCTCTGAAATTTTATTTTTAACTGTTTTATCTTTTTATAGAAATCCAGAAATCTTTCAAGTTAGAATACCTGATTTCCCTGTGTAAGATATATCTTATGTCTCTGAGAGCTATTCCTATGAATCTAGAGACTCATTGTCTGTTTCTAAAAGACCATAAAAATTTGTGACCCTGTAAAATGTTATTTCCAAGCTTCTGAAATAGTCATTTTTATCGTAAGCCCTTATAGACTCAAGTCTCTATAGTTCTTACATAATGGTAGGTTCAAATATATATTATGGTTTAATGAATGTAGTTTGCCACTGGAAATTTTATAAGCTATGTAGATCTCTTGTATTTGGTTTGCATATATATTTAACAAATTACAAATATCTCCTATTTATTGATTCTGGAGAAAAAGCTTTGTAAGGAAAAATATATTTTCTGTGAGTATCATAGAATCAAAATACCCTTTGTTTAATGTGTTTAGAATTGTGCTTTCTCAGGTTCTGGGTTCCCTTGCTCAAATCCTTTGTCTGTGGGAAGAAATAGAGCTGGGAATGCAAGCGGCTAGAGGGAAAGCGAGTTCATTTTGCATTTCTTCTTCTGTCACTCATGCCAAAATAAACCAAAACTCACTGCCAATTCTAACTCATATTGACCCTACAGGACAGAATAGAACTGCCCCATAGGTTTATAAAGCAGTAAATCTTTACAGAAGCAAACCACCTCATCTTTCTCCCATGAGTAGCTGGTGGGCTTAAACAATTGACCTTATGGCTAGCAGCCAAATCCTTTAACCATTATACCATCAGAGCTCTCTCTCACCCAATAGCTGTCTCAAATAATGTTAGCAATTTTTCTCTTTCCTCCCCTGACAGTGCAGCCTACTTTCCTTCCTCCAGGTGCATTATCATAATTTTAAGCATGGAGCATAGGAAATGAGAACAAGTTAGGAGTGGCCTCATTTTGGATAGGGGGTGAATACAGAAGGAAGGAAACAGCTCAATGCTACTTTTACTAAATTACTTCTATTCATCCTCTTCTGCTTTCCAGGGCTTCTACTCACCAAAGAACTCTGTTCTTGATCAATATCAGCTCACTGCTGATACAATTTGTCATCAAGAATAATTTGAGTCTTCCTGCCTTCTGCTGTTTGGTGTTTATCTTTACCTTAGGACCAGATTTATTCTCAATCATTTTCTCTTTGGAAATACTGCTTGGAAAGCAAAAGTAGCTAACACCTTTTTTCAAATGGAATTTAATCTTCTGAGTTTTTCTTTTTTCTTTTTTTTTTTATTAGGATTTGGGTGAAGATTTACAGAGTAAATTCACTTTTCATACAGCAGTTCACATATACTTTGTCTCA
>NW_006921827.1:137459-138665 GCF_000298275.1 Orycteropus afer afer | reverse complement strand
ATTCCTTGTTCCACGTCCTCTTCTGAATCCAGCTTGCACCTCTAGAAGTTCTCTATCAATATACTGCTGCAACCATTTTTTAATTATCTTCAGTAAGATTTTACTTGCATGCAATATTAATGATATTGTTCTATAATTTCCACATTCTGTGGGATCACCTTTCTTTGGAATGGGTACAACTATGGATCTCTTCCAGTCAGTTGGCCAAGTAGCTGTCTTCCAAATCTCTTGGTATAACCCAGTGAGTGCCTCCAGCAGGGCATCTGTATGTTGAAACATCTCAGTGGGTATTCCATCAAGTCCCAGAGCCTTGTTCTTTGCCAGTTCCTCCATTGCAGCTTTGACTTCCTCCTTCAGTACCATTGATTCTAGATCATATGCCACCTCCTGAAACGGATGAAGATTGACCAGTTCCTTTTGGTACAGTGACTCTGTGTATTCCTTCCATCTTCTTTTGATGTTCCTTGCATCATTCAATGTTTTGCCCTTCTTGTTGTTGTTGTTATGTGCTGTCGAGTTGGCCCCAACTCATAGCGACCCCTCCTTGGGTTTCCGAGGCAGTATCACTACGGAAGTAAGATTGCCCACCTTCCTTCCAAGGAGTGGCTGGTTGGTTTGAACCACCAGCCTTCTGGTTAGCAGTCAAGTGCCTTAGGCACTATGCTACCAGAGCTCCTCAATATTGTAACTCGAGGCTTAATTTTTTTCCTCAATTCTTTCAGCTTGAGAAATGCAATGCCTATTCTCCCTTTTGGTTTTCTAACGCCAGGTCTTTGCACACTTCATTATAGTAATTGGCTTTGTCTGATTGAGCTGCTCTTTGAAATCTTTGGTTCAATTCTTTTATCTTGTCATTTCTTCCATTTACTTTAGCTACTCTTCACTCAAGGCCAAGTTTCAGCATCTCTTCTGTCATCCATTTTGGTCTTCTCTTCTTTTGTTGTCTTTTTAGTGACCTCTTCATTTCTTCATGGATGATGCTCTAGATGTCATCCCACGATTCTTCTGGTTTTAGGTCATTGATGTTCAATGCATCAAATCTATTCTTTATTGTTGTTGTTGTAATGTGCTGTGGAGTTGGTCCCGATTCATAGTGACCCCTCCTTGGGTATCCAAGACAGTATCACTACGGAAGTAGATTGCCCAACCTTCCTTCTGAGGAGTGGCTGGTGGGTTTGAACTGCTATCCTTCTGGTTAGCAGTCAA
>NW_006921827.1:134639-137024 GCF_000298275.1 Orycteropus afer afer | reverse complement strand
CTGTCACCAAGGCCAAATTTTCCAACTACCAGTGATTCTTCTTTGTTTCCAACTTTTGCATTCCAGTCACCAGTGATAATTAACACATCCTGATTGCACATTCGGTCAATTTCAGACTGCAAGAGTTGATAAAAATCTTCAATTTCCTCATCTTTGGCTTTGGTGATTGTTGCATAAATTTGAATGATAGTCGTATTAACGGGTCTTCATTGTAGGTGTATGGGTATTATCCTATCACTGACAGCATTGTACTTCAGGACAGATCTTGAAACATCCTTTGTGGTGATGAATGCCACACTATTCCTCTTTAAACTGTCATTCCTGGCATAGTAGATCATATGGTTGTCTGATTCAAAATGGCCAAAACCAGTCCATTTCAGCTCACTAATGCCTAGGATATCAATCTTTAGGCGTTCCATTTCATTTTTGACAACTTCCAATTTTCCCAGATTCATACTTTGTACATTCCATGTTCCGATTATTAATACATGTTTGCCACTGTTTCTCCTCAATTTGAGTGATGTCACATCTGCAAATGGAGGTCTCAAAAGCTTTACCTTTTCCATATGAGTAAGGATGATTTTACTCTGATAATGCTGCTCTTGCACAGTCTTACTTTGAGAACTTTCTAAGCTAAGTGACTCATCTTCCTCCTCTATATTGGACAATTATTCCAGACTACTCTTCAAATTGTGCAGTAATGTATCACACAGTGTTTCTCTGCTATTCATAAGGTTTTCCCTGACCAATTTTTTGAGAAGTGAATGGCCTCTTCCTTCTTCCTTGTCTGTCTCAGTCTGCAAGCCGGGCTGATACCTGTGCACCACGTGCACCCCACTGGGTTTGAAACACCAGTGGCACAGCCTCAAGACTCACAGGAACATGTTGCCACAGTACGACAAACTGACAGACAAGTTTGTCTCTCTTAGCTGTTGGACCCCTTCAAGCATCCTTACCTGGATCCCTGCAGCTGACTCCTCGATCTATTCTGGTGCCCTTTGCCTTTTTTGTCCTCTCCCTGCCTTCTCACCTCACTGCTTGTGGGGCATGGCCTGGGTTCCCTCTCCTCACCTGGATCCCTGCGGCTGACTTTTCAATCTGCCCCCCCTCCCCTTTGCCTTTTTCAGTCACTTTACATATCCATAATGGCTGCCAGTTGTAAACATTCAAAATGGCTGGGCCCTCTGTCATCTTAAATATCTAAAATGGCTGTCAGTTGTAAACATTCAAAATGGCTTTGCCCTTGGTCACTTTAAATATCCAAAATGGCTGCTACATGTAAACAATCAAAATGGCTGTGCCCTCAGGACAGCAGAAAGTCCACAGCTCAGGTTGTTTCCCTCCTTGCTCTTTCCCTTCCTAGTCATAGGCCACCAGATCAGTTGTCCCTGCAGCTTTTGGTGACCGGGACTGATCTTTAGGTCAATTCTCAGATCCCAACACCACTTCAAAATATTCAGGCTGTTGGTCTCGTAAGAGTAGCTGACAGTCCACAGCTCCTACAGTCTCTGTACTCACTGTTTTTCATTCAGGTTTTTCCATTAGTTGGTGCATAATCCACTTCTGTGTAGTTCCTTTCACAGCTCAGGGTTCCAGGATTATCTTCTGTATCTCTCTCAATTGGTTTTTCTTTTCTTTGTTGAAGAGGGTCTGTGTTGCTTGTCTGTCTATTCCTCCATCTTACCGGAAGTGAAGTCAGAAGCTGGCAAGTTCCAAGTTCTTGGATCAAACGTCAAGCTCGAGGCTTTTCCTGATTCATGCTCCTTCAGTGCCTATGAGGCTACTGAAAATACTATGGCTTGGATCAGGCCCAACTTAGTCTTCAAAACGTCATCTTTGCTCTTTACCAGAGACCTTTTGGAACAGATTTTCCCAATGCTATGTCATTTGATTTCTTGACTGCTGCTTTCATGGGTATTGACTGTGAATCCAGCAAAATGAAATCTTTGACAAATTTAATGCTTTTTCTACTTATCATGATATGCCTTATTGGTCTAGTTATGAAGAATGCATACATGACTTAAAAACACCATGAAAAAGCAAACAGAAAGAAATGTATATTAACAATCAAAGTACATGAATAAAAGTAAAGAAATATAGGGTGTGATATAGAGTTATGATTTTACTAGTGTTGCTTAATTGATTGCAAAGAAAAAGAAAAGTTGAATCAGGTAGACAAAGAAATGAATACTTCCTTTGAAAACACATGTAGTCCCTAATATGCATCACTTACAAATTAAACATTAGTACCTTAGTGGCTAAAGCACTTGACTGCTAACCAGAAGGCTTGTGGTTCAAACCCACCAGCCACTCCTCGGAAGGAAGGTTGGGCAATCCTACTTCCGTAGTGATACTGCCTCGGAAACCCAAGGAGGGGTCGCTATG
>NW_006921827.1:131976-133638 GCF_000298275.1 Orycteropus afer afer | reverse complement strand
GGTATTTTCACGCAAATTCTTCTGCTAGTTGGGGTTTAGTCCAATTCTGCATCCTTTCCTTCAAGGCTCAGGGGTCCAAGATTATCTTCTGTGTCTGTGTCAATTGGTTTCCCTTTTCTTTGTTTAAGAGGGTCTGTGCAATCCTTCTGCCTATTCCGCCATCTTGCCCCGCCTCCTCCCTTCTGAGTTTTTCAAAGGCAACACCTGCCTATTAGGGCCTATATTTTACTGACTCTGAGATGGCAGACTGAATAAGTTAGAAGAAGTAGATTGTTGTTGTTGTTGTGTGCCGTCGAGTAGGCCCCGACTCTTAGCGACCCCACCTTGGGTTGTCGAGGCAGTATCACCACAGAAGTATATTGCCCAACCTTCCTTCCGAGGAGTGGCTGGGTAAGCATCTAAAAACTAAGTGTTCAGATTGTGATTCGTTTACCCCAGAGAGCTCAAGCCTTAGGAACAGAAGCAAACTATATACCAGTGGTATTTGCATTGTTTTAGGAGATCAACTAAGAAGGAAATATGTTGTTGTTGTTGTTGTTAAGTGCCGTCGAGTCGTTTCCGACTCAGAGACCCCATGCACAGCAGAACGAAACACTGCCCGATCCCGCGCCATCTCTGCTATACTTGAGCCCATCATCGCAGCCACCGTATCTATCCATCTCTTTGAAGGCCTCCCCCTCTTTCGTCGACCCTTCACCCTACCAAGCATGACATCCTTCTCCAGGGAATGGAAATATACTCAAGGAAATATCAAATGAAAGTCCTGGGAAAAGGGTTTAAAGTCTACTATTCGGGAAATACAGCAAATAACAAATGTTATTGTGATGTTTTAATCAGCAGTAACTCATGTTTCAGGTCCTTAAATAAAACATACATTGAACCACAGGAAAATCAATGGAAGGAGTGAGTTTTCTTGGTTTATTCCATTCTAATTTTTGCATTTCATCAGAGTATGAGTTAACAGAGTTAATTCAGGCTATATCTGTCACCTGAAAGAATATACCTGGATATTTGTTAAGGAGATGAGGATAGAGCATTCTAATAGATTTGGTTGGCACATTATGAAGACAGGAAAAGAATTTTAAAATGGGATTAAAAGGCAGAAATAAATAAAGAATAAAAAATCTACTTTTAACCAATGTTTTCAAAGTTAATATCTTAAATCAATTGTTTTTGGCAGCTGTTGCATTGGCATTGATTCATGTTGTCCTTGTTATGTGTCATTGAATCAGTTCTGTGTTATATAACAGAGGCAAATATTACCCAACCCTGTACCACGCTCACAATTGTTATGTTTAAGTCCATTGTTGCAGCTACTGAATCTATCCATCAGATTGAGGGTCTTCTTTTTCACTGACCCTCTTTTTTACCAAGCATGATGTCCTCTCCAAGGACTCATCCCTCCTCACAAAATGACCAAAGTGTAAGATGTAAGTCTGGCCATTCTTGCTTCTAAGGATCATTCTGGCTGTACATCCCCCAAGACAGATTTGTTCATTCTTCTAGCAGCCCATGCCATATGCAATATTATTCACCAATCTCACAACTTAAATGCATCAATTTTCTGTGTTGTTGTTGTTGTTATGTGCCGTCGAGTCAAACCCAACTCATAGTGACCCCTCCTTGGGTTTCTGAGGCAGTATCACTACGGAAGTAGGATTG
>NW_006921827.1:113614-126502 GCF_000298275.1 Orycteropus afer afer | reverse complement strand
GAAACCCAAGGAGGGGTCGCTATGAGTTGGGGCCGACTCGATGGCACATAACAACAACAACAACAACAACCTTAGAAAGTAGACTTGTTTGGCCATTTCTATGTAATAAAAGTATAAATTTTAATTATAATTTCATAATCCTTAAGATAGGCAAACAAAGTAAACACAAAGTTTAAATTTTATATAACTGTTAAGTGGCACACATTCAAATAAAATAATGAAGGGGAAAGCAGTGGTACCAACTATTTTATCTTATGACGGTATGCTTTTATACTGCACATAAAGCCAAGTAAGGTTTCCATTTATATGCATTCTCCAGGAAGGGATGTCAATCAAAGGACTCAAGTGTATGGACATATAGAGGTCCCATTGTCCTTCAGTATATTTACATGGAACATCCTGAGCTTCTTTATATTTCTGAGTATTTCTGTGTCTTTTATGTTAGGCTATGATTATGATTCATTTTTAATAATGTGAGAATGGCATAGCTTTGATAAGTGTTCAATGATGAGAATAGCATCTGTAAAGTGTTAGTAGAATAAAGCAGTGCTTGTCAGAGCTTTAATAATAAGTTCAATGTTTCACATAGTGATCATATAACCTTTCATGTTTAAAAAGCTGTGTATTTTTTTTAACTTCTTAAGGACAACAAACTCATGCAAAATAATACCATTTAAGTTTAAATATCAACTCTAGAAATCTCTGCAAAAAGCAACTTGCTGGATGTAATCCTGTTCTCTCATAATTTTCTGTCTTCGTTTTAAAGACTGTGTATTAGATTTGTTATTATAAATTAAGTGATGCATTTTGTTAAGTGTTTGGTTTGTTCAAATTCTATCAGGCTCACATCCCTTTCATCACATTTGGCAGAAAACTAAATACTAGTGACTTTACAAATCTGTTCCCTTAAACAAAATTTGGGAATATGTTATCAAGGAAATTTGGGAGAAGAACTTCTATTGTGCAGTCCATTTAAGATCACTGAAGAGATGTTCATGGATCAAGCCTGGTTAAGCAATGTTGTCATCCATGCCCTCACTGACCTTGGAGGCTGTTGGCCATTCTCTATAGTTCTTAAGGGTGCAGAGCATAGTGTTTAGATTGCAGGTGTCAACAAGTCATTCTCTCACAGATAGCCTCCATTCTCAGGGTGCAGTGAGGGAATAGTGTGATTGCCTGTGTGGTGAAACAATTAATAAACTCAACTGCTTTACAAAAGTTTAGGAATTCTATTTACCCACAGGTGCCTTTGAAGAACATCCTGGTGACCTGTCTCAGAAAAATCAGTCATTGAAAACCCTATGGAACATAGTTCTACTCTGATATTCGTGGGGTTATCATGAATCAAATCAACTCCACACAACTGGTACTGTCATCTGCCTTTCTTACTCTGGCAGTCCTGATTCTTCCTTACTCTTGCAGTCCAAGTTCCTTCTTCTTCCTGGTTGAGTCATTCCCTTCTCCCTTAAACTTTCAAAGCCATCCTAATCCACTACCAGGGCACCAGATAATTCTTCCAGGGAATCCCAGCTACATGAGATCAAAAGTGTGGCCATTCTGAGGAAAAAGTAAAAAATGAAAGGTAAAAATCATTTTTATTTTAACAAGGAGAAGACAAATATGAATTTTACAGAAAATTATTGTGCAATATTTAATCACCAAAACTTGACTAGATGTTTTATTTCTTTTGTAAGAAATCAAAATGCTTCTCCCTAGGAGCTGGGTAAGGGAACATTCTTGTTATAAGTAATGTTAACAAACAAGTAAAATGATTCTTCATAAAATATGAAAAAGGAGGCAGAGGGTTTCAGACTGCAATTAAAAGAGAACAGTATTGCAGAAGTTCTATTTAAAACAAGATTTTCATGTTTTATCGTTCACTTTTATCATCAAAGCCATCATATTCATCACCATCATTCTTTGCTGACCTCTATTGTTTATATGCTATTGTGTGAATGGCTGAATCTTCCTCAGACCTTGGTCTCTTTTTCCCTGTGGTTATACTGTCATCTATATCTGCCTACCTGACATTTTCCCTAATATGTCTTGTCATTTCTTCATACTCAATAAGCCAGAAACTAAATGCATCCTCATCTTTTTCTCAAAGCATCACTGCTGGCATTCTTATTTCTCTGGTTTAGAACAAAATTCACCCTGTCTTTTTCTAGTTAACCTCGATGTCCGGGAGAGTCCTCAAGCACAGTTAGTGCTTTCCATCTGTTCCCACTGGCACACCTAGTGCGTACACTTCTAATTCAGAAACTTACTATTTTATGTCTAGAAAATTGCCATTGCATCCTTCTGTTTATTTCTATTTCCTCTCCCAACAAACTGTATTATAGGCTATTCTTCCTACAAGTTATTAATCTATCCTACAAGTTCTGTTGGTTCATGCTACTTCCTTGCTTAACATCTTCAATTTTCCCCCCAATATCATTTTGGTAACAAATGCCTTAGTTTTACAATGACAGGTCTATGATCTTCCCTCATTTAACTTCTGTATTCAGTTATACCAAATCTACTGCTAAACTCTTTTGTTTGTTTGTTTTTATTTCCTTCTCTAGAATGCTTTCACAACTCTTTTCTGCTTATTAAAAATCTGTCATTCTTTTTTTTTTTTTTAAATCTGTCATTCTTTAAAGCTAACTTTATTCTCTTGTTTACTAACTTTCCCTGACATCCTACCCATCAGTTATCTTCTTTGTTGAACCTGCTGTTACATATATTTATCATGCCATTTCTTTGTCATCACCTTGCATTTTGCTTTGCTCTATTTGTTTGGGTTTTTGGTTTCATTTCCTCCATTTAAAGTAGGTTTAAATTTACAATATGCAGATGTTTAATTGTATTTTATTTATTTATTTATTTTTTTTTTGGTAACACCGTGTTAGCTTTGCTCATAAACAAGCTAAACTCTGGAGTTCACATTTCTTTGCATGAAAAGCCTACTATTTCTCAATAATCCACTTTCCATACTAAGTTTGTTGTTCTTGTTGTTAGATGTTAAAGACAGATTCCAGGATTGTTTTTGTTCTTTTCATTACATTTACTCCAAAGCTTTTCTACAAGTGTGTGAGAGTCAAAATGGGTAGGTTCTGCCATTGTGTCTGTTTAAGTGTGGTACTCTAATACTGAATTATATCCAAATGCATGGTCATTTCCTCTCATCTTTCCAAAGAGAAAAATGAAAGAATAAACCCAACATAACAAATATATTTTCTGTATCTCCCAGATTGTCTTAACCTTCCCTGCTTCCCAAAACGTAACAGCTTACTAGGCCTCTGCTATAGTCATGGTCTACCAGTTATGTACATTTTTGATCATTTCTTCTGTAGTCTGCTAACACAGAACTCTAACATTTATTGCTACTTCTGGACAAAAGTTTAAAGACATACTCCTAGGCATGAGATATGGCTTTTCTATAACCTAACAAAAAAGGTAAATGACACAATTTGGAAAAACAGGGTAGTTAACTTCCTAAGGGGAGCTCTGGTGGTGTAGTGCCTAAGTCATCTGACTGCTAACCAGAAGCTTGGGTGTTCAAACCCACCACACTCAGAAGGAAGACTGGCAATCTACTCCTGTAGAGATACCACCTCAGAAACACAAGGAGGAGTCACTATGAGTCAGAACTGACTCTATGACAGTGAGTTTGGTTTGGTCTGATTTTTAACTTCCTATGAGAAAAACAGAACACTAGAGGGAGCTGTGCAGATAAGAAACATGATCTCTATCTCTACCCTCTGAAAAACTCCAAAGCATGGTTTCCTGATGCAATTTTTCCAGAAATATTCATCATGACTGAGTAGACATATTAACTGAGGAAACAACTTTGTCTTTCCTCAGCCCTTTGTGAGGCAGTGACCAACACCATGCTAGAGTATCTTGAATTGCTTCCAACACTTCCACCTCAAGTATTCTTTAGCTCTTAGATCTCTGAGATTATACCTTCCCAAGAAAACACCAACACAGAATTCCTCCCTCAGGCTAGGAAATTTGGGCTAAGTTACCGCAATAACCTGTTATACTGAGTTAAATTGGAGAATTTCTCTATTTCACTCTATGATTTAAAAACTTCAATAAAGGTTAGTCTCAGATTTCATATAGAATGCAAACTCTCCTTTTCTCTGTAAGTCCTCTTCAAAACCTTCCTACAGTCCAGTTGAGATTTTTTTTTCTTCTTCCTGCTCAGTTCTGTAATTTGTATATTTGTATTTTTTTCTACAAATGTTTTCCCCTTCTCATAAAATTTGAGTCTTGCCAATGAATGTAAGACTTCTCTAGAATATCATTTCTTACAAGAGCTGTTAAAATCTCTTTTGAAAATCAAGTCTGACAATATTTTTCCCTAGACAGGTCCTTCCTTCTTTCTGAACAATGAATGGTACAAGATCCAATTGTCCAGCATTCATGCTGCAGCAAGAAAATTTTCTGGAAATAAAAGCTTGTATTCAGTAGAAGTCATTTAAAAGAGGGATAATAAATAAGTTGTTGTGTGTATTCATCAGTTAAAATGAATTACATATATTAATTATATTATGTGTAATGTTTAGTTGTAGTGTGGTGGATCACTTTTACATGGCCTTTCTGTCCATGGTCTTGTAACTCTCACCAAATGATTGGATGGGACTATGCAAATAAGGTTTTTGTGGCCCACAAAGGGGATTGACAGCTTGTGAATAATGCAAATTAGGTACACAACACATTTCTGAGGGTGGGACCATGCAAATAAGGTATATGGAACCCTAAAAAGAGGACTGGTCAGTTTTACTTAAAATGAGCCATTCTGGAGGTGAAAAGGAAGGATTGCACTATCACCAAGAAAGAAGAGATGGGAATGGAATATATTCATTGGGCCTGAGGTTCTTGTGTTGAGAACCTCTTAGACCCAGGATACAAAGAGAGCTGTAACACGCAGGTAGCACAAGTGGGAGAAAAGTAAGAGCAGAGAAACTGAGGCTGCAGAACTGGGATACTGGCTTCCTGGGTCATAAAGAAAGGAAATTACAGTGTATATATAGACCCACAAAGTGAGAAAGTTGAGTACTTTTGGACAGGAAACTAGTGACAGAGTAGGTGCCTCTGGACATTTATAAGTGGAGTCAAGAGATTGGTAACACTTGGTCAAGAAGGGCAGGGGCTTGGCTAGCCCAAGAGACCCAAGAAGCCCAGGATCTGAGGGATTGAGGGTTAGGGAGAATCTTGCCTGTGGGCATGTCCAAGAAGCTGTCTTGAACAAAATACTATATCCAAAGTCATTCTCGATCCTGAATTATAACCTGGTACTTGCCTAATAATCATCATACTGTGAGTTTTGTCTGTGAGTTCTGTGTGGCCATTGCAACAAATTATCAAATTCAGCAGAGAAGTAGAGAGTGGTGTGGGAGAGTTGGTTGGTTTCAGAATTGATAAAAAGATTGAAAGGTGTAGGTATGTTTGAACTTTACCACATAAGAAATAGCCTTGGGCTATTGATCTTGAGTCTCTGTCCTCATTGGGAAGTTAGAGGAGATCAGATCTTCCTGATATTTTTCCATTAGTGAAATTATGGATCTGGACTCACACATAGTTTTATCTGCATAGTAGATTCCTAGGCTTTTTTTATATGTTCATCCTTACTTAATTTTTTGAATGTTTGAAAAATGTCATATACTTTTAGAAAAAGAAAAGTTAACTACAGCGTAACGTTCAAAATATTCTCCTATACAGGTTATAGAAAGAGCTCTGGTGGCCTAGGAGATAAGGCATTTGATTGCTAAGCAGAAGGGCAAGAGCTCACACCTACCAGCTGCTCTGTGAAAGGAAAATGAGGCAATCTACTTCTATAAAGATTTACAACCTTGGAAAACCAATGGAGTAGCTATGAGTTGGAATCAACTCAGTGGCATTGGATTTTTTTGGGGGGGTTTTATACAGATTGTAAGGAGCTCTGATGATGTAGTGATTAAGACATTTGGCTGCTAATGAAAACCCACTAACCACTCCGTGGAAGAAAGATGAGGCAGTTTACTTCTGTAAAGATTTACAGCCTTGGAAACCCATTGGGGGTCACTATGAGTTTGTTTTTTGGGTATCCAGGTTAAATATTTGACGTGGGACTGAAATGTAATCTCCTGAGCAGGATAGTGGCTTATATAATTTAATTTCTTTACATCACTAAACCAAGTGTCATGCATGAATTAGTTTTTCTGTTTATCCATTCAATAAATATTAGCCAAATGTAGTATAAGGATGACAGATTTATTGTGCTATCTTTATCAATACAGTGATACTTATAAAACATATATAAATAAATATTCAGTAATTAAAAACAACTTTCACCTTAAAAAATGTATAACACAAATATTTTAATAAATTTCATTTTGTATAGATTATTTTTCTTCTCAGTTTTTAAAGACCGTGGCCTAAATCACTAGTGTCTTATTCAATAATCTATGGCCTACTGAGGAGAGTCGTTTTGCATATCACTGAGCTTTTTGAAGGGGTAGAAACGAAGAACATATCTCCAGGGAGAAAAATAGAAAAAAAGAAAGATGTCAGTTCAGTTTTAAAAAACAGATTATGAAATGTGTCTGTTCCCCAGTGCCCCCAACTCTGTCTAATGCACACTCATAGTCATATAGTGTTCATGGCTCATTATGTACCTGTCAGACTGGTAGCGTAGTGCCTAAGGCACTTGACTGCTTACCAGAAGGCTGGCGGTTCATACCCACCAGCCACTTCTCGGAAGGAAGGTTGGGCAATCTACTTCTGTAGTGATACCACCTTGGAAATCCAAGGAGGGGTCACTATGAGTCAGGTCTGACTTGAGGGCACATAACAACAACAACAACATAGTAAACTGTAGCTGAAGTCCCAGAATACTTCACTAAGGAGACTAATTTTATCCCTGGGGGTTAAAGAATATTTTTCAAATAGGACAATGTGTGAACTAGGGCCTAAAGATCGAGTATGGTTGTAACACAAAGAGAATCAGTTGCTTACTTTTTTCTTTCCTTCATTGCCACCAAATAAGAATATGGTTATGAGATTAAGTACTAAAGAAGAGTGGAAGGACAGATGATCTGTTTTCTTCATGATCATCATCAGGATTTTTTTTCTCACACCTGTCCATCTCTCACCAAGACTTCTGATGCAAGTTTAAACTGATTTTACAGGAATCTCAATCAGCTCAATATAGGAGTGGTGTCAGCTGCTTTCTGATCATGTGCTGGACTAGGTAAGCAATGGGGAAGCGAAAGTAGACCAAGTCAGTACCTACTGCAGTAAACTAAATTAGCTTGTGGGAAGAACATTTTTTATCTAACGTTTTATTTTCCTGAAATCATAAATGAATTTGTATGTTTGTGTCTATGTGTGTGGTAGGTAGACATGGCAATTATTGCTCGAGTCTTAAGAAGGGTTCGATGGAGATGACTAGTGAGGCAGAACTGTGCACACCTGGCCCATGATTCACCACCAACCTCCTCCCCACACTCTAATTAACTGACTGCCACCACCTTCATTCTTATATTTGTATAAAGAAACAGAAGTCTGCTGATAAGATAAATTATCCTTCTATTCCAGCTTTTTTTTCTTTTCTTCTTTTGTTTCGATAGAAATGGAAATGTGTCACAATCTAGGGGCTAATTTAACAATTCCATCATTTCTACTGGGAAAGTCCATATAAGACAGCTACTCACAGTGAGAAATATGACATTCCTTTGACAGAATTAGCCATAGCAAGCTAATACAGAAGAATTTTCCAGTTCTATCTAACACCTTTTTCTGCCAAATGCTTCAGGCAAGAAAGTGGTATCTTGTTTTACAATACTAAAAAGGTTTTGAAGAATAAGGATCCACAAGGCCTACCTAATTTTTTAGTACATCAATTGCAGCAGAAGTCACAAAACAATATACATGGTGATTTAGTTTTATTTTATGAAAATATGTAGAAGAAAACAGTATAACAATTGAAGAGGAAATAGTTCCAATTCAAATAACTTTAAAATGAAGTGCAATAAAACAGTAACAGTGTAATAACACATTCCTTGACAGACAATTAATTATACTTGATTTTGTTATACAGATCCCAAGCCATAATATGAAATTCTTAACATATACTCATGATTACTCTCCTATACAACCAAACAAGATTTTTTTTTTTCATGAAAGCACAAATTTAATTTTTGCCCAGAGCAATAGTACTTGTTAATTCTTCACTGTCAGAGAATTTAGCTACAACTTTCTGAAAATGATGCTGGTATTCTGAAAGTTGCATGGCAAGCAGAAATAATCCTTGCATTTTTAGAATAAACATATCAATATCTGACAATACTGGCTTGCAGGCTTCTCTCTAGCTTTTGTTTTAGGAGATTCTGTCAAAACAAACAATAGCCATAGTCTTTGCTCTCCACTCATTCTAGACTAAGTGCATTATCAGCAACAGTTATATGGCTTTATTAAGGGATAGAGCAAAAGTCTATCTTCTTCCTTATGTGAAAACTTGAGCAGATAGAGACAGGCTTTCCCCTTTTTGTCATCATCTGCTTCTGGCTAGATAAAATTATTAAAGTACTTCTTCATGTAGATACTAGAATAGAGAGCAACCATTTCTTAACTTACTATTATTATTGCAAATGGGAAGATATTAACTATTTTAGGTGTTGTAGGTCCTACAATCTCTGTCATTACTAACTTTACTTTTGTGGTACTATATGTAAATAAATAGAACTGCTATGTGCCAATAAAACTTTATTTACAAAAACAGGATGTGGACCAGCTATAATTTACTGACCACTGCTCTAGGAACAATGACTGATGTTTTAGTTTACCAAAATTATTTCTCAAGTTAGGTCCATAAACATTGTCCTAAGAAAATTAAATAATTCCCTATTATTCACACTATGCATTTCTTCCCATGGGTTTGATTTCCAGCCAAGATGATAATGACAATGTGGAAATTATTTGTCACCTGAGTAAGTAATGATACCCCCTTCTTCTTTCATGTGAATATGAGTTAGGTTTGAAAAATAACTGCAAGATAAAGAGCTTGAAGTAAAATTCTATTCAAAGAGGTTGACAGTAAGAATTAACTATGTGTAGGACTGTCTTGGAAAAGAGGCTCAGAGCCAAAGGCTGAAACATTGACAAGTTCATGGCTGATACTCATTAGTCCAGCCACACTCAAGGGCTAGTACAGGTCTGTTTTATTCAGTCAGATGTGCAGGAGACAGGCTATGTAACAGCTTACATATACTTAGCTGGCAGGCACACAGGCTTTCAACCAAGGCAACCCGAGAAAAGAAAATAATGGTTTTAGAAAGAACTAAAGTTACTCAGAGGAGTTTTAGTGGTACAGTGGTTAAAGCACTCAACTGTTAACCAAAAGATCTTCTGTTTGAACCCATCAGCAACACCATGGCAGAAAGGTATGGCAGTCTGCTTCTGTAAAGATTATAGCCTTGAAAACCCATGAGGCATTTTTTGCTCTGTCATTTAGTGTTCCTGAGTAGGAATCGCTTAGCAGCAGTGTTTTTTTTTTTTTTTTTTAGAAGGAGAGGTTTAAAACTACATGGGGAAGACCCTGAATGAGATGGGTTAACACAATGGCTACAAGGATGGGCTCAAACACAGCAATAATTGTGAGGATTAGTGTGGAATGAGGCAGAGTTTCATTTTGTTGTGCACAGTGTTACTATGAGTCAGAATTGACTTGACAGAACCTAACAACAACAATGACAAACATAGCTCCTAGGAGGTAGAAAATGTTATTACCTATTAATCAAAAAATTGACAGTTTGAATCCAGCCAGAGATGCCTTAGAAGAAAGACCAGGTGATCTGCTTCTAACAGATCATAGCCATAAGCATAACTCTATTCTGATGTATATCGGGTTGCCATGAGTTGGAAATGAATCAACGACAACTGCTTAGGGCTGCTTGTAAGAACATTTCTATAATGGTTTCTACTTAACGAACTAAGTGTTTCGTGAATATAACTTCATTTAATCTACAGAGCAACTCTTTGAAGTAAATATATGTGAATCTCCCTTATGTAGATGAGAAAAGAGGACTCAATGAATATAAATACTTGATTCCAATAAGCCAAAAGGAGATGAACTTAGGCCGAACTTGAATTTTAATAACTTCAAAGTGAAGAGTAGGTTTACTAGATCTCGAGAAAATCGTGGTATTTGAAATCTGACAAGAACTTGGTACAAGATAATTGTCCACTTTATGGAGTTTATCACCTTAATCATGAGACAGAGATGGGATAGGAACTTGGTGTAGAAGGGAATTGGCAAGGACTCTAGGTTCAGAGCAAAATCCCAAGCCCATCAGGAACTAGGCAAGTACATAAATATTTTGGAAAATCCTTAGATTAGGGTAATCAACTGTCACTATTTCTGGGACTAAACGAAAGTTGGGATTTTCAGTATGAAAAGCAAGAAAGTCCCTGTATAACAAGAAAGGGAGTAATGGGGCTGTAGGTGCTTGGAGCTTAATAGAGGTTCACAGACAGTAGTATGCTAAAAGTGGCCCATTTCTGCTCACAAGACCCAATTGTTAAGTTTTCAGGTATTTTGTGAGTCATTTTTCAAATAGATATAATTAAAATTAAATTAAATAACCATATAATTAAATAAATGCTAAAAATGTTAACAAAATATTACTAAACATTAAATATTAATGCGCATTCAAAATTTGCTTTTCTTCTTCAACTATCTGGTGGTAAGCTAGCTGTGTGCGATAATATCATCCAGGACACTGCTTGTTGTTGTTGTTGTTATTTGCCGTCGAGTCGGCCCCGACTCATAGCGACCCCTCCTTGGGTTTCCGAGGCAGTATCACTACGGAAGTAGGATTGCCCAACCTTCCCTCTGGGGAGTGGATGGTGGGTTTGAACCGCCAGCCTTCTGGTCAGCAGTCAAGTGCCTTAGGCACTATGCTACCAGAGCTCCCTCCCAGGACACTGCTATGCTGTCCAAAATAATTCCCTTTGTTTTTGGTGGACTGTCAAATATTTTTCAAGCATCTCAAGGATTCTGAAGAATTAATAATCTCTGAACAATCACTGGATCTCTTAAAGCTCATATCCTTAAAACTGTGCACAGTTTTAGATGAATGCATGTTTATTATTTTAAACTGATGTCATTGAAACTAGGTAAGAATACTCTGTCTTCCCATAATTCATCATGTTTTTTGACAGGAAAGCTTCTCTGGTATTATGCTTGTCCCACAGGAAGAGTAATAAATACAATTGATTCATTTTAATTTATTTCTCAGAAAATACTGAAAACAATGTGAACCAATATCTGTTATCTTATAGTAATTTCAATATACAACATAAATTTTAAAAAAAGAAAAGAATAAGGAGTTCCAGCATGATGGTAAAATTGGCAGACAAGCTATACAGACTTTCTACAACAAAGCAACAAGAAACTAATTGAAACTGAGAGGAGATAATCCTGGAACCCTGAGCTTTGAAGCAAAAGAGAAAGAGGTGGATTAAATACCAATGAGCAGAAGGACCCGAATGAAACAGTGAGTGAAGAGATAAATTGAACAGTGGACTGTTGGCTGTCCAGGGAGCATAGCTATTTATAATATTTCCCAATTGCAACCTGAGAATCAGCTTTCCTCACCCAGAACTGCAAAGGCAAGTGCTATATTGGTTCCTGACAACTAAGAGGAAAATGTAGGGGAAGGAGACAAACTGACATATGAACTGTAGAAGATGTCCTGAAAGAGCAGCCATTTTGAATGTTTGAGGGCAGTGGGTGTGGTCATTTTTGATATATGCAAGTGGTATTCAGTCACGTAAGAGTGAGCTCCACTCACCCAGGACAGTATGGGCAATGACATTAGAGGGTGACATCTGGAAAGGTGCAATATTCCACTTACTGCTCTTCTATCTAACACTCTCTTGGTATTGCCTGTATTTTGTTTGGCTAGAAACCACAGGTGTGGGTTCAATTCCAGACCTGAAGGACAGCTAGGGGGCAAGATGGTTCCTCATTGTTGTTTTGATTTGCATCTCTCTAATAGCTAATGATCGTGAGCATTTCTTCATATGTTTGTTGGCCCCTTGAATATCGTCCTTGGTGAAGTGTCCATTCATGTCTTCTGCCCATGTTTTAATTGAATTGTTTGTCTTTTTGTTACTGAGGTGTTGGAGTTTTCTATAAAAGTGGTGTGGCCATACCCCACATGCTCCTACCTCCTCGACCAGAAAGAATTCCATCCCTGTCTGTGTCCTGGCAGAGCCTAGGTGTGGTGCCCAGCCACTAACTGTTTTGTTTTTGTTATTAAATTATTCTTTTTATTTTCCTCCTTTCTTCCTTTTTATTTTTTCCTCTGCCTTTGTACTGATTCCCATCTTTTTTCTTTCTCTTGGCTCTTCTCAATCCTTGTTTTTTCTCTTGCAATTTTCCCGTTATTTCTTTATCATTCTTTTACTCTTGCTCTCTTCTCTCATTTCTTTGTCCACAGATACTGCGGCATATTTTCTATTTTTCTCATTATATTTCATATATCCTTTTGAAATATATTTTGAAAATTTTTCTTCTCATTTTGCATTTTTTTATTGTGATTTGGGTGAAGATTTACACAGCACATTCACTTTCCATACAGCAATTCACCTATACTTTGCCTCATGTCATTGACCACAGTTTACCACAATGCAACAGTTCCCCTCCCACTTCCTCTCCATAGTTACCTCTTCCAATGTCCATCCTGCCATACACTCCTGCCCCCTGAGCTGTCTCCCTGTGCATAAGCAGCACTTCTTTCTCCCATGATTCTTCTCTCCAAGGAGTGTATCTACCTAAGGTAAATGTTCAACTCATTTGCCTGTATTTTGTTTGGCTAGAAACCACAGGTGTGGGTTCAATTCCAGACCTGAAGG
>NW_006921827.1:112721-113259 GCF_000298275.1 Orycteropus afer afer | reverse complement strand
TTCAACTACTTGGTCCCTCTGGGTAGCTGGCTGTGACCAAGCAGTGACCACAACCTTGCCCCTTGTCAGCTCTACTATATACCTGGGAATTCTGACCATTCACATAAACTTATAGGGCCATTGTCTGCCAACCCTATACATGTTCTTGGATACCCTCCCCATTTCATAGACATACCTAATCATTTAGCCTGTCCACCCTTCTATCCACCCATACACTCATGCTTGCCTTCACTGACAACACAGTACTGTATGTGCAAAAGGGTTCATCTTTGTTGTCTGTACTTCCCATGAACCTCTCTATGTCTTTCTCATCCTCAATGTTGCCATATTTGTCACTCACATTTGGTACATTGCCCTTCTCTTCACTCATATCAGTACTTATCTGTACCTATCTAACAGCCTTCCCTTCCCTCCCCTCCCACCCCTGGTAACCAACAAAGAAAATTTCCTTCTATAGAAAAACCTTTCTTTAACATTTACAATAACAGACTAATACAATATTTGTCCTTTTGTGATTGAAGAATTTCACTCAGCATAA
>NW_006921827.1:111494-112099 GCF_000298275.1 Orycteropus afer afer | reverse complement strand
TAAAAATTTAATTTTTAGAAGGTCCCAATCATCTGGTTTCTCTTCTGCTGTTTGTGCATTTTAAGTTATGCTTGATAGTCTATTTATACCATATATTAGGGCCCTTAATTTGCCTCTATATTTTCTTTGAAGAACTGTATAGTTTTAAGGTTCACATTTAAGTCTTTTATCGATCTGGAGTTCATTTTTTGCGTATGATGTGAGGTACAGATCTTGTTTCATTTTTCTGCAAATGGATGTCCAGTTTTGCCAACATCATTTATTAAACAAACATTCTCTTCCCCATTTAATGGATTTTGGGCCTTTGTCAAAGATCAGCGGACTATAGGTCGATGGATCTATTTCTGGGTTCTCAATTCTATTCCATTTTTCTATGTATATGTCATTAAACCAAGACTAGGCAGTTTTGACTACTGTGGCTGTATAGTAGGTTTTGAGATCTGGCGATGTGAGACCTCCTACTTTGTTTTTCTTCTTCAATAGTGCTTTGCTAATCCGAGGTCTCTTTCATTTCCATATAATGATTGTTTTTTCCTTGTCCCTAAAGAATGTTGATGGGATCTGGATTGGGATTGCATTGAATGTATAGATTGCTTTGGGTAGAA
>NW_006921827.1:108196-109181 GCF_000298275.1 Orycteropus afer afer | reverse complement strand
TCTTTTCCTTTGTTAAATTTGCCAGTGGTTTCTCAATTTTATTGATCTTTTCAAAAAACCAACTTCTGGTCTTGTTGATATTTTCTATAGCCCTTGTATTTTCTGTTTCATTGATTTCTGCTTGAATCTTGATTATTTCCTTTCTTTGGGTGACTGTAGGCTTTTCTTGCTGTTCTTTCTCTAATTGTTGGAGATGTTGGTTTAAAGCATTGATTTTGCCTGTTTCTTCTTTTTTCATGTGTGCCTTTATTGTTCTAAATTGGCCTCTGGTTACTGCTTTTGCTGTGTCCCAAAGATATTGGTATGTTGTTTTTTCATTCTCATTTGATTCAAGGGATTTTTGAATTTCAATTTTGATTTCTTTTCTCACCCAGTCTTTCTCATGGAGGCTGTTGCTCAGTTTCCATGTGTTTACTCTTTTCCTGTTGAGCTTACTATTGTTGATTTCTGATTTGATAGCCTTATGATCTGAGAAGATGCTTTGCAGTATTTTGATGTTTTTAAATTTATTAATGCTTGCTTTATGGCCTAACATATGGTCTATCATAGAAAAAGTCCCATGTGCACTGGAGAAAAATGTGTAGTGTTCTGCTCTTGGTGAAGTGCTCTATAGATGTCTATAAAGCCAAGTTGGTGGATTATATTGGTTAGCTCTTCTGCATCTTTGTTGAGTTTCTTTCCAGTTGTTTTGTCTTTCAAAGAAAGTGGTGTATTAAAGTCTCCCACTATGACTGTGGCATCATCTATTTGGCTTTTCAACTCTTTTAAAGTCTGATTTACGTATTTTGGGGCTCTTTCATTGGGTCCATAGATATTAATTATGGTTATATCTTCCTGGTCAATTGATCCTTTAATCATTATATAATGTCCTTCTTTGTCTCATATGGTCATTTTTGTCTTAAAGTCAATTTGATCAGAAATTAATATTGCCACTCCTGCTCTCTTAGAGTTGCCATTTGCTTGATATATCTTTTTCCAACCTTTG
>NW_006921827.1:106503-107021 GCF_000298275.1 Orycteropus afer afer | reverse complement strand
TCGTTGGACTTCCTGAATGGATATATTCTCATCTTTCATCATTTCAGGGAAGTTCTCCTCCAGCAAATCTTGGACAATTTTCTTAGTGGTTTTGTCTTTCTCTTCCTGTTTTGGAATTCCAATGACATGTAAGTTATTCCTTTTGATGGTATCACACATGACCTTAGGCTTTCTTCATTTCATTTTGATTTTTATTCTGATTGATCTTTTTCCAAAGAAGTATTCAGGTATTTGTCTTCAATCTCATTAATTCTGTCTTCCATAGCATCAATTCTTCTCCTTTGCCCTTCCAATGTGTTATGTATTTCTGACAATTTAGTTTTAATCTTCTGGATTTCTATCTGTAGATTCAGAATCATTTCTAATTTTTCATTTATTTTTTCATTTTGTTCTTATGTTTTCTTCAAAAATTTTTCTAAGGTTCTTTCTTTGTTTTCTTTGGTCTGTTTCTCAATCCTTTGAAGATACCTAAAGATAATTCTTTTGAATTCCTTATCAGAGAGTTCCAATGCTGCTTC
>NW_006921827.1:102537-103914 GCF_000298275.1 Orycteropus afer afer | reverse complement strand
CAAATTCTTCTGCTAGTTGGGGTTTAGTCCACTTCTGTATCCTTCTCTTCAAGGCTCAGGGGTCCAAGATTATCTTCTGTGTCTGTGTTAATTGGTTTCCCTTTCTTTGTTGAAGATGGTCTGTGCAGTCTTTCTGCCTAGTCTGCCATCTTGCCAGAACTTTCCTCGTTTTGAATTTTTTTTTTTTTTTTGCAATTGTTCCTGATTGCTTATGCAGCTTAGCTTTTCATTCTCTTTGCTTTTATTTTTTGTTGTTTTTTTATTTTTTTCCTAACTGAGTGGGAGACAACAACTGTTCCCACACAACCCAACCATACTTGTAGCCCTACACACTGAATAAGGGTCACCACTTGCATTTGTACCAACTGACCAACCTTAGATGGCAGCCATACCAGCTCAACTCACCCTCAATGTCTCCATATGAACAGCTAACAGAGATCTATGTAAGCACCTCACTCTCTATCATATCCACCAGGAAAGAGGTGGAAAGTGCCAAAGTGGTAACAGCTAGTGAATTGAGGAACATAGTACTCTTGCTCACACAGATACATCAAAACAACAACAACAACATAAACAACACCATAATGTCTTGGAGATAACAGACCATCATATTCCACACAAAAGAGCAAGATAAAGTAGTAAAAACAAGGGACCAGAACACAAACCCAGAAAACATCCCTGAGGAAAAAGCAGCATTGGAACTACCTGATAAGAATGTCAGAAAAATTGTATTCAGGGACCTTCAAAGGATTGAGACAGATCAAGGAAAACATTGACATGATCTAGAAAAACACTGACAAAATGAAAGAAAACACAGATTAAACTCTAGAGCAATTTAGGAAAGCAATGCAATAACAAAGTGACAAAATAAGCAAAAAAAAAATTAGAAATAACACAATAACAAATATAAATCCAGAAGATTAATACTAAGATTTCAGAAATATGTAAGACATTTATGGGACAATGGAGTAGAACTGAATCAATGTAAGACAGAATTAATGAGATTGAAGATAAATATCTAAATACAATTTGTTAAGGCAGCTGGACAATGAATAAGGAAGACTGAAGAAGAATTGTGGTGTTGGCAAAGAATGCTGAAAGCATGATGGACTGCTAAAACAACTAAGAAATCTTCCCTGGAGTGCAGCTGGAATACCCCTTGGAAGCAAGGATGACCAGACTTTGTCTTACTTACTTTGGTCATGTTGTCAGAAGGGATCATTCTCTGGAGAAGGCTATCATGCTTGGTAAGATGGAGGGTCAATGAGAAAGAGGAAGGTCCTCAATGAGATGGACTGACACAGTGGCTGCAATGATGGGCTGAGGTATAGCAAGGATCATGGGGCTGGCACAAGACTGGGAAGTGTTTTGTTCTGT
>NW_006921827.1:95777-101790 GCF_000298275.1 Orycteropus afer afer | reverse complement strand
CAAAGTAAATAACCTTACAAGACTGTAAACAGGGAGCCAGAGATATCAATTGGTAAATGAAGACAACTACAAATGAAAAAGAGGAGAAAAAAATAGTGTAGTTATAGAAATTCCAACTGGTGAGGAACTCAGAAAATTGCAAGATAGAACAGACTATTTTAAACTTGGGAAGAAAATAATAAATCACTGTGTAACCTCAAGGAAAAATAATAAACCTTCACATCAAAATAAAAAGAAGACAAGCACAAATATTTAGCAAAAACTAAAACAATAGCAATGAAGGAGATGATAACATGATTCATAAACATAATAAGCTCAGCACAGAAAACTATATGGAACAAACAAATCAGCAACACCAAGAAAAATGCATAACAAAATGACATCAATAAATTCATGTTGTTGTATTGTTAGGTGCCATTGAATTATCTCTGACTAATAGCAACCCTATGCACAGCAGAACAAAACTCTTTCTGGTCTTGTGCCAGCCTTGTGATCCTTGTTATACCTGAGCCCATTGCTGCACCGCTGTGTCTATCCATCTTGTTGATGGCCTTCCCCTTCTTTGTTGATCCTTCACTTTACCAAGCATAATATCCTTCTCCAGAGAATGTTTCCTTCTGAAAACATGACAAAATTAGGTGAGACAAAGTGGGCCATTCTCGTTTCCAAGGAGCATTCTGGGTACAATTCGTCCAGGACAGATTTGTTAGTTCTTTTAGCAGACCATAATTCTTCTCCAAAACCACAACTCAAAGAATGAACTCTTCTTCAGTCTTCTTTATTCATTCTCCAGTTCTCATATGCATAAGAGATGATTGAAAATACCATGTTTTGAGTTAGGCACACCTTAGCCTTCAAAGAGACATCTTTGTTCTTCAACACTTGAAAGAGGTGTTTTGAAACAGATTTGCCCTATGGAATACATCATCTTGACTGTTGTTTCCACTGGTATTGATTATAAAACCAAGTAATATGAAACCCTTGATAACTTCAATCTTTTCTCCATCTACTCTGAAACTGTTTATTGGACCAGTTGTGAGGATTTTTATTTTCTTTATATTGAGAGGTAATCCATACTGCAGACTGTAGTCTTTAATATTCATCAGTAAGTGCTTCATGTCATCCTCACTTTCAGCAAGCAAAGTTGTGTCATCTGTGTATCGCTGATTGTTAATGATTCTTCCTCCAATCCTGATGCCACCTTCTTCTTCATATAATCCAGGTTCTTGAATTATTTGCTCAGCATACAAATTTCATATGTATGATGAAAGGGTACAACCCTGATGCCCTGCCTTCTTGATTTTGAACCATGCAGTATTCCCTTGTTTTGACTGAATGACAGCCTCCTGATCTATGGACACGGTCCTCATGCATACAATCAAGTGTTCTAGAATTCCCGTTCTTCTCAATGTTATCCACAATTTGTTATGACCGATACAATCAAATGCTTTTGCATAGTCAATAAAACATACATAAACATCTTTCTGGTATTTGTTTCAGCTAAGATCCATCTGACATCAGCAATGATTATCCCTCATTCCACATCCTCTTCTGAATCCAGCTTGCATTTCTGGAACCTCTCTGTCAATATACTGTTGTAACAGTTTTTATATTATCTTCAGTAAGATTTTACTTGCATGTGATATTAATGATATTGTTCGATAATTTCCACATTCTGTGGGATCACCTTTTTTTGGAATGGTTATAAATATGGATCTTTTCCAGTCAGTTGGCCAAGTATCTGTCTTCCAAATCTATAGGCATAACTGAGTGAGTGCCTCCAGCCAGGCGTCCATTTGTTGAAACATCTCAGTGGGTATTCCATCAATTCCTGGAGCCTCGCTCTTTGCCAATTCCTTCAGTGCAGCTTC
The DNA here is from genome assembly GCF_000298275.1 of Orycteropus afer afer. NCBI lineage: Eukaryota > Metazoa > Chordata > Mammalia > Tubulidentata > Orycteropodidae > Orycteropus > Orycteropus afer. The sequence continues at coordinate 99,919 of NW_006921827.1, read as the reverse complement.
AAGTGCTTCCTTGAATACTATTGGTTCTTGTTCATATACCACCTCATGAAATGGATGAACATTGACCAATTCTTTTTAGTACAGTGATCCTTCCATCTTCTTTTGATGCTTCCTGCACCATTCAATATTTTGCCCATGTTATTTGTTGTTGTTATTTTGCCGTCGAGTCGGCCCCGACTCATAGCTACCCTTCCTTGGGTTTCCTAGGCAGTATCACTATGGAAGTAGGATTGCCCAACCTTCCTTCCGAGGAGTGGCTGGTGGGTTTGAACCGCCAGCCTTTTGGTGAGCAGTCAAGTGCCTTAGCCACGACCTGGAGTTAGAGAACCAAAAGGGAAGAACATGCTCAACATTTCTCAAACTGAAAGAACTGAGGATGAAATTTAAGCCTTGAGTTGCAATATTGAAAGATTCTATCAGCAAAATATTGCACCATTCAATATTTTGCCCATAGAATCTTTCAATATTGCAACTCAAGGCTTAATTTTCATCCTCAGTTCTTTCAGTTTGAGAAATGTTGAGCATGTTCTTCCCTTTTGGTTCTCTAACTCCAGGTCTTTGCATATTTCATTATAATAATTGGCTTTATCTGCTCTAGCTGCTCTTTGAAATTTTCTGTTTGGCTCTTTTATCTTGTCATTTCTTCCATTTGCTTTAGCTACTCTCCACTCAAGGACAATTTTCAGAATCTCTTCTGATATCCATTTTGGCCAATGATTTTTGGTCATCGGTATTCAATGCATCAAATGTATTCTTTAAATGGTCTCTAAATTGAGGAGGGATATTATCAAGGTCATATTTTGTGTCTCATGGACTTGTTTTAATTGTCTTCTACTTCAACTTGAACATGCATATGAGTAGTTGATGGTCTGTTCCACAATCCTGGCCATGTTTTGGCCAAAGAGATTAAATTTCTCCATCTCCTCTTGCATGTGATCTCCAGCATTCTTTCTACCTCCAAGGCCATACTTTCCATCTATCAATAACTGTTGTTTGTTTCAAACTTTTGCATTCCAGTCACCAGTGATAATCTACACATCTTGATTATGTTCAGTAAATTTCAGACTGCAGAAGTTTATAGAAATCTTCAATTTCCTCATCTTTGTCTTTGGTGGTTGATGTGTAAATTTGAACAATAGTGGTATTAGCTGGCCTTCCTTGCAGGCATATGGATATTATCCTATCATTGACCATCTTTTACTTCAGTACAGATCTTGAAACACTCGTTGTGACAATGAATGTCACGTCATTCCTCTTTAATTTGCCATTCCTGGCAGAATTCATATAGTTATCTGATTCAAAATGGCCAAAACCAATCTTTTTCAGCTCACTAATCCCTAGATATCAATCTTTATGTGTTCCATTTCATTCATACTTGTCAATAATTATCCTGAATTTAAATAGATTAAATTCACCACTCAAGAGACAAAAAGTTGCAGACTGGTTTAAGACAAATCATGCCCCATCAATATGTTGTCAAGAAGAGATTCATCTTAGGCACAGAAACAAAAATAAACTAAAAATCAAAAGGAAGAAAAGATATACCAAGTGAATGTCAACCAAACAAAAGGACAGTAGTGTTAATATTAATTTCTAATAAAATAGACTTTAAGACAAAATGGTCATAAAAGACAAGGAAGGACATTATATAATGATTAAAGGATCAATTGAGCAAGAGGACATACCTGTAATAAATATCTATGCACCCAATGAGAGATTCCCAAATACATAAAGCAAATTTTAATAGAATTGAAAAGACAAATAGATGACTCCACAGTACTACTAGGAAACTTTAATATATCACTTTCAATAAAAGACAGAACTGCAAAGAAACTTAATAAGGATGCAAAAGAACTAATACAATCAACCAACATGACCTTATAGACATCTACAGAGCACTTCACCCAAGAACAGCACAATATACATTCTTTACCAGCACATATGAAACATTTTGCAGCATAGACAATATTTTAGGCCACAAATCAAGCCTCAATAATTTTAAAACCATAGAAATACTATAAGCACTTCTCAGATCACAATACTATAAAGTTCAGCCAAAACTAAACCAAACTCACTGCTATTGAGTTGGATCCAACTCACAGTTACCCCCCCCCCTTGGGTTTCCAGAGCAGTATCACTATGGAAGTAAATTACACAACCTTCCTTCTGAGGAGTGGCTGGTGGGTTTAAACCACCAGCCTTCTGGTTAGCAGTCAAATGCCTAAGGCACTATGCCACCAGAGCTCCCAAAAAGAAAGGCTGGAAGTCAACAATAAGAAGATCAATAGAAAGGGGGCAGACATGTGGAAACTGAATAACAGCCTCCTCAAAAATGGCTGAGTAACAGAAAAAATAAAAAATGAAAATAAAAAATTCTTTGAATCAAACAAGAATGATACCACAACATACCAGAATCTTTGGGCCACAGTGAAAATAATGATCACAGAACAATTTATTGCAATAGATGTACACATCATAAAAGAACACCTTAACTTAACATCTCTAACAATTAGAGGAAGAGCAACAACAACAACAACAAAAAAAAAAGGTCTACAATCACAAGAAAAAAAGAAATAATAAAAGTTTGAGCAGAAATAAGTGAAAAAGAAAATAGAAAGACAATAGAAAAAATCAACAAGACTATAAATTGATTCTTTGAAAACATTTATAAAATTAACAAACCACTGGAAAACTCAAAGGAAAAGAAGGAGAAGGTGCAAATGATATGAATAAGCAATTAAATGGGTGACATCACAATAGAACCAATAGACATGAAAAGAATAATCTCAGTATATTATGAAGAACAATCTTGTAATAAATTTGAAAACCTAGCAGAAATGGTCAAATTTCTAGGAACACTCTACTTAATTAAACTAACACAGAAGGATGTAGAAAATTTGAACAGATCCATAACCAAAGAAGAAATTGCACAGGTCATAAAAAAAAAAAAAAAAAAAAAAATTACCAACAAAAAAGTCCTGGCACAGATGGTTTCACTGGAGAATTCCACCAATCATTCAGAAAAGAGCTGACATAAACTCTACTAAAACTACTCCAGAACATATAAAAGGAGCAAATCCCCCCTAACTCATTTTATGAAGCAAGCACAACCATGATAATAAAGTCAGGCAAAGACATCACTAGAAAGAAGACTATAGATGAATATCCCTCATGAGCATAAATGCAAAATCTTCAACAAAATCTTAGCCAAGAGATTGCAACCACAAATCAAAAAAATAATACACTATGACCAAGTAGAATAACTTCCAGGTATGCAAGGATGGTTCAGTATTAGAAAAACAATCAACACAATGCATTACATAAGTAAAATAAAGGAAAAAAAACACCAAACAATCATATCAATAGTTGCAGAAAAGGCATTTGATAAAAACTCAACCCCCATTCCTGAAAAGAAACTTTCAGAAAAATAGAATAGAAGGGGAATTCCTCAGCATAGTAAAGAGCATATATGCAAAACCAACAGCCAACATTATTCTCAATGGAGAGAGATGGAAACCATTTCACTTGTGAATAAAAACCAGACAAGGATGCCCTCTATATCCACTTCTACTCATCATTGTATTGGTAGTCCTATCCAGGGAAGTAAGACAAGAAAAGGAAATCAAAGGCATCCAAATTGGTAAGGTTGAAGTAAAACTATCCCTATTTGCAGATGATATGATCTTCTACATCGAAAACCCAAGAGACTCAGCAAGAAATCTCGTGGAACTTATTGAAAGTTTTAGCATAGAGCCAGGATAGAAGATCAACATACAATCAGTTGGATTAATCGTCATCACCGGTAAAGAGGTTTGTGAGAAGGAAATAAGGAAATCAATAAAATTTGCAATGACTATCAAAAAGATAAGATACTTGGGAATAAATTTTAACAGTGTGATAGTTGGAGCTGTGTGTCAACTTGACTGGACCCCAGTTCTGTGTGGTTGTTCCCATGATGGGATCAGATGACTGTGTTCTGAGTGGCCTGTCTGCCCAAGGGGAGTTTCCCTAGGGGTATGGCCTGCTTCCAAGATATCCAGGGACATTCTGGGAAGAGCCGCATTCCTTGAGGGGTTGGAACCCTGATGTGTGAACTACAGACTTCCGTGAGTGAGCGGCCCACCGCTCGGCCTGGAGATCTC
>NW_006921827.1:88128-89915 GCF_000298275.1 Orycteropus afer afer | reverse complement strand
AATCCATACATCCAATGCAATCTTGATCCAGATTCCATCAACATTCTTTAAGAACATGGAAAAACTAATCACTAATTTCATATGGAAAGGAAAGAGATATTGGATAAGCAAAGCACTACTGAAGAAGAAGAACAAAATAGAAGGAGTTACATTCCCAGATCTCAAAACCTACTATACAGTCTTAGTTGTCAAAACAGACTGGTATTGGTACAATGACAGATACACAGACCAGTGGAATAGAATTGAGAACCCAGAAATTGATCCATGGACCTGTGAGTTGATCTTTGACAAAGGGCTGCAATCCATCCAGTTGGGAAGAGATAATGTCTTTCACAATGGTGCTGGCTAAACTGAATATCTATTTTCAGAAAACTGAAATAAGAACCATACCTCACACCATACACAAAGACAAACTCCATATGGCTTCAAGACTTAAATGTGAAACATGAAAGTATAAAGTTCATCAAAGAAGAAATAGGGGCAAACATAGGGGCCCTAATTTATGGCATAAAGAAACTATCAAGCATAACCCAAAAAGCACAAACAGCAGAAGATAAACTAGATAATTGGGACCTTCTAAAAATTAAATAATCATGTGCATCAAAAGTGTTTTACAAAAGAGTTAAAAGAGAACTAACAGAATGGGAAAAATATTGAACAATGACGTATTGGACAAAGAACTTATCTTGAAAATTTATAGAAATTTCCAACACCTCAACATCAAAAAGACAAACAATCCAATTGAAAAATGGGCAGAAGATATGAGCAGACACTTAACCAAAGAAGATATTCAGGCAGCCAACAAACACATGAAGAAACATTTGTGATCATTAGCCATTGTTGTTGCTGTTATTTGCCGTCCAGTCAGCCCCGACTCATAGTGACCCCTCCTTGGGTTTCCGAGGCAGTATCACTACGGAAGTAGGATTGCCCAACCTTCCTTCCGAGGAGTGGCTGGTGGCTTTGAACCACCAGCCTTCTGGTTAGCAGTCAAGTGCCTTTAGCCACTATGCTACCACAGCTCCCCATTAGCCATTAGAGAGATAAAAATCGAAACAACCGTGCAATGCCATCTCAACGCAGCATTAATAGCAAAGTTCAACAAGGAAGAAAATAACAAATGCTGATGAGGATGTGGAGAGATTTGAACTCTCATACACTGCTCTCGGGACTGTAAAAGATACAAGCACTGTGGAAATCAGTGAGGTGATTTCTTAAGAAGTTGGAAATAGAAATACCATTTGATCCAGCAATCCCATTATTAGGTATATATCCTAAGGATGGGACAGGCAGGAAAAAAGACATGTACGGATACCCATGTTCATCACAGCACTATTCAAAATAGCAAAGACATGGAAACAACCTAACTGCCCAACAACCGAGGAATGGATAAACTGTGGTATATACATACAATGGACCACTATTGTTGTTGTTGTTGTTGTTACGTGCCGTCAAGCCAGACTCGACTCATAGTGACCCCTCCTTGGGTTTCTGAGGCTGTATCACTCCCGGAGTAGATTGCCCAAACTTCCTTCTGAGGAGTGGCTAGTGGATTTGAATCTCCAGCCTTCTGGTTAGCAGTCAAATGCCTTAGGCACTATGTTACCAGAGCTCCCAATGGAACAGAGCTTATGCTAACAGTGGTAGAATATTTTGGGAAAGGATAGCTAAAATGGTGTCACAGAATGAAAAGTGTCATCAATGTCTCTGAGCTGTAAATGTGTGTTGTTATATTGGTGAATGCCTTGTTGTGTATGTTTTCACCACAATAAAAGTAAAAAAAAAAA
>NW_006921827.1:83982-87707 GCF_000298275.1 Orycteropus afer afer | reverse complement strand
CAAAGTAGGTGAGATGAAGTCTGGCCATCCTCACTTCCAAGGAGCATCTCGGCTGCACTTCCTCCAGGACAGATCTGTTAGTTCTTTTGGCAGTCTGTGGTACTTTCAGCATTCTTAGCCAGCACCACAACTCAAAAGAATCAACTCTTCTTTGGTCTTCCTTACTCATTGTCCAGCTCTCACATGCATAAAAAGAGATTGAAAATATCATTTCCTGTGTCAGGCACACCTTAGTCCTCAAGGAGACATCCTTATTCCTCAGCACTTGAAAGAGTTCCTTTGCAGCTGACCTGCCCAGTGCTACATGTCATCTAATGTCCTTATTGTTGCTTCCATTGGTCTCAATTGTAGAACTAACCAATGTGAACTCCTTGACAACCTCAATCTTTTCTCAATTTATTGTGATGCTGCTCATTGGTCCAGTTGTGAGGATTTTTGTCTTCTTTATATTGAGATGGAATCCATACTGCAGACTGTGTTCCTCAATCCTCATCAATAAGTGCCTCAAGTCATCCTCACTTTCAGCAAGCAAAGTTGTATCGTCTGTGTATCTCAGGTTGTTAATGATTCTTCCTCTAATCCTGATGCCATGTTTTTCTTCATATAGTCCAGCTTCTTGGATTATTTGCTCAGCATATAGATTGAATAAGTATGGGGAAAGGATACAACCCTGACACACTCCCTTCCAGATTTTAAACCATGCAGTGTCCTCTTATTCTGTTCGAGCGACAGCCTCCTGGTCAAGGTACAGGTTCCTCATGAGTAGAATCAAGTGTTCAGAAATTCCCATTATTCTCAATGTTATCCATAATTTGCCATGATCCACACAATCAAATGCCTTTGCATAGTCAATAAGCCACAAGTAAACATCTTTTTGGTATTCTTTGCCTTGAGCCTAATCCATCTGACAGCAGCTATGTTTCACATCCTCTTCTGTAACCAGCTTGCAACTCTGGACGTTCTCTGTCAATATACTGCTTCAATTGTTTTTTTTAATTATTTTCAGTAAGATCTTACTTGCGTATAATACTAATGATATTGTTCTATAATATCCACAGTCTGTGGGATCACCTTTCTTTGAGTCACCATTTGTGTTGTTGAAAAAAGGTATTTGCAATGAACAAGTCCTTGGTCTTGCAAAATTCTACCATACGAGTTCCAGCATTATTTCTGTCCCCAAGGCCACATTTTCCAACTACCAGTGATTCTTCTTTGTTTCCAACTTTTGCATTCCAGTCACCAGTGATAATTAACACATCCTAATTGCAAGTCTGGTCAATTTCAGACTGCAGAAGTTGATAAAATTCTTCAATTTCCTCATTTTGGCTTTGGTGGTTGGCACATAAGTTTGAATAATAGTGGTATTAAAGAGACTTCCTTGTAGGCATATGGCTATTATCCTATTACTGACAGTATTGTACTTCAGGACAGATCTTGAAACATCCTTTGTGATGATGTATGCCACACCATTCCTCTGTAAACTGTCATTCCCGGCATAGTAGATCATATGGTTGTCTGATTCAAAATAGCCAAATCCAGTCTATTTCAGCTCACTGATACCTAGGATATTGATCTATATGTTTTCTATTTCATTTTTGACAACTTCCAATGTTCCTAGATTCATACTTTGTACATTTCATGTTCTGATTATTAATGGATATTTGCAGCTCTTTCTCCTCAATTTGAGTGGTGCAATGTCAGCAAATGGAGGTCTCAAAAGCCTTCCTTTTTCCTTATGAGTAAGGCTGATTTTACTCTGATAATGCAGCTCTTGCCTAGTCTTACTTTGAGAGCTTTCTAAGCTAAGTGACTTATCTTCCTCCTCTGTATTGAACAATGTTACTGGACTATTCATAAAGTTGCGCAGTAATGTATCAGACAGTGTTTCTCTGCTATTCATAAGGTTTTCCCTGGCCAATTCTTTGAGAAGTGGATGGCTTCCTCCTTCTTCCTAGTCTGTGTCAGTCTTCAAGCCAGGCTGATACCAGTGCAAGAAGTGCACCTCACTGGGTTTGAAACACCAGTGGCACAGCCTCAAGACTCACAGGAACATGTCATCACAGTAGGACAAACCAACAGACAAGTTTGTCTCTCTCAGCTTAATTCTTTTGCCATAGATGTAGTCAATCTGATTCCTATGTACTCCACCTGAAGAAGAAGCTCTGGTAGCATAGTGCCTAAGGCACTTAACTGCTAACCAGAAGGCTGGTGATTCAAACTCATGAGCCACTCCTCAGAAGGAAGGTTGGGCAATCTACTTTGGTAGTGATAATGCTTCAGAAACTCAAGGAGGGGTCGCTATGTGTCAGGTCTGACTTAATGGCACATAACAACAACAACAACAACAACCTGGAGAAGTGCATGTGTATAGCCATCATTTATGTTTTTGAAAAAAGGTATTTGCAATGAATAAGTTGTTGGTTTTGTAAAATCTATCATACATTCCCATCTTCAATTTCCTCACCTTTGGCTTTGGTGGTTGGTGCATAAATTTGAAAAATAGTATTATTAACTGGTCTTCTTTGTAGGCATATAGATATTATTCTATCACTGACAGTGTTGTACCTTGAGATAGATCTTGAAACATTCTTTGTGATAATGAATGTCATGCCACTGCTCTTCAATTTGCCACTGCTCTTCAATTTGTCATTTCCAGAATAATGGATCATATGGTTGTCCAAAACCAGTCAATTTCAGCTCACTAATACCTAGGATATTGATCTATATGTTTTCCATTTCATTTTTGATAACTTCCAATTTTCCTAGATTCATAATTCATATATTCCACATTCTGATTATTAATGGATATTTGCAGCTGTTTCTTCTCATTTTGAGTCATGCCAAATCAGCAACTGAAGATCCTGAAAACTTTATTCCTTTCATATCATTAAAGTCTGCTCTACCCTTAGGAGGTATCTCTTCCCCAGTCATATTTTGAATGCCCTCTGACCTGAGAGGCTCATTTTCTTGCACTATATCAGACAGTGTTTCAGAACTATTCTAAAGTTTTCCAGTGATATATCAGACAGTGTTTCATGGCTATTAATAAGGTTTGCATTGGCCAATTCTTTGAGAAGTGGATGGCTTCTTCCTTCTTCCAAGTCTGTCTTAGTATGGAAGCTCTTCTGAAACATGCTTACCATAGGTAACCATGCTGCCATTTGTAACACCAGTGGCATACCCTGCAGCCTCACAGCAACACACAAACTACCATAGGATAACGAACTCACCGACAAATTCGTCTCCCTAAATTGTTTCAAAGGAGCTCTGGTAGCATAGTGCCTAGGACACTTGACTGCTAACCAGAAGGTTGGTGGATCAAACCCACCAGGCATGCCTCAGAAGGAAGATGGGGCAATCTATTTCTGTAGTGATACTGCCTCGGAAACAGAAGGAGGGGTCACTATGAGTTGGGTCCAACTCGACAGCACATAACAACAACAACAACAATTGTTTCAAACCACTTCACTCTCTTCCTGGCCTCCCTTAATGCTTCTTCCAAACCCCATTCACTCCAAGGATACAGTAAGTTATGATAATTAAATGTAACCTGAAAGCTTCTTTTGAAAATGTTTTTACACGAGCATCCTTCCCATGTATCTTATCTTCCCAGTCTAAAAGAAAATCATAGAATAAACACACCAGTATAATGATTTCTATAAATTGAAATTAAATATGTCTAGAATACTAACAAAACCAAATTAAAAAAAAAAAAAAAAAAAAAA
>NW_006921827.1:66060-83080 GCF_000298275.1 Orycteropus afer afer | reverse complement strand
TTTAAATTATTTTTTCTCCCTTTTTTTCTCATGGTTAACCCAGTTCCTTGTTTTTCTTTTTGCATTTTTCCTATTTTTTCTTCATTATTTTCCTTCTCTACCTTTTTTTCACTTAGTGCCCTATCCCCAGATATTGCAGGTTTTCATGTTTGTCTTCTTCTTCTTTTCTCCCTTTTTTCTGTTTTCTTGGTTACTGTTCCTGTGTGATTACATGGTGTAATTTTTGTCCATGTGCTTTTAATTTTTTGATGGTTATTCAATTGTAATTTTTGTCTAACTGAGTGGAAGAGAGCAACAGCCCCCATAAGATACAACTACACCCACACTTTGTGCAACTTCCCTTAAAGAGCAAGAGCCACTACCACCTTCTCCACCAATGGGCCAACGATAAAAAACCACCAAGAAGAGCTGGAATCACCCTTGGTTGCTCTTCACAAACAGTCCACAGATATCTAAATACAACACTATGAAGCCTTGGAGACAACAGATCATCACAGTACACAAAAAGAAGCTGGATAAAGTGATAGAAACAAGGGAGCAGGATACAGACCCAGAACACATCTCTGACAAAGAAGCAGCATTGGAACTCTCTGATTAGGAATTTAAAAGAATTCTCTTTAGGTATCTTCAAAGGATTGAGAGACAGACCAAAGAAAATACAGAAAAAAACTTAGAAGAATTTTGGAAGAAAATACAAGAATAAAATGACAAAATAAATGAAAAATTAGAAATGATTCTAAATCTTCAGATAGAAATCCAGAAGATTAATAATAAATTGTTAGAAATAGATAACATATTGGAAGGGAAGAGGAGTAGAATTGATGCAATGGAAGACAGAATTAATGAGATTGAAGGCAAATACCTGAATACTTCTTTGTAAAGGGATCAATCAGAAAAAAGATTAAAAGAAAATGAAGAAAGCCTAAGGTTCGTGTGGGATAGCATCAAAAGGAATAACTTACGTGTCATTGGAATTCCAGAACAGGAAGAAAAAAGCAAAACCACGGAGAAAATTGTCCAAGATTTGCTGGAGGAGAACTTCCCTGAAATGATGAAAGATGAAAATATATCCATCCAGGAAGTCCAATGAACCCCAAACAGGATACACCCTAAAAGAAAATCACCAACACATACCATTATCAAACTCACCAAAACCAAAGACAAAGACAGAATCCTGAAATAAGGAAATCAATACCATTTTCAATAGCTACCAAAAAAATAAAATACTTGGGATTAAATCTTACCAGGAACACAAAAGACCTGTACAAAGAAACTATAAAAAACTACTTCAAGAAACCATAAGAGATCTACATAAATGGAAAAACATCCCATGCTCGTGGATAAGAAGATTGAACATTGTGAAAATGTCAGTTCTATCCAAAGCAAGCTATACATTCAATGCAATCCCAATCCAGATCTCACCAACATTCTTTAGGCATATGGGAAAACCAATCACTAACTATATATGGAAAGGAAAGAGACCTCAGATAAGCAAAGCACTACTGAAGAAGAAGAACATAGTAGGAGGCCTCACACTGCCAGATCTCAAAACCTGCTATACAGCCACAGATGTCAAAACTGTCTGGTGCTGGTTTAATGACAGACACATAGACCAATGGAATAGAATTGAGAACCCAGAAATAGATCTAACGACCTCTGGTCAGCTGATCTTTGACAAAGGGGCAAAATCCATTCAGTGGTAAAGAGAATGTTTGTTTAATAAATGGTGCTGGCAAAACTGGAGATCCATTTGCAGAAAAATGAAACACAATCTGTACCTCACACCATACACAAAAACAAACTCCAGATGGATCAAAGACTTAAATTTGAAACCTAACTATACAGTTCCTCAAGGAAAATCTAGGGGCAAATTAAGGAGCCCTAATATATGGCATAAATAAACTATCAAGCATAACTCAAAATGCACAAACAGCAGAAGATAAACCAGATGATTGGGACCTTCTAAAAAGTAAATTTTTATGTGCTTCCAAAGACTTCTCCAAAAGAGTCAAAAGAGAACCTACAGATTGAGAAAGAATATTTGATAATAACATATCTGACAAGGGACATATCTCTAGAATTTATAGAAAACTCCAACACCTCAATAACAAAAAGACAAACAATCCAATTAAAAATTGGGCAGAAGACATGAATAGACACTTCACCAAGGATATTCAAGCGACCAACAAACATATGAAGAAATGCTCACGATCATTAGCTATTAGAAAGATGCAAATAAAAACAACAATGAGATACCATCTTCTCTAGCACTAGTAGCAAAAATTAATGAAACAGAAAATAACAAATGCTGGCAAGGATGTGGAGAGATTGGGACTCTCATACACTGTTGTCGGGACTGTAAAATGGTACAACCATTGTGGAAAGCAGTATGGCGATTCCTTCAAAAGTTGAAACTAGAAATACCATTTGACCCAGCTATTCCATTGCTAGGTATATATCCCAAAGAAATGAGAGCCATGACAAGAACAGACATGTGCACAGCCATGTTCATCACAGCACTGTTTACAATAGCCAAAAGATGGAAACAACCTAGGTGCCCATCAACTGAGGAATGGATAACCAAACTATGGTACATGAACACAATGGAATATTATTCAACCCTGAAGAATAATATAAAATCTGCAAAACACCACTTAATGTGGATGTACTTGTAGGACATTATGCTGAGTGAAATAAATCAATCACAAAAAGACAAATATTGTATTAGTATGTTATTGTAAAAGTCAAGAAAATGTTTGTCTATAGAAGGACATTTTCTTTGTTGGTTATCAGGGGTGGGAGGGGAGGAGAGGGAACACTGTTAGATAGATAAAAGTAAGTATTGATTTGGGTAAAGAGAAGGCCAATATACCAAATGTGAGTGATCAATATCGTGGCATTTAGGAAGAGAAAGACATAGAGTGGTTCATGGGAGGGACAGACAACAAAGATGAACCCTCTTGCACATATAGTACAGCATTGCCAGTGAAGGCAAACATGAGGATATGGGTGGATTGATGAGTAGACAGGCTGAACTATTAGGTATGTCTATGAAGTGGGGAGTGTACCCAAGAACATGTATAGGGTTGGCAGACAATGGTCCTATAAGTTTAAGTATATAATCTGAATTCCCAGGGGTATAGTAGAGCTGACAAGGAGCAAAGTTGTAGTCACTGCTTGGTCACATCCAGCTACCCAGAGGGAGTGAGTAGTTGAACCTGTGTGCTTGGGACCATAGTTGCAGGGCACATCAAGCTCAATCGGCATAACATATACACGAAACATTGTTCCACCTTCTACTTTGGCCAGTAGTGACTGGGATCGTAAAAGCTCGCAAGATGCCATCTAGATATAATGATGGGTCTCTCCTCATCCAGAGCAAAGAAGAATGAAGAAAACCAAAAATTCATGGAAACAATTAGTCATAGCAACTGGTACACCATCCAATCTGTAGCCTATAAGACTATCAGACCAGAAGAACTAGATGGTGCCCGGCTATTACTGTCAACCACTTGGAAGGGGATCTATGTAGGAGATCCTGGATAGAAAGGGAGAACAATGGGGAACAAAATTAAAAATCATTTGGAGAAAAAAAAAGGGGGGGGCCAGGTTTGCTGTTCCAATAGAGCCTGTGGAACCACTGAGACTATGGCCCCTAGCTGACCTTCAGGTCTGGAATTGAACCCACACCTGTGGCTTCCAGCCAAACAAAAGACAGGCATATGAGCTGAAAGTTTACATTAGGTATATACATTCCATGGAGAGAACAATCATGGGAGAAAGAAGTGCTGCTTATGCACAGGGAGACAGCATAGGGGGGCAGGAGTTCATGGAGGGATGGATACAGGGAAGAGGTAACTATGGGCAGGAAGTCAGAGGGGAGATGTTGCATTGTGGTAAATTGCAGTCAATGTCACGAGATAAAGTGTATGTGAACTGCTGTATGGAAAGTGAATTTGCTCTGTAAATTATCACCCAAATCACAATTAAAAAAATTCAGTTTGGTTATTTAAATTTAATTTCTATTTTAAGAGAGAAAAAGAAACAACAGACTATTAGACCTTAGTTATGAGCTATTTGAAAATTATTGTGGAAAAGGATGCAAGTAGGAAAGCTCTGGAAGATCAAATAGTATTCTTATTAAAGCATTTGACTGTGTGGCTCATAACAAATCATGGGTAACTTTAAGAAGAACAAGAATTCCAGAACAATTAATTATGTTCATACAGAAACTGTACATAGACCAAGAGGAGGTTATTTGAACAGAACAAGGGGAAAATGCATTGTTTAAGGTAAGGAAAGCTATTTGTAATTGTTAAATTCTTTCATCATACTTATTAAATCTGTACACTGAGTAAATAATCTGAGAAACTGGACTATAAGAAGTTGTTGACATCAAAATTGGAGGAAGACTCATTAACAAATTGTGATATACAGATGACACAATTTTCCTTGGTGAAACTGAAGATGACTTGAGGCACTTACTGATGAAGATCAGAGACAGCAGCCTTCAATGAGGATTACACTTTAATGTTAAAAAAAAAAAAAAAAAACACCTCACAACTAGACCAATGAACAACTTCATGATAATCAAAGAAAATAATTGAAGTTGGTAAGGATTTTATTTTTCTTTGTTCGACAATCAAAGCCCAAGAAAGCAACAGTTAGGAAATCAAATGGTGTATTACAATGGTCAAATCTGTGGCAAGAAACTTCTTTAAACTGTTAAAAAGCAAAGATACTTTAAAGGATTAAAATCTGTCTGACCCAAGATATGATATTTTCAAGAGCTTCATATGTATATAAAAGATGGACAGTGAATAAGGAAACCTAGCAAATAATTTATACATTTTAATTATGGTGTTGGTGAAGTATATTGTCCATATACCATGGACTGTCAGAAGAATGAACAAATCTTAGAAATATAGTCAGAATGCTCCATAGAATCACAGATGACAAACCTTTATCTCATGTACTTTGGGTGTGTTTTCAGGAGGGACCAGTTTCAGAAGGGCAACATAGTTGATAAAGTAGAGAGTCAGCTAACAAGAAGACCCTCAATTAAATAGATTGACAAAGTGGCTACAACTGCTTCTATGTTGCTCAAATATAGCAATAATTGGGAGCATAAAGCAGGACCAAGCAGTGTTTTGTTCTGTTGTATGCAGCGTAGTGCCTAAGGCACTTGACGGCTAACCAGAAGGCTGGCAGTTCAAACCAACCAGCCACTCCTCAGAAAGAAGATGGGGCAATCTACTTCTGTAGTGATATGCTTCAGAAACCCAAGGAGGGGCTTCTATGAGTTGGGTCTGACTCAAGGGCATGTAACAACAACAACAGCATGTAAAGTTGCTATGAGTTGGAATCTACTAAACACTCCCTCACAACAACAATGAGAGATGGTATGCCTTGAGAGACAGCATGGTGATAGTTTCAATATAGATTTAACAGATACCCATTTTGGGACAGATTTAAATAATCCACAATAAAAGCATAAATATATGAGAATTCATGTGTCATGTGTGCCCTGTAGTATGCAATTCCCATGTTCCCTGTTTCTTTGTTCTTCTACTGTGGTGCAATAAATTACTTAATGTGGCTCTTCTCGCCATAATCTTTGTAATTCCCACCAAATAACTGCTTAGGAATACACAAATGTGAGGTTCTGTGACCTATCAAGGGAATTGGATAGCTTACTAATCATATAAATAAGGTGCATGGCACCCTTTTTGGGGTGAGAATATGCAAAAAGGTGTGTGGAATCCTAACATGGAATTTGGCTACTTTCACCATCCTGCTAGACTTAAATCAGCTATCCCAGAGGTGGAGAAAGGGGCACCTAACCACAAACAAGAAGAAGAAATGGGAGCCCAGCTCATCTTTTGGACCCAGAATCCCTTTGCTAAGAACCACCTTGGCTCAAGAGACAGAGTTTAACACCTTGCTGAGACGGAAAGAGACAATGAGACACAATGGTAGAAAAATAGAAACAGTAAAACCAGGACTGACAAAAGGCCAGCAAGAGACCAGTAAAAGATGATATGGTGGGCTTCTGGACCCATGGACCAAGAAATGTGAATGTCTTTGGGTGGAGTAGGGTTCCTCTAGGCACTTTTGGAAGAGCTGAAAGAGCTTTGTAACACTTGCTTGAGCAGGGCAGAGGCCATAGTGCTACCGAGCCAAGAGACCTAGGGTTAGAGAGAGGCGTCCCTGCAGGTAATATTGAGAAAAGACTGTCCTAATAAAAAACTGTATGTTAAGTCATTTTTGATGTTGAATTGTACCCTGTTACTTCCCAAAACACCCATAATACCAGGTATTGTCTTTGAGTTTTGGGTGGTCATTGTAATAAATTATTGAACCCAACAGAGAAGAAAAGAGTGCCCTGGGATGGGCATTTGGTATCATAATTGGTAAAAAGGTTGGAGGGCAGAGGCATGACTGACCTCTACCTCATAAGGATCAACCTTGGGCTGTTGATCTTGAACCTCCTCCACCCTTATTAAATTAGACATCAGATAATGTCTCCATCACACAATTTTTACATCTACATTCAGGAAAAGATAGAAACTAGGCAAAATAACGTTCATGGAAAACCCAAGCTTTTTTATTTGGAAATGTAATTCTAAGAACTATTGAAATAATTTCCAAAACATTTTATTTCCAGGGTCTGTTGCTCATCTCTCTGAATTTAGTGGATATTTTAAGCAATATTATTTCTGTTTACATTTCCCACCTCCCCAATCACCATCTTTCAGAAGTGAATCCTGGACCTCCTGGATGTCTCAGAAAAAGCTGATAATTTTCAAGAATATCAAAAAGGAAAATCATGGCACCATTAAAGCCGAAAAAAACTATTTAAATAAAATTCACACTTTCTGATTCTAAAAAGGTTTGCGATAGGAACAACACCACAGCTAGAACTAGAACATAGTGCAATCTGCATGGACTTAAAGTGATGTTTATAAATATAATGTGATGTTCCTGTGCATTGAATGAGAAACATTTCCAAGCAACTTTGGGGGAAAAAAAAAAAAAAAGAAAGTTCCTATAGATGCTTACAAGATTCCCCTAGAATCATGGTAATGCAATATTTGTATATGTGTGACAGTAAAATATCTGTGTATGTAAGAGACAGAATGTATAGTATCTGTAAATAAATTCAATGATTTACTTTTACAGATAAGTATTTTAGTAATAGAATTGAGACTATTTTTACCGTGAGAGTTTCTTTCTGGAGAAGTATTTTAGTGCTTTCCAATAGATTTAAAATATTGCAAAATTTAAGCAACTTTCTTTTTTTTTTTTTTTAACATTTCCAGTTAATCTTAAAAAAATTCAAAACAAATGTTATCAACCTTTAAATTCAGAAAGTAATCACCCCAAGGAAGAAAGTGTAAGTGCTTCTTAGCACCAAACTTCATGTCAAGCCTTCTACCTTACTTAGGCTTTTTCCATCTTTGTTGTTGTTGTTATGTGCCGTTGAGTCAGACCCGACCCATAGCGACCCCTCCTTGGGTTTCCAGGGCAGTATCACTACGGAAGTAGATTGCCCCATCTTCCTTCCGGGGAGTGGCTTGTGGGTTTGAACCACCAGCCTTCTGGTTAGCAGTCAAGTTCCTTAACCACTACACTACCAGAGCTCCCTTTTCCATCTTTAGACTAACCTTTATGCAAGTCTTTCATATTTTGTTCATATCTATACCTCCTATTATCTAATTCTTTGAGATTCCTCCAACATAACCATAAGGAATCCCTATCTATTGTAAATATCCTTTCTTATAACTTCCATTTCTACTTTTTTTTCTCTCTTCTCCTATTCCTACTGATGTCACCAAATGGTGATATGAGTTGTCGTCGTTATGTGCCGTGGAGTTGGACCCAAATCATAGCGATCCCTCCTTCGGTTTCTGAGGAGGTTTCACCACGGAAGTAGATTGCCCAACCTTCCTTCCAAGGAGTGGCTGCTGGGTTTGAACCACCAGCCTTCTGGTTAGCAGTCAAATGCCTTAGGCACTACACTACCAGAGCTCCCTGTGATATGAGTAGGAAGATAGTTCTTCCATCATATTTAATTATCTTTATCAGTATTTTAATCACTCTTCACCCTCATCAGCAACTCTCTCAATTTTTGTTATGGATGGCTACAATGTGTCATGATAACACAGCTTCAAGACCTTCTACCAAGATTTCAGGACCTGAACATCAGTCATCCCATATAACACTTTATAGCTTACAATTATTCTTGTCCCTGATCATTCCGTCTTCTATATAGTGGCAGTCTAAATTGGGATTCTGCTAATGCCTCCTGCACTTAAGCAAAAATTAGAGACATTATCTCAGTAACCATTGCTTCTTAGAGAACACATCAATAAAACTTCCATTAAAACAACTTTCATCTTGAAGTCATTCCACTCTTTAAATCTTTCTCAATGGTTTATGCCACTGTTTTGAAATTTTAATTTCTTCATGACTTCAACATCTTGATTCCCATTGATGATGTATAGAACATTTCAGTATCACAATCTCTCCTCAAATCTAATGAAATTCCATCTGATCTGTTTTAGTCATTCATCAGATTAGCCAAACTTTGAGCTTTATAATTACTTGACAGTAATCTTGTGATCACAGTCCACTTAGACTATACCTCTCCCATTCTTGATTTTCTATCATGCTCTGCCCATTAGGAGTGTTCCATAATTTTCCAACTCTTTTCTAGGATTTAAATATCCTCCCACAACAGATCTCGCAGATGACTCAATTCTGTTATCTTAAACTCCAAAAATTTCTCCTTTCCACCTCAGAATCATTTTGATTCTTCTATTCTTTCAATGGCTACCTCTTCATACTGTGCTATTACTTGCCTGACAGTCTGCTGTTTTAGGGAAATCACTCCATTCCCTCACTTTATCTTGACACTTTTCTGTTATCATAATCCTTAGAATTTTACTATTTTAAAATTATTGACACAATTGGAAGTAGTTGAAGACCAGAATCAGGAAAGAAAAGATGATGTGACTCTGCTGTTTATTTTGATTGTATGGATGGATTTATATAGTTCAAGTTTTCTAATTTACCTTCTGACTTAAAAAATCTTATTTTATATATTTGCCTGAATATGCATCTATTTTATAAATATTTGGCACATTGTCATTAATAAAAATATATATTTGTTTTTCAATTTTTTAATAATACTGGTACCAACTGACACTGAGTCAACTTTGACTCACAGTGGCTACATGTGTTTCATAGGATTTTCAAGAAATTGGCTGAATTTTCAGAAGTGAATCATCAAACTTTTCTTCTGAGGCACTCAAACCTCTAACCTTATGGTTGGTTATGTTAACTGCTTGCACCACCCAGGTAATATATGTATGTAGAAAATCCTGAAAAAGATCCATGCATTGGGCCTATACACAGGCATTGTTGCTATTGTTACCTGTTATTGAGTCAGCACATAATTCATGGAAGTCCCATGCACACAGGAATTGGGCTTTTGTGATTCATAGGGTTTTCATTGACTGTTTTATCCAAACACAGATTTCCATGCCTTTCTTCCTAATCTATCTTAATGTGGAAGCTTTGCTGAAGCCTTTTCACTATTACAACAACATGCAAGCCACCCCTGACACTGACAGACGAGTGGCAGTCAGGTATGAGGTGGGTTAGCTGGGAACAGAAGACCTTGTCATGCATGAAAGACAAGAATTTTAAAACTGAACTACTTAAAGGTTTAAAAGAACCAATACATTAAGGTAATTAGCAGACATAAAACTTATTTCAATATTAAAAGCTGCATGAAGGAGGCATTCTGCTGGACTTTTTCTCAGCTATATTATAAAGAAAGATATCACAGAAATTTTTCTTTTGACAAATATATGAAACAAAAATGTAATGAACAGGTTCTAGATTGAGTCCAAGGTGAATTGATTCCCTTATATCATTCTGCAAATTAACTTTTAGTACGCTGGTCCTTTTATACCCACTAATGTCTATGTAATATGAAAATGTATAGATCTGACACATGGGTCCTAATAAATGAAATAAACTTTCATTTATTTAGGATATATACTTCAGATACTAAATGTTTTAGTATTTTGACTATGCATTTATAAAAATATTATATATATATATATATATATAAAATTTTCATTCATTAGAAATGAATGTAAATATTTTAAAAACTTATTAAAATGTAATTATTATATTTAAAATATGTTGAGAAATATCAACTTTGATTTTACAGAGACTCTAATAAATATAATTTATACCATTCAGCCTCTCATTTATGACTCTTGGCCTGTGACAAAAAACTGCCTTGGCCCGTGGGGACATTTTTCTCAGCGACAATATGTTTTTATTATTAGGTGTCCTGAAGTTAGCTCTGACTCAGAGAAAAACCATGTACAACATAAGGAAACAATTCCTGGCCCTGTGCCATCCTCATAATCATTCTTGTGTTTGAGCCTATTGTTGCAGACACTGCATCAATCCATCTTGTTGAGGATCTTCCTCCTTTTCACTGACCCACTATAGTTCATCACTATTAAACTGGAGGGAGGATGGGGCAATCTACTTCCATAGAGATACTGCCTCGGAAACCCAAGGAAAGGTCACTATGAGTTGGGATGAATTTGGTATGTTTTTTTTTTTTTTGGTAATGGAGTTAAAAGATGACTCTGGTTTGGAGCACAAATGGTTGGGGTTATGACATCACTAGGGCTATTTAAGGAAGTTCTGTCGGCACAGTGCTTAAGGAATTAGACTGCTAACCAGAAGTCTGGTGGTTCAAACCCACCAGCCACTCCTCGGAAGGAAGGTTGGGCAATCTACTTCCACAGAGATATCGCCTCGGAAATCCAGGAAGGGTCTCTATGAGTTGGATCCATCTCAATGGCAGTGTGTTGCTTCAGGGCTATTTACAATCCTAAAGTCATAATATGAAATTAAAATGTCTTAGGTAAAATTCTAAATCTACTGTCCTTGAAGAATAAATATCCTGAATTTGGTTCTTGAATATCAAGTGTTACTCCTTTTATTTGTTTAATAATTATGTTGTATAACAACTTTCACAAAGGAAATATAAACTAAATTTATGATTAAATATCAGTTATTATCCAGCTGAGTAAATCTCATAAACAGTGAGTTTGTTTGCCTACTTCTTGTTTTCAATTTCACCATCATAGACAGTTATTATTTCTCTTTGTGAACATTACAGTAATCTATTTGCAACCCAGAAAGTCAGAATTTCTCCTTTATACTTAAATAAAACCATCTCCACTACAATTAACAAATTTTTCTTCCTCTCAAAGTTGTTTCTAATTTGAGTGGATTTCTCTTTAAATTAACCCTCTATAACTTTACTGCAGTTTGTCAGACACAACATCATGTATAAGTGAGTGATTAAACAATGGTGTAAAGATTTTTATTTATTATTTATTTATCTATTTATTTGTTTGTTTGTTTGTTTGTTTGTTTATTATTGTGATTTGGGAGAAGATTTACAGAGCAAATTTACTTTCCATACATCAGTTCACATACACTTTGTCAAAAATGTGGAATGCTTCACGAATTTGCATGTCACCCTTGCACAGGGGCCATGCTAATCTTCTCTGTATCATTCCAATTTTAGTATATGTGCTGCCGAAGCGAGCACTTTTTTTTTTTTTTTTTTAATGTAAGCATGTAATTCTGTGTTGTGAAGTAATTATACTTCAGAACATGCTGAGGTAGAAAGAAGATGCTAATCATAGCTGGATTAAACCTCTTGGGAACCTGACCTATCCAGACACTCCCTGAGTGCACAAGATATGATGTGATTGATATCTCAGCACACCTGTAAAGCATCAACATCAGAGTGATGTGCTTTTACACATTTGGTAGGTTGCTCTGCCCTATCTCTTCATAAGAGTTGGTAATTAAGCAGAATTACATTTTTTGACTAATGTTCAGTTATGATATGGAGTGCAGGGTACAGTCTTCAGTCTTTCACTTTCCCTTTCAATGGAAATTATTTATTCCTTAAGAGTATTTAACAATATCTATCACTTCTCTATAATGAGAAATGTTAACATGAGCAATTTTCTATTTCCTCTCTTCCTTTCCTCCAGTACCTGATGTTAACTATAAAATTATTTTCCATAATGATTTTCTTACTATTGTTAAATATGTTGATATATGTATTGTTTAATATTCCAACTGTAAATGATGTTTTTGACTCCTAACTACTACAGTTGTGTAAAACAACAAGCTCATTTTACCTCAAATAATTTTTTACTTTTTCCTTTCCAAATTGTTAGTTATATCACTACATCATTGGCCATATAATATTGTATTCTATTCTGTAATTCTAATGTCCACATTTGTTTTAGACTTAGTTCTGTACTTAAATAAGTACAGTGATCCTTGCCAATCCTTTTGTAATAATTTTTCCAATCAACTCTTGATTGGGTGAAGTTTATTCTTTAGTAGTTTTTATTGAAGACTCATGAAAATGAATTTTAACATATTTAAAGCTTCCTGCAGCCATTATAATTGAGGAACAGACAGTGGAAAATAAACAATTAGATTTATACTTTTTTTTTTCCCTTGAGTAATTTGTTTGTATTAAATGATACCATGTAGAAAACTGAGCCCAACCTACTGTTTAAATTTATAAGCCACTCATTTTTCCCCATGTTATGGGTTGAATTATGTGGCCCAAAAAATATGTGTTGAAATCTTAACCACTATGTCATAGGGTTAGTTACTCTGTGTTACAATTGACTCGATGTCAGTGGGTAGTAGTAGTACTAGTATGTTTGTCCATATAAACCTGTTTATAAATAGGTTTTATCTTTTGTTATGTTAATGAGGTCATATTCAGGTAGGTTGGAACCTGAATCTAATCACTCCTGAATCATTTAAAGAGTAAAATAGAGAGACCCACCCAGTGGAAAGGCACCATATGAAAACAGATACACATAGCAAATATATCTGCAAGAACCAGAAACTCCAAGGATTGCAGGCTGTTGTTGTTAAGTGCTGTCGAGTCGTTTCCGACTCATAGAGACCCTGTGCTATATTTGAGCCCATCGTAGCCACCACCGTGTCAATCAATCTCGTTGAAGGCCTTCCCCTCTTTTGTTGACCCTCCACCTTACCAAGCATGGCATCCTTCTCCAGGGAATGGTCCCCTCTGACAACATGACTAAAGTAGGTGATACGAAGTCTGGCCCATTCTCGCTTCCAAGGAGCATCTCAGCCACACTTCCTCCAGGACAGATCTGTTAGTTCTTTTAGCAGTCCATGGTACTTTCAGCATTCTTCGCCAGCATCATAACTCAAAAGCATCCACTCTTCTTCGGTCTTCCTTATTCATTGTCCAGCTCTCACATGCATACGAGGTGATTGGAAATATCATGGCCTGTGTCAGGTGCACCTTAGTCCTCAAGCAGACATCTTTGCTCCTCAGCACTTGAAAGGGTTCCTTCACGGTTGACCTGCCCAGTGCTACACGTTGTCTAATGCCCTGTTTGCTGCTTCCATTGGCCTCAATTGTAGACCCAAATAATGTGAATTCTTTGACAGCCTCAATCTTTTCTCCATTTATCGTGATACTGCTTATTGGTCCAGTTGTGAGGATTTTTTGTTTTCTTTATATTGAGATGTAATCCATACTGCAGACTATGTTCTTCAATCTTCATCAGTAAGTGCCTCAAGTTATCTCATTTTCAGCAAGCAAGTTATATCATCAGCATATCTCAGGTTGTTAATTATTCTTCCTCCAATCCAGATGCCACATTTTTCTTCACATAGTCCAGCTTCTCAGATTATTTGCTCAGCATATAGATTGAACAAGTATGGGGAAAGGATACAAGTGTTTGGGAATTCCCTTTTTTCTCAATGTTATCCATAATTTATCATGATCCACACAATCAAATATTTTGCATAGTCAATAAAACACAAGTAAACATCTTTCTGGTATTCTTTGCCTTGAGCCAAGTTGTTGGGTTAAGGTATTAATTTTAGCTCTTTCTTCTTTTTGATGTGTGCATTTTTGTTATAAATTGACCTCTGAGTACTGCCTTACCTATGCCCCAAAGGTTTTGACATGTGTTTTCATTCTTGTTTCTTTCTAGGAATTTTATTATTTCATTCTTTATTTTGTTATCCAGCAGTTCTTGAGCAGTGTGTTATTCTGTCTCCAGGAGTTCAATTTCCCCCCGGTCTTATTATTGATTTCTAATATTATAGTGTTGTACAAGAGAAAATGCTTTTTAGTATTTAGATGCTTATAAATTTATTGAAGCTTGTTTTGTGGCCTAATATATGATCTATTCTGGAGAATGATTGATGTGCACTGCAGAAGAATGTGTGTTCCTTATTTTTATGTGTTTGGAGTGTTCTTTATATGTCTATGAGGCCTAATTGGTTGATTGTGTTGTTGAGATTTTCTGTATCTTTGTTGAGTTTTTTCTAGCTGTTCTGAGCTTCATTAAAATGGTTGTATTGAAGTGTCTGATTGCTATTATAGAATTGTCTGTTAATGTTTGCTTTATGTGTTCTGGAGGTCTTTCATTGGGTGCATACATACTTACTATGGTTCTGTCTTCTTGATTGATTGAAACTTTGGTCATCACATAATGTCCTTCATTGTTTCTTATGTTTTTTTGTCTCAAAGCATACTTTATCAGATATTAATATTGTTACTCCTGCCCTTTTTTGGTTGCCATTAACTTGACTTTTTTTTTTTTTTTTCCATTGCTTTATTTTTAACTTATTTTGGTCTTTTTGGCTAAGGTGAGTCACTTGTAAGGCAGCATAATGATGGGTTTTGTTTTATCTATTCTGTCACTCTCTTTCTCTTGACTGGCACATTTAATCCAGTCACACTCAGTGTAATTATTGATAGGTATGAATTTTCTGCTGTCAGCCTTTTTTTTTTTTTTTTTAGTATAGTGTTGAGGGTTTCTTTGTTCTAAATATTTTTGCATGCTGACATCATTCTGTTATGAGGTTCTATTTTTCTTTCCTTCATTGTTGTTGGGATTTTTTTTAAGTAAGTTTTTGTGATTATATTCTTTCTTATTTTGTACTTCCATAGTGATACTGCCTCAGCAACCCAAAGAGGGGTCGCTATGATTCAGGTCTGACTCGACGGCACATAACAACAATATCATCATAAAATGTTTATTAATTTTCTTTGTGGTTAACTAGCAACTCATTGCTGTTGAGTTGGGTCTGACTCAAAGCGACCCTTCCTTGAGTTTCTGAGACAGTATCACTATGGAAGTAGATGGCCCAATCTCCCTTCCAAGGAAAACCTGGTTGATTTGAACTGCTAGCCTTCTACTTAGCAGTGAAATGCCTTAGGCACTATGTCACTACCTCGTAGCAAATTTTTAGCTTCCTGAATTTGGAATTATCTATTCTGTATTAATATCTTCCTGACTTCCTCTCCATTTACAAGTTCTGTAATTATACCATTTGCTCCACTTTTTCCTACATAGTTCTTGTTGTTAAAAGATTGATGCCTGTGGCTCTTTATTTTCCATTTTGGAAGCTTATTTTAATTTTGAGAATTATTTTTCTGGGTTGCTTTCTGGATGATGTTATCATGTGTGTTAATCTTAAGTAGTTATCTTGCACGGTTGGATTTCCACCTGAAGGACTCTCTGTAGTATTTCTTATCAAGTTGGTCTACTTTTTACAAATTTCCTTAATTTCTGTTTGTTTGGGATTGTCAAACAATTTTCACCATTGTATTTGAGATACAATTTTGATGGACATATAAATTGGTTGGCATTTTTTTTTTTCTTCCAGGGTTTTTTATATGTCATCCAATTGTCTTCTTGCTTGCATGGTTTCTGCAGAGAAATCTGTCTCGTTGTTGGCCTTTTGTAGGTAACATTTTGTTTTTCCCAAGGTGTTCTCCAAATTCTTTTTCTGTCTTTGATTTTGGAAAGTTTAATTATGACATGTCCTGGTGACTTTCTCTTGGGATCTGCCTTGTATGGAATTTGTTGTACTTCTTGGGTGGATACCTTTTTCATCTTTCATATTATTGGAGAAATATATTACTATATATTTGCCTCCTCTTGCTCTGAAATTCCAAATACACATAGGTAATTTCTCTTGAAATCATCCCATAGAACTCTTAGATTTTCTTCAATCATTCTTTCTCATTTTCTTCATACAAGCTGGTGTCAAGGGATTTGTCTTTAAGTTGGCTAAAGTGTTTTTTGGACAATTCAATTCTGCTCTTTGGACCTTCCAATGTGTTGTTTATCTCTGCAATTTTTGTGTCAGTTTCCTGGATTTCTAATTACTGGTTTCATAAAATTTCTAACTCTCCACTTGTTTTGTCATTTAACTCTAGTATTTTTTTTTTTTTTCTGAATTCTTTAAGGGTATTATTTGTCTTTTCTTTACTTTTGCTTATGGTTTTCCTGAATTCTTGGATATATATATATATATATATATATATATATATATAATCTTTTGAATTATTTATCTGATAGTTCTATTACCTTTTTTTCCTCAGAAAGTATTCCTAGTTCTTTATTTTGGTCACTTGCTTCCACTATCTTATCCTGTTTCTTTGTTTGAATTGAGTATGTCTGTTGTCTCTGAAGCATTTTGAAGTTATTATTTTTATTTGTTGGTTTTTTATTTATTTATTTTTTTTCACCTTTGTTTTTGTTTTGCTTTGATTCAGTATGTCTACATGGGTGAGGCAGGCGTGCTTCTTTTGTTGTTAGTTTGATAACACTGGGGCACTCCCTAAATATACCTGGATTGGTTGAATAATTAGTGAAAATGTGAATAGGAGTGTCTTTTTGCCATGGAGAGGAACTATGGTTGAGATGAGCAAATTTGTATAGTGTCCCTCATTGATCCAGTGGTGTAGGAGCTCATGGTAGTGCTTGTCTATTGAGAAAGGTGATAATAGAGTAGATATGTCTGACTAGTGGAAAGTTAATATCCTCCTCCTAGTGGATGATGTTAGGGAAAAAAACAACTTAAAAAAATAAATAAA
>NW_006921827.1:62614-65904 GCF_000298275.1 Orycteropus afer afer | reverse complement strand
GAAAAGACAAAGGAAAAAATAAGGAAGCTAAATTGGAGGGACTTTTGTAGTTATGGTCAGCCAGCATCCTTGGGAGCAGGCAACTGTGGTGCAAACCACCAATCCACTGGGGCATGTACCCATGGAGTCTGTTGTAAGTGTACACCTCCAAGAGAGAAGGCTGAATATGTGTACCTCGTGTGCTCAGTGTGAGAAAGATCGGCCAGTGACACAAGCATAATAAAGGAGAGCAATATGCCATGTTTAGAGACCATTGCTGAAGGTAGCTAGGTTGTAAAGGAGGTGTGAGAGGATCTGGTTCCTTATTCACAGAGAAGCTGTACTTTTTGGAGTATAGAGTGTAGCTCACCAGTTATGATTCACTGGCATGTGTCAGGTACCCTTTTGGGAATATGTAGCTATTTATTCAGCTCCTGCCAGATTCCACTGGAAGGCCACCCTGAGATTAGCTGATCCAACTGCACCTACACTGACTTCCCCCAGCAGAGGCACTTGGAGAAAGTGAGTGCCTCTGAGAGAGAAGGCTGCAGAGGTGAGTCTCTTGTGTCCAGTGTGAAAATGTTGGTCAGTGACCCAGGCACCACATGGAGGAGGCTTAGTCTCTGGGTTGGTCTGTTATAGGTTAGTTTTTAAGGATGGCTGGGCTGTTATGAGAATAGCCAGGGATCCCTGCAGGTGACAGTGAGGTTTCTCTAGCCACTGGATTTGTGAGGCAGAAACAGTATTTATTCCTATGTGCAGGGAATATGAGGTTTCAACAGAGCTTTTGGGCTTAGACAGACTCAGAAGAAGGAAGACACCATCTACTTCTCAAAGAATCAGCCAGTGAAAACCTTATGAATAGCAGTGAAATATTTTCTAATATATTACTGGAGAATTTTATGAACAGCCTTGAAACATTGTCTGACACAGTCCTGGAGGATGACCCCAGCATCAGGTCAGAAGGCACTCAAAATTTGATAGAGGAAGAGCTGACTTCACAGAGTAGAGATGATGTTAATGACATGGATAGAGTAAATCACTGAGGACCTCAAATGGATGATGTGACATGATTCAAAGTGAGCAGAAACAGATGTAAACATCCATTAATAATTGGAACATGGAATGTATTAAGTATGAATCTAGGAAAATTGGAAGTTCTCAAAAATGAAATGGAACCATGAAGATCAATATCCTAGGCATTAGTGAGCTGAAATGGACTGGTTGTGGCCATTTTGAGTCAAACAACCATAGGATCTACTATGTCAGGAAAGACAAATTGAAGAGGAATGGTGTAGCATTCATTGTCACAAAGACTGTTAAAAGATCTGTCCCTGAAGTACAATGTTGTCAGTGATAGGATAATATTCATAGCCCTATAAAGAAGATCTCTGGTAGCATAGTGCCTAAGGACTGGACTGCTAACCAGGAGGCTGGTGGTTCAAACCCACCAGCTACTCCTCGGAAGGAAGGTTGGGCAATCTACTTCCACAGTGATACTGCCTTGGCAATCCAAGCAGGGATTGCTATGAGTCAGAGCTGATTCAATGGCACATAACAACAACAACAGAAAGAAGACCAGTTAATATTACTATTATTCAAATTTACACACAAACCACCAAAGCCAAAGATGATGATATCGAAGATATCTACCAACTTCTGCAGTAGAAAATCAATCAAACCTGCGATCAAAAATGTGTTGATTATCACTGGTGATAGCAATGCAAAATTTGGAAACAAAGAAGAGTCACAGTTAGTTGGAAAAGTGGGCATTGGAGATAGAAATAATGATGGAGATCACATGACAGAATTTTGCAAGACTGATTCTTCATTGCAAATACCTTTTTTCAACAACATAAATAACAACTATACACATAGATTTCACTGGATGGAGTACACAGGGATTAGATTGACTACATCTGTGGCAAGAGGCAGTAGAGAAGTTCAATATCTTTGGCCAAAATAAGGCCAGGAGCTGACTGTGAAATAAACCATCGACTGCTCATTTGCACATTCAAGATGAAGTAGAAGACAATAAAAACAAGTCGACTAGAGTCAAAATATTCAAGCAGCAGTGCAGGAGAGCAGGAAAAAGGGATTAAAAGCCAGGAACTCAGACAGAGAAGCAGTCAGCTGCAAGGATCCAGGTGAGGAGAGGGAACTCAGGCACACCCAAAGCAGCAGTGTGGAAGTACAGGAAAAAAGGGATTAAAAGCCAGGAACTCAGACAGAGGAGCAGTCAGCTGCAGGGATCCATGTGAGGAGAGGAACTCAGGCATGCCCAAAGCAGCAGGGTGGGAGAGCAGGAGAAAGGGAATTAAAAGGCCTGGGAAACTGGACAGAGGAGGAGTCAGCCACAGGGACCCAGGTAGGGGTGATACAAGAAGTTTCCCACAGGGAGGCAAACTTGTCTGTCGGTTTGTCCTACCATGGTGATGTGTTGATGTGAGTTTTGAGGCTGAGCCACTGGTGTTTCTAACCTAGTGGGATGCACATGGTGTACAGGTATCATACTAGCTTACAGACTGAGACAGACTAGGAAGAAGGAGGAGGCCATCCACTTCTCAAAGAATTGGCCAGGAAAAACCTTATGAATAACAAAGAAACACTGTTTGATACATTATCACACAACTTTATGAATAGTACAGTTAGGTAAGAAGGTGGTCAAAATAAGACTGGGAAAGAGCTGCATCATCTGAGTAAACCCAGTCTTACTTCTATGGATAAGGTAAAGCTTTTGAGACCTCCATTTGCTGATGTGACACCACTCAAATGGAAAAGAAACAGCTGCATTAATCATTGGAACAGCTGCATTACTGCATCACAACATCCTGCATGAATCATCAGAACAGCTGAAGACAGCTGCATTAATCATCAGAACATGGAATGTAAGAAATATGAATCTAGGAAAATTGGAAGTTATAAAAAATGAAATGGAACACATAAAGATTGGTATCTTCAGCCTTAGTGAGCTGAAATGGACTGGTTTTGGCCATTTTGAATCAGACAACCATGTGATCTACTATGCCAGGAATGACAGTTAGAAGAGGAATGGCATGGCATTCATCATCACAAAGTATGTTTCAAGATCTGTCTTGAAGTGCAATGCTGTCAGTGATAGGATAATACCCATACGCCTATAAGGAAGATCCATTAATACGACTATTATTCAAATTTATGCACTAACCACCAAAGCCAAAGATGAGGAAATTGAAGAATTTTATCAACTTCTGCAGTCTGAAATTGACCAAACATGCAATCAGGATGTGTTAATTATCACTGGTGACTGGAATGCAAAAGTTGAAAACAAA
>NW_006921827.1:40260-62444 GCF_000298275.1 Orycteropus afer afer | reverse complement strand
GAAAAGCTCAATATCTTCAGCCAAAACCAGGCCAGGAGCTGATTGTGGAACAGAACATCAACTGCTCATATGCAAGTTCAACTTGAAGTTGAAGTCAATTAAAATAAGTCCATGAGAGCTAAAATATGATCTTGAATATATCACTTCTGAATTTAGAGACCATCTAAAGAACAGACTTGATGCATTGAACACCAACGACCAAAAACCAGAAGAATTGTGAGAGGATATCAAGAACATTATCCATGAAGAAAGCAAGAGATCACTAAAAACATGAGAAAGGAAGAGAAGACCAAAATGGATGGCAGAAGAGACTCTGAAACTTGCTCTTGAGCGGAGAGAAACTAAAGCCAATGGAAGAAATGACAAGATAAGAGAGTGGAACAGAAGATTTCAAAGAACAGCTCAAGCAGACAAAACCAATTACTATAATGAAATTTGCAAAGATCTGGAGTCTGAAAACCAAAAGGGAAGAACACATTCAGCATTTCTCAAGCTGAAAGAATTGAAGAAAAAAAATTAGCCTCGAGTTGCAATGTTGAGAGATTCTATGGGCAAAATATTGAATGATGCAGGGAACATCAAAAGAAGATGGCAGGAATACACAGAATCATTGTGACAAAAGGAACTGGTTGATCTTCATCCATTTCAGGAAGTGGCATATGATCTAGAACCAATGGTACTAAAAGAGGAAGTCAAAGCTACAATGAAGGAATTGGTGAAGAACAAGCCTCTGGGAATTGACAAAATACCGATTGAGATATTTAAACAAATGGATGCCCTATTGGAGGCATTCACTCGGTTATGCCAAGAGATTTGGAAGACAGCTACCTGGCCAACTGACTGGAAGAGATCCATATTTTTACCCATTCCAATGAAAGGTAATCCCACAGATTGTGGAAATTATAGAACAATATCATTAATATTGCAAGCAAGTAAGATCTTACTGAAGATAATTCAAAAATGGTTATAGCAGTATATTGACAGAAAACTTCCAGAGGTGAAAGCTGGATTCAGAAACAGACGTGGAGCATGGGATATCTTAGCTGTTGTCAGATGGATCTTGGCTCAAGGCAAAGAATACCAGAAAGATGTCTACTTGTGTTTTATTGACTATGCAAAGATATTTGATTGTGTAGATCATGACAAATTATGGATAACATTGAGAAGAATGGGAATTCCCGAACACTTGATTGTACCCATGAGGAACCTGTACCTTGACCAGGAGGCTGTTGTTCGAACAGAACAAGGGGACACTGCATGGTTTAAAATCAAGAAGGGAGTGCATCAGGGTTGTATCCTTTCCCCATACTTATTCAATCTATATGCTGAGCAAATAATCAGAGAAGCTGGACTATATGAAGAAAAACATGGTATCAGGATTGGAGGGAGTATCATGAACAATCTGAGATATGCAGATGATACAAGTTTGCTTGCTGAAAGTGAGGATGACTTGAGGCACTTACTGATGAATTTTGAAGAATACAGTCTGCAGTGTGGATTACATCTCAATATAAAGAAAACAAAAATCCTCACAACTGGACCAATGAGCTGCATCACAATAAATGGAGAGAAGATTGAGGTTGTCAAAGAGTTCACATTGCTTGGTTCTACAATCGATGCCAATGGAAGTAGCAGTCAGGACATTAGACGACGTGTAGCATTGAGAAAGTCAACCACAAAAGAACTGTTTCAAGTGCTGAGGAGCAAGGATGTTTCCTTGAGGACTAAGGTGTGCCTGACAGAAGCCATAATATTTCCAATTGTCTCATATGCATGTGAGAGCTGGACAATGAATAAGGAAGACCAAAAAAAGAGTTGATGCTTTTGAGTTGTGGTGGTGGTAAAGCATGCTGAATGTACCATGGACTGTTAAAAGAACTAACAGATATGTTCTGCAGGAAGTGCACCCGAAATGCTCCTTGGAAGGGAGAATGTCCAGACTTCATCTCACCTACTTTGGCCATGTTGTCAGCAGGACCATTCCTTGGAGAAGGATATCATGCTTGGTAGGGTAGAAGGTCAATGAAAGAGGGGGAGGCCCTCAATGAGATGGATTGACACAGTGGCTGCAATGATGGGCTTAAGTATAGCAGGGATTGTGGAGCTGGCACAGGATTGGGCAGTGTTTTGTTCTGCTGTGCATGGGGTCGCTATGAGTTGGAAACGACTCTATGGCACCTAACAACAACAACAACAGAGCCAAAATATGATCTAGATAATATTGCTTCTGAATTTGGAAACTGTTTAAAACATAGATTTGATGCATTGAACACCAAAAACTGAAAACCAGAGAGATTGTGACATCAAGAACATCATCCATGAAGAAAGCAAGAGGTCATTAAAAAGACCAGAAAAGAAGGAAAGATCAAAATGTATATCAGAAGAGACTCTGAAACTTTCCCTTGAGCAGAAAGTAGATAAAGCAAATGGAAGAAATGACAAGATAAAAGAGCTGAACAGAATATTTCAAGAGCAGCTTGAGCATACAAAGTCAATTACTATAATGAAATGTGCAAACACATGGGGTAGAGAACCAAAAGGCAAGAACACCCTCAGAATTTCACAAGCTGAAAGAATTGAGGAAAAAATTTAAGCCTTGAATTGCAATAGTGAAAGCTTCTGTGGGCCAAATATTGAATGATGCAAGAAGCATCAAAAGATGAAAGGAATACATAGAGTCACTGTACGTACCAAAAAGAATTGATGTTCATCTATTTCAGGGAGTGGCATATGACCAAGAACTAAATGTAATAAAGGAAGAAGTCAAAGCTGCACTGAAGGAAGTGGCAAAGAACAAGGCTCCAGGAACTGATGGAATACACACTGTAACGTTTCAACAAACAAATGTCTCTTTGCTGGAGACATTCACTCTGTTATGCCAAGATATTTGGAAGACAACTCTCTGGCCAACTGACTGGAAGAGATGCATATTTGTACCCAATCCAAAGAAAGTTGGTCCCAAAGAATCTGGTAATTATTGAACAATATCACTTATATCACACGCAAGTAAAATCTTACTGAAAATAATTCCAAAACACTTGCAGCTATATATTGAAAGAGAGCATCCAGAAGTGCAAGTTTTATTCCGAAGAGGACATGGAATGAGGGATATCATTGCTGATGTTAGATGAATCTTAGCTGAAAGCAAAGAACACGAGAAAGATCTTTACTTATGTTTTATTGACTATGGAAAAGCATTCAATTGTGTGGCTCTTAACAAATTGTGGGTGACGTTGAGAAGAATGGGAATTCCAGAACACTTAATTGTACTCATGAGGAACCTGTGCATAGATCAGGAGGCTGTCATTTGAACAGAACAAGGGGACATTGCATGTTTAAAAATCAAGAAGGGAATGCATCAGGGTTGGATCCTTTCACGATACTTACTCAACTTGTGTGCTGAGCAAATAATCCAAGAAGCTTGATTATATGAAGAAGGTGGCATCAGAATTGGAGGAAGACACATTAACAACCTGCAATATGCATATGACACAACTTTGCTTGCTGACAGTGAGGATGACTTGAAGCACTTACTGATGAAGATTAAAGACTACAGTCTGCAGTATGGATACCAGCTCAATGTAAAGAATGCAAAAATCCTCACAACTGGTTCAATAAACACCTTCATGGTGGATGGAGAAAAGATTGAAGTTGTCAAAGATTTCATATTACTTGGTTCTACAATCAACACCAATGGAAGCAGCAATTGAGATGTCAGATGACGTATTGCATTGGAGAAATCTGCTGCAAAGGACCTCTTTCAAGTGATGAAAAGCAAAGGAGTCCTCTTGAAAACTAAGGGGTGCCTAATCCAAGCCATGGTATTTTCAATAACCTCATATGCATGTGAGAGCTGGACAATGAATAAGGAAGACCAAAGAAAGACAAGTTGATGGTTTTGAGTTGTGGTATTGGTGAAGAATGCTGAGCACCATGGTCTGCTAAAAGCACTAATAAATTTGTCCTGGAAGAAATGCAGCCTGAATGCTCCCTGGAAGCAATAATGACCAGAATTCATCTCACTTACTTTAGTCATGTGGTCAGAATGGACCATTCCCTGAAGAAGGATATCATGTTCGGTAAAGTGGAGGGTCAATGAAGAAGAAGGCCTTCAACAAGATGGATAGACACAGTGGCTGCAATGATGAGCTCAGGTATAACAAGGATCATGAGGCTGGCACAGGACTGGGCAGTGTTTCATTCTGCTGTGCATAGGGTCACTATGAGTTGGAGATGACTAGACAGCACCTAACAATAGCAGCAGAAAATATTTATGTTTGTTCAGTTGGAGAGTGTATTTCTCCAGTCCCAATTCATTGCAGTGAGCCTGGCACCCTTCTGATTGCATGCAGCAATTTCAGGAATTTGGGTGTGAGATGGTTGACATTGGTTGAAATGTCAATTCCCATTAACTTTGTTCCTCTCTGCCCACTGTGCATGTCTGTGGGGCGGGCCAGTGTTAATTTTCAAGTTGTTTTCTAAGACACATTAACACATTTATTCCCTGTGCCTAAGGAAATAGTAGGAAAGAATGTTTTCCCATTCAGTTCTTAAGAAACTGAGCTTATGGTATTTACTCATCTGTCTCTAACCAGAGTCCTATGTGTTTACTCATCTATCTTCAACCAGGTCGTTTACTCATCTATCTCCAACCGGGTTGGGGATGGGGAAATAGTTGAGGGTAGTTAAGTTTACTTATCTACTCCCATCCAAGATTCTATCTGTTCTAATTATCTGCCTTAATCAGGGTGGGGAAATAATTTTGACTTTACTTGGTTTCAGTGTCATCTGCCTATCATAGGTTGTTAATGAGTCTTCCTCCAATCCATATGTCATGTTCTTCTCCATATAGTTCATCTTCTCTAGCATAGTGGCTAAAGCACTTGACTGCTAACCAGAAGGCTGGCGGTTCAAACCCACCAGCCACTCCTCGGAAGGAAGGTTGGGCAATCCTACTTCCGTAGTGATACTGCCTCAGAAACCCAAGGAGGGGTCGCTATGAGTCGGGGCCGACTCGACGGCATATAACAACAACAACAACAACAACTATTTGCTCAGCACACAGATTGAATAAGTATGGTGAAAGGATCCAAACCTAATGTATACCCTTCCTGATTTTAAACAATGCAATATACCCTTGTTCTGTTCAAACAACAGCTTCTTTGAGTCTATGTAGTTTCCTCATGAGCATAATTAACTGCTAAGGAATTCTAGCACTTGAAAAGACTCAATCAAAGATTTCATATTACTTGGTTCTACAGAGGTCATCCTGAGCCTAGCTTCTTCAACCACACCAGCGTAGGCTTTTTGCCTTGCATAGTCCTCAGCTCAAATGACTAGTGTGTACTAGTGGTGAATTATTTTGTTTCCTTTCTCTGGCTTCCTCCTTGCTCCACAGCTGCCTGTGCCACTGTAAGTCTGACTTTCTTCTCTGCATGCTTCTCTCCTAGCTCCCACATGTCTTCTGCTCACCTTTAATTCCTTCAGATCTGAGTACATTGTGTTTTTATTGCTGTGTGTATTCTGTGAAGTTGTTTTCTCCTAGTCTGCATCTGATACTACCTTGCTCAATGTGGTGACTCTTCGGCTGTCTTGGCTTATTTTCTTTCCCAAAATACTGGTCTTGCTCCATCTCCTTTTCTAATCAGTGGTCAGTCTGGTTCTTTATCTTCTCATTTGATTCTCAGAATTCCAGGATCATTATTTGTATCTATTTCATTCAGTATATCTGGGTCTCTGTTATAGAGGGATTGGGTGGATTGTGTTAGCAGGACACCATAGTGTGTCTACGTGAACTATATTATTTCCTTATACTCCCAGCTCGATGATCCTTGCTATCCTTGAGCATTTTGATTGCTTTTCTAGTTATATTTTATACATCATTCCCCTCACATGGCTTCTGATATTGTCTCTAGTGTCTGAAATATTTTTCACTTCATTTCAAACTTCATGTAATTTCAAGTTACCTCTCTGCTCAAAGCCCACTTCACTCTGACTTAAAAAATCCCAAATGAA
The DNA here is from genome assembly GCF_000298275.1 of Orycteropus afer afer. Classification (NCBI taxonomy): domain Eukaryota; kingdom Metazoa; phylum Chordata; class Mammalia; order Tubulidentata; family Orycteropodidae; genus Orycteropus; species Orycteropus afer. Next base: position 56,429 of record NW_006921827.1, on the reverse strand, counting down.
AATGTTTTCTTTTACCTCTCTGATCTTGCTCCTCCTCCTCTCCCCTTATTCTTTCAGTTAGGTAACATTGGCCCCTTGATTTTACTGGAACAGGCCAAGTTTGCTCTTCCCGTTTTCAACATTTTATGTCTATAACCATATTTTCTATTTTTCTTTGTCCTTTCTGGCTTATGTTTCTTCATCTTTCTTTGATCTCTCTATTGTTATTTCAGGGGGAGCAGAGAAAAACCATTTTCCATCAGTTTATTTAGATGATAGAATTTTTAAAACAGAGTTTGTGTTTTTCATATTTATTTAACAATTTGTGGTATACTTTAGCATAATACTCAGTTAAGAACTTTGGAGCAACTAAAGCGTTTGAGCTATTTGATTTTCCATAATTCTTATTTAAGAGAAATGAATTATATCAAAATAGAGAACAAAGAAGTTAATTCTAGGAATACAGAAGACGGGGATCTGAGCTGAGACTGTTCTATTAACTTTGTGTGGCCTCAGGCTGTTCATTACATTTCTGACCTCAGTTTCTTAGTCCTTAAATTGACAGACATGTCTATATAACTAATCTCTAAGATCTTCCTAGAACAAATATTTCCTTTTTTAACTAATAAAAATAGGATTCCATTGGCTAAAGTGTTTTAGCACAGATTCCATTTAATCACTCTCAAAACACTCAAATTGTTTATATTATGTGGTCACTTTATTGAACTTATATTCATCAGCTCCAATTTTTATGACATATGTTATGTTGCTTCTCCCCAGAAATACTATAGAGCATTCAGTCAGATTCAATTAGCAAATGTTTGTTCTGCTCTCAGATGATTCTGAAGTTATTATTTGTCCATGAGCATGGAGATCATTAGAGTTGAGCAGTTAATCCAAACTCCTATCATAGATGAAGTAGCTCAAGCTTGCTAAGTGATATGGAATGTCCAAGATCACAGAGAGACTTAATTAAACATTATTGACAAGATCTGAACTATAATCTTTCCTTATACTTCCATTATTAAGTGCTGGTTTGGTACATTAATTCTCAGTTTTATGCTCTAACTTGCTAAAGGATATTACTAAACAGTAGTAAACCTTAAAAAATAAACAAAGTATTATCAATAATTTCATATTGCCTTTTTTAATTATTGCAGTAAATATGTATGCCAAAAGAAAAATTGCTGTTTCAACATTCTTTGCATGTAACATTTAATGACATTAATTGTATCATCTTGTTATATCATCTAATTGTATCATCTTGTGCAATTATCACCTTTATCCAGTTCTAACTTTTCTATCATCCTTAACAGAAGCTCAGTGTCTCCTAAGCAGTGAATTATTTTTCTCCTTCTGCCTGCCTGCTCCTATAAACACGGATAACTGTAGGTCTGTATACATTTTCCTATTCTAGGTACTTCATATAAGAAGAATGATAAAATATTTATACTTTTATGACTGACTTATTTCATTCAATGTTATGTTTTCAAGGTTCATCCATATTGTAGCACATATCAGGACTGCATTTCTCTTTGAGCCAGAGTAGTATTCCATTGTATGCATATACCACATTTTTTTATCCATTCATATGAACATTGGAGCACTATGCACAATAACCTAAAGATGGAAAAAACTTAAATGCCAATTCATAGGCAATTTTAGAAGACAAATAGTTAAAATAAAATTAAAAAGTCCTTTTAATGCAGTGAGGACTACTCCTTTATGATTGGTTCCATAATTATAATTGTAGTAGGGAAAGATTATTTTGGCATATTTTTTCTATCAGAATTGAGCAGTTACCAATTGAGTATATTTTTAAATGATTTATTCACTTCAAGCTTTATGTTACTTTACTCATAGTGTAAAGAATCTTCACCAGTTGTTAGGTGCCATCGAGTCATCTCTGACTCCTAGCGACCCTATGCATAGCAGAATGAAACACCACTAGGTTCTGTGCCAGCACCACAATACTTGCTATACTTGAGCCCATCACCTTAGAAATTATGTCAATCCATCTTGTTAAGGGCCTTCCATGCTTTCATCAAATATCTACCTTACCAAGCATGGCATCCTTCTTCAGGGAATGGTCGTTTCTTACAACATGACCAAAGTAAGTGAAACGAAGTCTGGTCTTTCTCGCTTCCAAAGAGCATTCCAGCTGCACTTCCTCCAGGATAGATTTGTTAGAAATTTTAGCAGTCTCTGGTGCTTTCAGCATTCTTTGCCAGCACCAAACTCAAAAGCATCAACTCTTCTTCAGTCTTCCTTATTTACTGTCCAGCTGTCACATACATAAGAGGCATCTGAAAATACCTTGGCTTGTGTCAGGTGCACCTTAGTCCTAAAGGAGACATCTTTGCTTCTCAGCACTTGAAAGAGGTCCTTTGCAGTCAATTTGCCCAGTGCTATTTGCCCAGTCATCTGACGTCTTGACTGCTGCTCCCATTGGCATTGATTATAGAACAAAGCAATGTGAAGTCTTTGACAACTCGATCTTTTCTCCATTTATTGTGAAACTGCTTGTAGATCCAGTTGTGAGGAGTTTGGTTTTCTTTATATTGAGATGTAATACATACTGCAGACTGTATTCTTGAATCTTTATCAGTAAGAGCTTCAAGTCATCCTCACTTTCAGCAAGCAAAGTTGTGTCCTCAGTGTATTGCAGTTTGTTATTGATTCTTCCTCCAATCCTGATGCCACATTCTTCTTCATATAGTCCAGCTTCTCGAATTATTTGCTCAGCATACAGATTGAATAAGTATCGTGAAAGAGTACAATCCTGATGTACTCCCTCCTTGATTTTAAGTGATGAATTGTCCTCTTATTCTGTTTGACTGATAGCATCCTGATCTATGTGCAGGTTCCTCATGAGTACAATTACGTATTCTAGAATTCCTATTCTTCTCAATGTTACTCATAATTTGTTTTTGATCTACATAATCAAAGGCTTTTACATAGTCAATAAAACATAAGTAAACATCTCTCTGGTATGTTTTTCTTTGAGCCAAGATCCATCTGATATCAGCAATGATATCCCTCATTCCTCGTGCTCTCCTGAAACCAGCTTGCATTTCTGGAAATTGTCTGTCAATGTATTACTGCAACCATTTTTGAATGATCTTCAATAAGATTTTACTTGCATGTGATATTAATGATATTATTTGATAATTTCCACATTCTGTGGGATCACCTTTCTTTGGCATGGGTATAAATATGGATCTCTTCCAGTCAGTTGGCCAGGTAGTTGTCTTCCAAATCTCAGCATATCAAGTGAGTGCCTCCAGCAGGACATCTGTTTGTTGAAACACCTCAATGGGTATTCTGTCAATTCCTGGTGCCTGTTCTTCACCAATTCCTTCAGTGCAACTTCAACTTCTTCCTTCAGTATCACTGGTTCTTGATCATATGCCACCTGCTTAAATGGATGAACATTGACCAAGTCTTTTAGGTACAGTGACACTGTGTATTTCTTCCATCTTCTTTTGATGTTTCCTGCATCATTCAATATTTTGCCCATAGAATCTTTCAATATTGCAACTTGAGGCTTATTTTTTTTCCTCAGTTCTTTCAGCATGAGAAATGCCAATGTGTTCTTCCCTTTTGGTTTTCTATCTCCAAGTCTTTGCACATTGCATTATAGTAATTGGCTTTGTCTGCTCAAGCTGCTCTTTGAAATCATCTGTTAAGCTTTTTTATCTTGTCATTTCTTCCATTTGCTTTAGCTACTCTTCTATACTCAAAGGCCAGTTTCAGAGTTTCTTCTCACATCCATTTTGGTCTTTTCTTTCTTTCTCATATTTTTAATGACCTCTTGCTTTCTTCATGGATGATGTCCTTGATGCCATCCCACAATTCTTCTGGTTTTCCATCATTGGTGTTCAACGCATCAAATCTATTCTTTAGATGGTCTCTAAACTCAGGAGAGATATATCCAAGGGCATATTTTGGCTCTCATGGACTTGTTTTAATTGTCTTCAACTTCAAGTTGAACTTGCATATGAGAAGTTGATGGTCTGTTCCACAATCAGCTTCTGGCCTTGTTTTGGCTAAAGATATTGAGCTTTTCCATCAACTCTTGCCACAGATGTAAGCAATCTGATTCCTGTATACTCCATCTGGTGAAGTATGTGTATAGCCACTGTTTGTGCTGTTGAAAAGGGTTATTTGCAATGAATAAGTTGTTGGTCTTGCAAAATTCTATCATGTGGTCTCCAACATTATTTCTGTCACCAAGTTCAAATTTTCCAACTACTGGTAATTCTTTGTTTCCAACTTTTGCATTCCAGTCACCAGTGATAATAAAGACATCTTTATTCCATGTTTTGTCAATTTCAGATTCCAGGAGCTGACAAAAATCTTCAATTTCCTCATCTTTGGCTTTGGTGGTTGGTGTGTAAATTTGAATAACTATAGTATTAACTGTTCTTCCTTGTAGGCATATGGATATTATCCTATCACTGACAGTGTTGTACTTCAGGACAGATCTTGAAACAGTCTTTGTGATGATGAGTGCAACACTGTTCCTCTTCAATTTGTCATTCCTGGCATAGTAGATCATATGGTAGATCAAAATGCCCAAAAACAGTCCATTTCAGTTCACTAATGCCTAGAGATCAATCTTTCTGTGTTCCATTTTATTTTTGACAACTTCCAATTTTCCTAGATTCATATTTCGTACATTCCATATTCTGATTATTAATGGATGCAGCTGTTTCTCCTCAATTTGAGTTGTGCCATGTCAGCAAATAGAAGTCCCGAAAGATTTACTCTATCCATATCATTAAGGTTGGTTCTACTCTGATGAGGCAGCTCTTTTGCACTCATATTTTGAGTGCCTTCTGACCTAAAGGGCTGGTCTTCCTGCACTGTGTCAGACAGTGATTCAGGGCTATTCGTAAAGTTGCCCAGTAATATATCAGACGGTGTTTCTGTGCTATTTATTAGGTTTTCTCTGGCCAATTCTTTGAGAAGTGGATGATCTCTTCCTTTTTTCCTATTCTGTCTCAATCTGTAAGCTGCATTGAAACCTATGCACCATGTGCAATCCTGCTGGTGTTTAAGACACTGGTGGCACAGCCTCAAGCCTCACAGCAACACACAAGCCACCATAGTATGAGAAACTGACAGACAAGTTTGTCTCCCTTAACTGTTCAAAACCTCTCTGCCCTCCCCTTACCTGCATCCCATGGCTCTACTGTCCCCTGCTTCCTTCCTCTGGGTGTGGTGACTGCCTGCCTTCCCTTACCTGTGTTCCTGAGGCTCTGGCTCGTCCTTGGCTCTTCCCCTGCTTCCTGCCTCATAAAGTTGCCCAGTAACGTATCAGACAGTGTTTCTCTGCCATTCATAAGATTTTCCCAGGACAATTCTTTGAGGAGTAGATGACCTCTTCCTACTTCCTAGGAATATCACCAGGAGTAGATATTTCTAGTTGTATGATAAAAGTAAATGGGAGGGGGATCGAAAAGTTTTCTTTAAAGTAAATGTGCTTTCTTACATAATATACTAGAGTGTAGCTCTTCTTTTTAGGTAGTGATATCCACTTGGGAGCCTTCTTCCTTGCATTTTAAACTATATAATTAGTTCCATAATTCCATCAGGACTGACATTAAAATTGTTAGATTAAGAATTAATATGCATCAATTAACCTACTCATATATATTAAATGATTACAAGGTACATAATTAGATTCTGTATTTTGATAAGGAGCTTGTAATTTAGAAAAAAAATCAAAATTCTTACATTTATGAATTATACATTTCCATTTTGATTATGACACAGTTGTATTGATTAGTTTCACTCATCATCGCAGAATAAAAATACCTCAACTTCTATAATAAAGATGAAAATGGTGATCTAGCTTTCTACATTTGCTTTAGAGGCTTTTAATCTGAAGGCTCATATAAACAATTCAAATTATAAATAAAAAATTAACTGAAATGCAAAAAAAAAGGAAAGCTGAGTAACAATAAAATAACTGTTCATTTTAGAATTCAAAATGAATTTAATAGTTTACAAGACTAACAAGTTTCTTATCCACACTAAATTTAGGGAATATTCCTGAATGTTTGGTTCTGCAATATGGTTCAAGATATATGATTAGAGGTGGTCCTGCCTATTTTTGTTAGTTGGTGTTTGTTTTTGTATTTTTCTACTTGTAGCTTTGTAATTGTCTTTTTTTTTTTTTTTTCCTTAGCCTTCACTATTGCAAAGTAGCAAACTTCCCTTTATTTTTATTTAAAAGAAATGCTTTACTACTAACATGCTGAGTAACTACTTTCAACTGCCCAGCCACTCAACCAAGCCCAGCCAACATGACACACAAACTTAATCACCACACTAGGTAAAATAGCAAGATGAGTAGGGAGCTAGATGTGTTGGGCATGATGAGGAATGAAGAAAGGAACCTTCTATACTTAATTCTTGACAGTATTACCCATTGATGTTATAACCTAACTAAATGGTCTAACATACATTAAACTTTTTTTAAAAAAAGTATGGAAGAAGAAAAAAGACATGATGGCTATAACAACTTATGCATACTTAATATAATAATTGTCATTTCATGGTGTTCAATTGTTTCTCTTTCTCTAATTTCTTTCATTAAATCTCTTATTTCAGACAAAAATAAAATAAGGTCAGGTAATAAAATGAAGACGCGTCCGAAGAGTAGGAAGAAGGAAGAATTTTTATTAAAGAAACTAATATACAGAGTAATTTTACTGGGTTAAAGAGAGAATTCTCACTGTGTAACAACAATTTTGCTAATGAAGGCAGTGCAGGTGTGTGATTGTAACAATGAAAGAGACAAGGTTATGGAAAATCCATTTACTACCATATGTCAGCTCTCCACTGTTTCTTTCAGTAGGAAAAAATAAAATTTAAAAAAAATTAAAAAAAAAAAGAGACAAGATAAGAAAAATACATGCATAACATCATCAGTGGGAGCCTTGAAGGGAAGAGAGTTTAAAAGCAGTGTATAATTTGACTGATGTGTAGAAATGTACATGCTAAATATTGAGTTTCATGCTCTGTTTAGATGGAGACTATTCATGTTGATTACCTATTACCCATATCGAGCATACCCAGGGTCTGATGCCTGGTGGGTATTCAGGACAGTTGCTTTTGTTTGGTATAAAGTCAAACCCACTGCCATCAAGTCAATTTGGATCCATAGAGACCCTGTAACATAGAGTAGAAGTATCCTACAGGGTTTCAAAGGCTGTAAGTCTTTACAGAAGCAGACAGCCTTATCGTTCTCCCAAGGAGTAGCTGGTAGGTTCAAATTGCCAACATTTTGATTAGCAGCCAAATGCTTTAATCACCATGGTACCATAGTTTTTAGTTATTTCTAGCAACATCTAACAGCTACAAAATGTGTCCAGGAGTAAGTGGTTTTCAATCAGCTGCTAGCCCAGTGGTTTGTGGTTCAAACTCACTCAGTGGCTCTGTCGAAGAGAAATCCTGGTGATCTGCTTCCATTAAGATTACAACCAATAAACGTTTATGAAGCAGTTCTACTTTGTAACACTTGGGGACATCATAAGTTAGAGTTAACTTAACAGCATCTAGCAACAACAATGACAATAAGCTTTTATAAGACAGGGAAGACTGAATGGCTGCATTGCCACTTCCTTCTTATTATACAGCTAATTTTCAATCCAAAATCAGAGCCTGAAAGTTTCCAGGAAAGACTGCTATCAAAGGAATAGATCCATAAATTAGAAAGATTAATTGCTGAAGAGTGGGTGTAACATTTTTCTTTTTGGATTTGAAATATAAAGGCCTTTCTCTCATACAACTTATTTTTACTAATTAGGAAAAAAGATGTTAATTTATATTATTTACAAAGTTATCCAGACCTATCAAGAACCGTTTAATAAAATGGGTTTATTTGAATCACAATTTCCAGTGTTTGGGCCAAGACATCCACATGTTCAACAATCTTTTCAGTTATATCCAATATACACAAAATTTGAGAACAAGTAAAATAGGTGTTTTAGTTACCTAATATTGCTCTGACAAGAATATACCACAAATGGGATAGCCTTAACAAACTGTATTCCCTTACAGTTTGGAGGCTTTAAGTCTGAGTTCAAATTGCCAGGCTGCAGGGGCTGTGTGAAAGCTCCTCAACCCTGGGCTTCAGCTCTGCCTCTTGCTCCCGGCCCACTGAAGCTAGAGCCATTTCTTCACTCAGGCAGCTACTGGCTGCTAAGCCTAAACAAGACCAAAGTTGACAGACAAATAAAATGGCACAGTCCTGATGTTACCAAATAACACGGCAGGCCATTGATTCAAGTCCATTGAAAGTCCCAGGATCGGCAGAGCATGACAGGCTGCTGAACAACGGCACAGCTACATGCAGGGTCCAAGCATGCCATGAGGTGGAGACCATTCCCAAAGCTGCTGCTTATAAACTGGAAGAAGAATGCATCCCTAAAGAAGCTACTCAGCTGCTTGTGGTAGACCCCACCACGGAGTTAATTGTCAGTCTCATCATGGGGAATAACTACCTTCAGCTGCCCAGCCACTCAACCAAGCCCAGCCAAGATGACACACAAACTTAATCACCACACTAGGTAAAATAGCAAGATGAGTAGGGAGCTAGATGCTTTGGGCATGATGAGGAATGAAGAAAGGAAACTTCTATACTTAATTATTGATAGTATTACCCATTGATGTTATAAATTTCTAGTAAGATTTTAAAAGTATGTATATTCTAAAGCTAGGTTCTTTATCAAATAGTATGGATATGAATAAGCAAATATGATCTTGTCCCTAATGAGTAACCTATTTTTGAATACGTAACACAGATATCTTTTCAGCATGTACAGGCTGAAAAGTTATTGGTCGGGTGAAAAGAATTAAAAAGGAGGAAATTGTGTGATATAGAAATGAAAAAGTGCTTTCTTATACTTTTATAAATAGAAGAAAATAATTTTTATGAACTGAAAACACATATTTACTGCAAAACCAATTGAAGAATATCAGATTTCACTGTGTGTGTTTCTGCCCTTGTTGTTACATGCCATCGAGTTGGCCCTGACTCAGAGTGACCCATCCTTGGGTTTCCGAGGCAGTATCACTACAGAAGTTGGATTGCCTAACTTTCCTTCTGAGGAGCGGCTGGTGGGTTTGAACCACAAGCCTTTTGGTTAGCAGTCAAGTGCTGTAGGTACTATTCTATCAGAGCTCCTTCCTTAAATGTGTCAAATTGAAGGTGCAGCTATGTTTGGGACTCTGAATGATGCCATGGGCAGGAAAATTTTATTGTTGTAGTGTCCACAGAGCTGGGCTCAGGGACTAACTTCTCTCTTATAATGTCTCTCAAAGCATAATTTTCCTAAAATGTCATTATTATACATTGGGAAATTAATAAACATGTTGTGGATAGCTATAGAAGCAATAATTCAAATATTTTTCACTTTTGTAAAACTATTAATTGGTTGTTTCTGCTATTAACTTGTCTTTCACTTTTAATTCACGCTGGGTGTATATACTACGTTGCTTTGCTTTGTAATACTTATCTTTGTTTCTAAATACATTGACATCCCTCATATGATGTTGTTGCATCTTTGTATTTACCAGAGGATAAGTGAACTTAAAAATATATTTAAATTTAGTCATTTTTGTACGTACATGAAAAATAGACACAACAGCTGAGTTAATTTAATTACCATAAATAAATATATTGAGAATCATACTTTGCCGCATGTAGTAGAAAAACCAGTTATCATTGAGTGCATTCAGACTCATGAGGAAACTAGGTGTTTCAGAGTGGAATAGTGTGCCATAGAGTTTTCAATGCTGATTTTTCAAAAGAAGATTGCCAGACCTTTCCCCCCTCACCAGAGGTACCTCTGGGTGGTCTCAAACCCCAGCTTTTCAGTTCACAGTTGAAAACATTTACGGGTCTTGCACCACTCAGGAACTCTCACTTGGCTGTGAGCATAGATAAGTGTTATCTCATTATCTTTGTTCCTCTTTCTTCTTTTTATCTTTCATTTCTCTTTCTTGCTTTCTCTTACTATTTTTATCTTTTGAACTTTCATGTGTTCCATAGACCACACATCGTATGCAGGTGGCTTTTCTCTGGTGGTGCTGTGGTTAAAACCTTGGGCTGCTGAAGGTCAGCAATTTGAACCCACCAGCCATTCTGTGAGAGAAAGATGGGGTCATCTGCTTCTGTAAGGATTTATAGCCTCAGAAACCTTATGGGGCAGTCCTATCCTATCCCATAGGGTTCCTATGAGTTGGAATCAACTCAATGGCAGTTGATTTGGGTTTCTTTGAAATTTCTACGAAGAAGTCCTGGGTGGTGCGGGTGTTAAGCATTCAGTTCAGTTAAGCAAACTGAAAATTGGTGGTTGGAACCCACATGCTACTCTGCAGGAGAAAGATGTGGCAGTCTGATTCCATAAAGATTTATAGCCTGGAAACCCTAATGGACAATTTTACTCTGTCTTCTAGAGTCACTATGAATCAGAATCCATTCAAGGACAATGGCCTTTTAAGTTTAGATATTTCTATGATCTGATGGATAGGTTGTCTTAGAACAAAACAAGGAGGACAAATATATTAGCAGTGTGGCTGGTATTTCACTCCCATTGCTAAAACCATCATAGTCCTGGACAAAACAGGACACCTTAGTACAAATGGGTCACCTTCAACAAATTTATTAGAAAAAGAAAAAGGAAAAAAAAAAAATAAAGACAACTATTTTACTTAAATATTTTGCTAGGAATGATAAAACTCTGTTTTATTGACTATTTAAGTGAATATGTTTACCTGTTATCATTGTGCAGCACATAACAACCAGAGTGTTGAGGGGAATGCTTATACAAGGTAAATTCAATAAAGGTGCCAGGAATCAATGCTGTGTCTATGAAAATAGTTCTGTTTCTAGAAAGACTGCCAAAATTATAAGCAGAAAATACTATATTGGCTTAATATATTTTGAATGGCTTTTCAAATGTATTTAAAGCAATCATGTTTTTGATTTTTAAAAGTGCACATGGTAAAAGAGATTACAGAGAATAAGCAAATTACTAGTGGGTAATTAACCTATGGGCCATTGTGTCATGCATTCTCAAAAAAGAAATTACCCCAATTCCTCCTAATCTTTTTACTCATTGATGGTACAGCTGATCATAAAATATTTTAAAGATAAACCAGGCTTTGCCCTAGAAGACGTTGTAAGTGATATATAAAGCAATAAGTAGTAATATTTAAATTAATACTCTGGATTCTACTGCCATCTCTTAAACAAAGGAGAACTGTGTGTAGTAAAATGTTTTTTCTATGCCATGGAATTTCACCATTCTTAGACCAACTATCTATCTTTTTTAGTGGTCTGATTACATAGGATCAACCATCAGAACTCTGAGGGCAGAGACCACAACTTCTTTATCCTTTAATACAAGGAAGAATAGCAGGTTTGTTTGTTTGTTTGCTTGCTTGTTGTGTGTGTGTGTGTCTTTATATTCCCTGGACACTACATTTGCTGACAAACGTACTGTCAAGAGAATATAAAGAGGAAGGAAGTGGGAGAAGAAGGAAAAACAGAAAGAGAAAATGTCTCCTCTTGGATTGGTATTATCAATATTAGTCTTAGGAGCTATTATTATTGTTGATAGATGCCATTGAGGCAATCTGATTTATAAGGACCCTATGTACAACGGAACAAAACACTGCCCAGTCCTGCACCATACTCACAATTATTGCCGTGCTTGAGCCAATCATTGCAACCATGGTATCAATACATCTCTTTGAGAGTCTTCCTCATTTTTACTGACCTCATACTTCACTAAGCATGATATCCTTCCCAGGGACCATTCCCTTCTGAAAACATGACCAAAGTATGTAAAATAAATTACGTCCATTCTCTTTTGCAAGGACCATCCTGGCCAAACTTATTCCAAGACAAATTTGTTTGTTCTTCTGGCAGTCCATACTATTTTCAATATTCTTCACCAATATACTTTAAATGCATCAGTTCTTGTTGTTGTTGTTGTTATGTGTCGTCGAGTCGGCCCCTACTCATAGCGACCCCTCCTTGGGTTTCCAAGGCAGTATCACTACGGAAGTAGGATTGCCCAACCTTCCTTTCGAGGAGTGGCTGGTGGGTTTGAACCACCAGCCGTCTGGTTAGCAGGCAAGTGTCTTAGCCACTATGCTACCAGAGCCCCCCTCAGTTCTTCTTAGGTCCTCTTAGGTCTTCCTTATTCGTTGTGGGGCTTTCACATGTATATGAGGCTATTGAAAACACCATGGCTTGGGTCAGGGGCACCATAGTCTTCTAAGTGACATCTTCATCCTTAAACACTTTAAAGAAATATTATGCAGCAGGTTTTCCCTGTGCAATGTCTTCTGTTATCTTGACTGCTGTTGCCATGGGTGTTGATTGTGATTCTGATTAAAATGAAATCCCTGACAACTTCAATCTATTCTCCATTCATCATGATACTACTTATTGGTTTAGGCATGAGGATTTTGGTTTTCTTTATGTTGAGATATAATCCATACTAAGTGCTTCAAGTCATCTTCACTTTCAACAAGCAATATTGTGTCATCTGCATATCACAGGTTGTTAATGGTTCCTCCTCCAATTCTAACACAGCGTTCTTCTTCATATAGTCCAACTTCTTGGGTTATTTGCTCAGCATACAGCTTTAATAAGTATGGTGAATGGATTCAACTCTAATGCACACTCTTCCTGATTTCAAACCAGTCAGCATCCATTGTCCTTTTCTAACAACTGCTTCTTTAACTATGCACAGTTTTCTGATGAGCACAATTAAATCTTCTAGAATTCTCATTCTTCACAAAGTTATCCATGATTTGTTATGAAACACAGTCGAATAACCTTGTATAGTAATTGAAATAAAGATAAACACCTTTTTGGTTTTCTTTGCTTTCAGCCAAATTCCATCTGTCATCAGAAATGATATATCTTTTTCTACACCCTCTTCTGAATACAGCTTAAATTTCTGACAACTTCCTGTCAATACACTGCTACAACAGGTTTTGAATTATACTCAGTAAAGTTTTACTTGGATGTGATATTAATGATGTTGTTGTTAGGTGCTGTTGAGTTGGCTCTGACTAATAGCGATCCTATGTGCAATAGAATGAAATACTGTCCGGTCCTGCTCCAGACCTCACAATACTTGTTATATCTGAGCCCATAATTGCAGCCACTGTGTCAATCCATCTCATTGACAGTCCTCCCCTTTTTTCTGACCCTCCACTTTAGCAAGCATAATATCCTTTTCTAGGGAACGACCCCTTGTGATAACATGACCAAAGGAGGTGAGACGAAGTCTGGCCACTCTCGCATCCAAGGAGCACTCCTGCTGCACTTCTTCCAGGACAGATGTGCTAGTACTTCTGGCAGACCATGGTATTTTCAGTATCCTTCATCAATACCACAACTCAAAAGCATCAATTCTTCTCTGGTCTTCCTTATTCATTGTCCAGCTATCACATATTTTGTTGTTATTGTTATGTGCCATCGAGTCGGACCCAAATTATATCACATGTATATGAGGCTATTAAAACACCATGGCTTGGGTTAGGCTTACCTTAGTCTTCAGAGTGACATCTTTGTTCTTTAGCACTTGAAAGAAGTCATTTGCAGCATATTTGCCTAATACGATGCATCATATGATCTCTTGACTCCTTCCTTCATTGGTGTTGATTGTGGAATCAAACAATATGAAATCTTGGAAAATGTCAGTCTTTTCTCGATTTATCATGATGCTGCTAATTGAACCAGCTGGAAGATTTTGTTTCTTTATGTTGAGATGTGATCCATACTGTAGACTGCAGTCTTTAATCTTCATCAGTGAGTACTTCAGGTCATCTTCACTTTCAGCAAGAAAGGTTGTCATCTGCATATTGCAGGTTCTTAAGGAGACTTACTCCAATCCTGATGCCACCTTCTTCTTCATCTAGTCCAGCTTGTCAGATTATTTGCTCACCATACAGATTGAGCAAGTATGGTGAAAGGATACAATGCTGATACACTTCCTTCCTGATTTTAAACCATGTAGTAACTCCTTGTTCTGTTTGAATGACAGCTTCTTGGTCCATATATAGGTTCTTCATGAACACAATTGATGGAATACCCATTGAGATGTTTCAACAAATGGATGCCCCACTGGTGGCACTCACTCGGTTATGCCAAGAGATTTGGAAGACAGCTACCTGGCCAACTAACTGGAAAAGATCCATATTTGTACCCATTCCAAAGAAAGGTGATCCCACAGAATATGCAAATTATCTAACTATATCATTAATATTGCATGCAAGTAAGATCTTACTGAAGATAATTAAAAAATGGTTGCAGCTGTATACTGACAGAGAACTTCCAGAGGTGCAAGCTGGATTCAGAAGAGGACGTGGAACAAGGGATGTCATAGCTGCTCTCAGATGGATCATGGCTCAAAGCAAAGGATACCAGAAAGATGCTTACTTGTGTTTTATTGACTATACAAAGGCATTTGATTATGTGGATCACAACAAATTGTGGATGACATTGACAAAAAATGGGAATTCCTGAACACTTGATTGTACTCATGAGGAACCTGTACATTGACCAGGAGGCTCTTATTTTAACAGAACAAGGGAACGCTCCATGGTTAAAAATCAAGAAGTGAGTGCGTCAGGGTTGTGTCCTTTCCCCATACTTATTCAATCTATATGCTGAGGAAATAATCCGAGAAGCTGGACTCTATGAAGAAGAATGTAGCATCAAGTTTGGAAGAAGAATCATTAACAACCTGTGATATGCTGATGACACAACTTTCCTTGCTCAAAGTGAGGATGACTTGAGGCATTTACTGATGAAGATTGAAGAATACAGTCTGCAGTATGGATTACATCTCAATATAAAGAAAACAAAAATCCTCACAACTGGACCTATAAGTAGCATCATGAAAAATGGAGAAAAAGATTGAGATTGTCAAAGAATTCACATTGCTTTGTTCTACAATTGACACCAATGGAAGCAGCAGTAAGGACATTAGACGGCACATAGCACTGGGCAAGCAGGCTGCAAAGGACCTCTTTCAAGTGCTGAGAAGCAAAGATGTCTCCTTGAGGACTAAGGTGCACCTGACACAAGCCATGATATATTGCCTCATATGCATGTGAGAGCTGGACAATGAATAAGGAGGATCAAAGAAGAGTTGATGGTTTTGAGCTGTGGTGCTAGCAAAGAATACTGAAAGTACCATGGACTGATAAAAGAACTAACAGATCTGTCCTTGGGGAAATGCAACCAAAATGTTCCTTGGAAGTGAGAATAGCCAGACTTTGTCTCACCTACTTTTATCATGTTGTTAGAAGAGACCATTCCCTGGAGAATGATGTCATGCTTGGTAAGGTGGAAGGTTGATGAAAGAGGGGAAGGCCTTCAACGAGATGGATTGGCGCGTTGCCTGTGACAATGGATTCAAGTACAGCAAGGATCATGGAGCTGGTGCAGGATCTTGTGGTGTTTTATTCTGCTGTGCATAGGGTCGCTATAAGTTGGAAACAACTCTAAGGTACTTAACAACAGCAACAACATGAGCACAGTTAAATATTCTGGAATTCCCATTCTTCTCAATGTTACCCATAATTTATTTTAATCCACATACTCAAATGCTTTTACATAGTCAAGAAAACATCTTTCTGGTGTTCTTTGCTTTTGGCCAAGATCCAGTTGACATCAGCAATGATATCCCTCATTCCTTACTCTCTTCTGAATCCAGCTTGCATTTCGGGAAGTTCTCTGTCAATATGCTGCTGAAACCATTTTTTTTTTTTTTTTAATTGTGATATGGGTGAAGATTTACAGAGCAAATTCACTATCCATACAGCAGTTTACATATACTTTGCCTCATGACATTGACCAGAATTTACCACAATGCAACAGCTCCCCTCCCACTTCCTCCTCATAGTTACCTCTTCCCAGTGTATATCCTCCATGGACTCCTGCCCCCTGAGCTGTCTCCCTGTGAATAGGCCTTCTTTCGCAATGATTGTTCTCTCCAAGGAGTGTATCTACTTGAGGTAAATGTTCAACTCATATGCCTGTCTTCTGTTTGTCTGGAAACCACAGGTGTGGGTTCAATTCCAGACCTGAAGGGCAGCTAGGGGCCATAGCCTCAGTGGTTCCACCAGGCTCTATCAGAGCAGCA
>NW_006921827.1:29884-36885 GCF_000298275.1 Orycteropus afer afer | reverse complement strand
CCAAGATTATCTTCTGTGTCTGTGTTAATTGGTTTTCCTTTTCTTTGTTGAAGAGGGTCTGTGCAGTCTTTCTGCCTAGTCTGCCATCTTGCTGGAACTAGGCTGAAACCATTTTTGAATTATCTTCAGTAAGATTTTACTTCCATGAAATATTATATTGTTTGATAATTTCCACATTCTTTCCACCACCTTTCTTTGGTACAAATATAGATCTCTTCCAGTTAATTGGCCAGGGAGCTGTTTTACAAAATTCTTAGCATACAAGAGTAAGTGCCTCCAGCACAGCATCTGTTTGTTGAAACATCTCAATGTATATTCCATCTATTACTGGTGCCTTGTTCTTCACCACTTCCTTCAGTGCAGCTTTGACTTCTTTCTTCAGTACCATTGGTACTTGATCACATGTTACCTCCTGAAATGGATGAACATCAACTAATTCTTTTTGATACAGTGACTCTCTGAATGTTCCTTCCATCTGCTTTTGATGCTTCCTGCATCATTCAATATTTTGCCTATGTTGTTGTTTTTGTTATGTGCCGTCATGTCAGCCCCGACTCATAGCGACCCCTCCTTGGGTTTCCGAGGCAGAATCAGAATCTTTCAATAATGCAATTTGAGGCATGCTTTTTGTCTTTAGTTCTTTCAGCTTGAGAAATGCTGAGTGTGTTCTTCCCTTTTGATTTTCTAACTCTAGATCTTTATTACATTTCATTATAAAAATTGACTTTGTTTTCTTGAGCTACTCTTTGAAATCTTTTGTTCAGTTCTTTTGTCTTGTCATTTCTTCCATTTGCCTTAGCTGCTCTCCATTCAAGGGCAGATTCAGAGTCTATTCTGACAACCATTTTGATCTTTTCTTCCTTTCTTGTCTTTTTAATAATCTTTTGCTTTCTATATGGATGGTGTTCTTAATGTTTTCTCACAGTTCCTCTGGTTTTCAGTCATTTGCATTCCATATATCAATCTATTATTTGAATGGTCTTTGAACTTGGGGGGGGTATAATCAAGATCATATTTTGACTCTCATGGACTTATTTTAATTTTCTTCTTATTCAATTTGAATTTGGGACCAATCGATTATCTGTTCCACTGTCAACTCCTGGCTTTGTTTTGGCTGAAGATATTGAGTTTCACCATTGCCTCTTTCCACTGATGTAGTTGGTATGATTCCTGTGCATTCCATCTGGTGAAGTTCATATGTATAGACACCATTTTTATTATGGAAAAAAATGTATTTGCAATGAATAAGTTATTTATCTTGCAAAATTTTATAATGTGATCTCCAGTGTCATTTCTATCACCAAGGCCATATTTGCCAACTACTGATGATTCTTCTTTGTTTCTAACTTTTGCTTGCCAATCACCAGTTATAGTCCACAAGTTTTGATTGCATGATTGGTCAACTTCAGACTGCAGAAGTTGTTGAAAGTCTTCCATTTCCTCGTTTTTGCCTTTGGTGGTTGGTGTATAATTTTGAGTAATAGTAACATTAACTGGTCTTCCTTGAAAATGTATGGATATTATCCTATCACTGACAGCATTTTACTTCAGCATAGACCTTGAAATATAATTTGTGATGATAAGAGCTGTGCCATTCCTATTCAATTTATCATTCCTAGCATGGTAGATCATATGGTTGCCTGATTCAAAATGGCCAAAACCAGTCCATTTCACCTCACTGATGTCTAGGATATCAGTCTTTCTATGTTCCATTTCATTTTTGACAACTTCCAATTATCTTAGATCCATTCTTCAAACATTTCATTTTTCAATTATTCATGGATATTTGTAGCTATTTCTTCCCATTTTGTGTCATGTCTCATCAGCAAATGGAAATCCCAAAAACTTTACTCCATCCACGTCATTAAGGTAAACTTTATGTTGAGAAGGCAGCCCTTCCCCAGGTGTATTTTGAGTGACTCCAGACCTAAGGGTCTCATCTTCCAGCACTATATTGGTCAATGTTTCATAGCTACTCATAAATTTTTCCAGTAATATATCAGGCAGTATTTCACTGGTATTCAGAAGGTTTTCACTAGCCAATTTTTTGAAAAGTGTATGCCCCCTTCCTTCTTCCAAGTCTGTCTTAGTCTGGAAGCTCCAGTAAAACCTGTCTACCATGGGTAACCCTGAAGGTATTTGAAATACCAGTGGCATAAGCTCCAGCCCCATGTTTTTGTTGTTATGGGCCGTCAAGTTGGACCCGACTCATAGCGACCCCTCCTTACATTTCTGAGGCAGTATCACTATGGAAGTAGATTGTCCCATCTTACTTCTGAGGAATGGCCAGTGGGTTTGAACCACTGGCCTTCTGGTTAGCAGTCAAGTGTCTTAGCTGCCTCATAGCAACACATAAACCACCACAGTACAACAAACTTACAGACAAATGGTGGGATATTAATAATAGTGTTCAATAATTTCCACATTCAATTAGGTCACCTTTCTTTGGAATAGACACTGATATCCATCTCTTCCTATCTGTTGGCCAGATAGCTGTCTTCCAAATTTGGGGCATAAATAAGTGAGTACCTCCAATGCTGCATCTGTTTAATGAAACATCTCAATGGGTATTCTTTCAGTTCCTGAAGTCTTGTTTTTCACTAATTCTTTCAGCACAGCTTGGACTTCTTCCTTCAATACCATTGGTGCTTGATTATATGTTACTTTTTGAAATGGTTGAAAATTGAGCAGTTCTTTTTGGTACAAGGACTGTATATTCCTTCCATTGTCATTTGTTGATTCCTCCATTTTTTAATATTTTGCTCAGAGAATCCTTCACTATATCGCTTGAGGCTTGATTTTTTGTTTTTTTATTCAGTTCCTTAAGATGAGAAACACCAAACATGTTCTTCCCTTTTGGTTTTCTAATTCCAGCTCTTTGCACATTTCATTGTAAAGTCCTCTTGAGCCTCCCTTTTATGTCTTCTATTTAGGTTTTTTATTTCATCATTTCTTCCATTTGCTTTAGCTACTGTCTACTCAATAACAAGTTTCAGAATCTCTTCTGGCATCCATTTTGGTGTTTTTTCCTTTCTTTCCTTTATTATTATTATTATTATTATTATTATTGTTGTTGTTGTTGTTGTGATTTGGGTGAAAGTTTACACACCAAATTCTTCTTCCATACAGCAGCTTACCTATACACTTTGTCTCATGACACTGACTGCAATTTCCCACAATGCAACAGCTGCCCTTGCAGTTCCTCCTCATAGTTACATCTGCCCTGTGTCCTGCTCTCCCATGCAATTCTGTCCCCCAAGCTGTCTCCCTGTGCACACACAACTCTTCTATTTTCCCATTATTGATCTCTCCAAGGAGTGTATCTGCCTAATGTAAATGTTCAGCTCATAAGCCTGTCTTTTGTTTGACTGGAAGCCACAGGAGTGGGTTCAATTCCAGACCTGAAGGGCACCTAGGGGCCATAGCCTCAGTTTTTCCATCAGGTTCTATTAGACCAGCAAGTCTAGTACCTTTTTTTTTTTTTTTTTCATGTAAGATTTTGAATTTTGTTCCATATTGTTCTCCCACCCTATCCAGGATCTCCTACAGAGATCACCCTCCGAGTAGTTGATAGTAGTAGCCAGGCACCATCTAGTTCTGGTATCATGGTTGTAAATATATATAGGCTGAGGATTGCATGGTGTACCAGTCATTTGGATTAATTGTTTCCATGTATGTTTGGTTTTCTTCATTCTTGTTTGCCCTGGACAAGGAGAGACTCATCATTGCATCTAGATGTCTGCTTGCAAGCTTTAAAGATCCCAGTAGCTACTTGCCAAAGTAGGATGTGGAACAATATTTTTGTGTAGTGTGTTAAGCCAACTGAGCTTGATGTCCCCTGCGACTATGGTCTCAAGCTCACAGATTCAATTAGTCACTCCCTCTGGGTAGCTGGCTGTGGCCAAGAAGTGACTACAAACTTGTCCTTTGTCAGTTCTATTATATACCTGGGAGTTCTTACAGAATATACAAATACCCTTGTAGAAATATTGTCTGCAAACTCTATATATGGTCTTGGGCACCCCCCCATATAGACATACCTAATAGTTCAGCCTGTCCACCCATCTATCCACCTAAAGATCAATGTTTGCCTTCACTGAGAATGCAGTACTGTATGTGCAAATGGGTTCATCTTTGTTGTCTGTACCTCCCATGCACCTCTCTCTGTCTTCCTCTTCCTCAATCCCACCGTATTGATCTCTCACATTTTGTACATTGCCCTTCTCTTCAGCCAAACCAATACTTGTCTCTACCTATGTAACAGTGTTCCCTCTCCTACCCTCCCACCCCTAGTAACCAACAAAGAAAATTTTCTTCTATATGTAAACCTTTCCTTTACTTTTTACAATAATGAATTAATACAATATTTGTCCTTCTGTGATTGACTTATTTCTCTTAGCATAATGTCCTCCAACTTCATCCACGTAACGTGGTGTTTTGTTAATCCTACATTATTCTTTAGGGTTGCATAATATTCCATTGTTTGTATGTACCATAGTTTGCTTATCCATTCTTTTGTTGATGGGCACCTAGGTTGTTTCCATCTTTTGGCTATTGTAAATAGTGCTGTGATGAACATGGGTATGCATATATCTGTTCTTGTCCTGGCTGTCACTTTTTTAGGATATATACCTACTAATGGATTGGTTGGATCAAATAGTATTTCTAATTCCATCTTTTTGAGAAATTGCCATATTGCTTTCCACACTTGTAACATTTGACAGTCCCACTCACAGTGTATGAGAGTCTCAATCTATCCACATCCTTGCTAGCATTGGTTATTTTCTGTCTTGTTGAACTTTGCTACTAGTGCTGGGGAAAGATGGTAACTCATTGTTGTTTTCATTGGCATCTCTCTAATCTAATGGCTAATGATTGTGAGCATTTCTTCATATGTTTGTTGGCTGACTGACAATTCTCTTTGGTGAAGTGCCTATTCATATCTTCTGCCCATTTTTAATTGGATTATTTGTCTTTTGTTGTTGTTGTTGTTATTGAGGTGTTGGAGTTTTCTATAAATCCTAGAGACAAGTCCCTTGTCATATATGCTGTTGCCAAATACTTTTTCCCAATCTGTATATAGGCTATCTTATGACTCTTTTGAAAAAGTCTTTGGAAGCACATAAAAATTTAAATTTGAGAAGGTCACATTCATCTAGTTTCTCTTCTGCTGTTTGTGCATTTTGGGTTATGCTTGATAGTCTATTTATGCCATATATTATGGCCCCTATATTTGCCCCTAGTTTTACCTTGAAAAACTTTATAGTTTTAAGTTTCACACTTAAGTCATTGACCTTTGGGAGTTAGTTTTTGAGTATGTTGTGAGGTACAGATTTTATTTCATTTTTCTGCAAATGGATATCCAGGTTTGCCAGCGCCATTTGTTAAACAGACAATGACTTCCCCATTTAATGGATTTGGGGTCTATGTCAAAGATCAGCTGACCATAGGTCGATGGATCTACTTCTGGGTTCTCAATTCTATTCCATTGGTCTATGTGTCTGTTGTTGTACCAATACCAGGCAATTTTGACTACTGGGGGTGTACAGTAAGTTTCAAAATCTGGGAGTGTGAGACCTCCTACTTTGTTCTTTGATCACTCACATTTAGTACTCACATTATCTTCATTAATGCTTTGCTTATTCAAGATTTCTTTCCTTTCCTTATAAAGTTAATGATGGTTTTTTCCATATCTTTAAAGAATGTTGATGGGAACTGGATTGAAATTGCATTGAATGTACAGATTGCTTTGGGTAGAATTGACATTTTTACAACATTCAATCTTTCTATCCATGAATATTGTATGTTCTTCCATTTATGTAGATCTCTTATGGTTTTTTGAAGCAGTCTTTTTTTTTTTTTTCCCCCTACAGGTCTTTTGTGTTCCTGGCAAGATTTATTCCCAAGTATTGTATTTTTTTTTTTTTTTGACAGCTATTGTAAATGGTATCAATTTCCCTATTTCCTTTTCCTCAATCTCTTTGTTGGTGTAGAAGAATCCAACTGATTTGTGGATGTTGATTTTGTATCCTGACACTATGCTATATCTCTCAATTAGTTCTAGTCATTTTCTTACTGAATCCCTTGGGTTTTCTTCCTTACCAATTTGGACACCTTTGATTTCCCTTTCTTGCTTTATTGCCCTGGCTAGGACTTCCAATACAATGTTGAATAGAAGTGGTGATCGAGGGCATCCTTTTCTGGTTCATGTTTGCAAGGGGAATGGTTTCAATCTCTCTCCATTGAGAATAATGCTGGCTGTTTGTTTTGCATATATGCCATTTATTATGTTGATGAATGTCCCTTCTATTCCTATTTTGCTGATAGTTTTGATCAGGAATTAGTGTTGGATTTTATAAAATGCCTTTTCTGCATTGATTGATATGATCATGTGGTTCTTTTCTTTTGTTTTATTTATGTGATGGATGACACTGATTGCTTTTCTAATGTTGAGCCATCCTTGTACAATAGATATGAACCCCACTTGGTCATAATGAATTATTTTTGAATATGTTGTTGGAGTCTATTTGCTAAGATTTTGTAGAAGATTTTTGCATCTATATTCATGAGGGATATTGGTCTTTGGTTTTCCTTTTGAGTGATGTCTTTGCCTGGTTTCAATAGCAAGGTTATGCTTGCTTCATAAAACAAATTTTGGAGGATCCCATTCTTTTCTATGTTCTGGAATACATTTAGTAGGATTGGTGTCAGTTCTTTTCTGAATGTTTGGCAGAATTCTCTGGTGAAACTGCTTGGATCAGGAACTTTTTTGGTTGGTAATTTTTGTATGACCTGTTCAATTTCTTCTTTTGTTTTGGATCTGTTCAAATTTCCACCTCAGTCTGTGTTAGTTTAGGTCAGTAGTGTGTCTCTAGAAATTTGTCAATTTCTTCTACATTTTCAAATTTGTTGGAGTACAGTTCTTCATAGTGTCCTGATATTATCCTTTTTTATTTCAGTTGGTTCTGTTGTGATGTCACCCATTTTGTTTCTTATTCATG
>NW_006921827.1:24153-27819 GCF_000298275.1 Orycteropus afer afer | reverse complement strand
AGATGGATTGACCCAGTGGCTTTGGCAATGGAGTCAAGTATAGCAAGGATCATGGAGCTGGCAGGGGACTGGGCAGTGTTTTGTTCTGCTGTGCATAGGATTTCTATGAGTTGGAGATGACTCAATAGCACCTAACAACAATTACAATTTAGAACAGTCCATTATATCTTGCAACACTCTTGACTTCCTCACCATTTAGAAGCTCTGTAACTACATTATTTTTCCCCTCTTTTTGTCTTGTAGTTGTCCTCATTTGCCAATTGATGTCTCTGGTTCCTGATTTACAATAGTTAGTTTCTGGGTTATGTCATCTTGTGTACTAATGGTTGGTTGTTGTTTGCTGTTATTAGTTCTCTGTTCCAAAGACTCACTTTACTATCTCTTGTAAGGTTGGTCTGGTTTTACCAAATTCCCTTAATTTCTGCTTTTCTGGAAATCTCCTAATTTCACTATCATATTTGAGGGACACTTTTGCTGGGTGTATAATTCTTGGTCAGAAACTGTCTTTCAGGGTTTTGTATATACTATCCCATTGCCTTCTACTTACATGGTTTCTGCTAAGAAATCAGAGCTTATTCTTATTGGTTGTCCTTTGTAGGTAACTTTTCTTTTTTCCCATGCTACTTTCAGGATTCATTTCTTTGTCTTTGGTTTTGGTGAGTTTGATGATGATATGTCTTTGTGATTTTCTTTTCGGGTCTAACCTGTTTGGGGTTCATTGCACTTTCTGAGTAGATGTATTCTCATCTTTCATCATATCAGGGAAGTTCTCTTTCAACAAATTTTGGACATTTTTCTCAGTGGTTTTATTTTTCTCTTCCTGTTCTGGAATTCTAATTACACATAGGTATTCCTTTTGATGGTATCCCACATGAAAGTTAGAATTTCTTCATTTTGTTTTGATCTTTTTTTCTGATTGATCCCTTTCCAAAGAAGTATTCAGGTATTTGTCTTCAACCTCTTGAATTCTGTCTTCCATTGATTCAATTCTACTCCATGGGACTTTGAAAGTATTATTGCTGAAAATTTATTATTAATATTCTGCATTTCTATCTCTAATTTTTCATTCATTTTGTCATTTTGTTCTTGTATTTTCTTCTGAAATTGTTCTAAGGTTTTGTCTGTGTTTTCCTTAATTTTGTCAGTGTTTTCCTAGATCTGTCTCTCAATCCTTAGAAGATACTTAAATATAATTCTTTTGAATTCCTTATCAGAGAGTTCCAATGTTGCTTCTTCCTCAGGGATGTGTTCTGGGTCACTTGCTTCCTTGTTACTACCACTTTATCTTGCTTCTTTGTGTGTACTGTGATGGTCTGTTGCCTCCATGACATTGTGGCATTAATGTATTTAAATCTCTGTTAACTTTCAAGTTGTTCATGTCCAAAATGTCCTTGAGGTCCCCAGCAAGTAAAGCATAATGTTAGGTCCCTGGTATCTGAGAGAACACTGTCACTTTAGATATCCAAAATGGTTGAACTACTTGTAACCATTCAAAATGGCTGGACCCTATGGACAGCCAAAGTCCACAGCTCAGCCTATCTCCCTATTTGCTGCTTCTCCTTTTATTCACCAGCCACCAGTGCCACTCTCCATGCAGCCTCTGGCTAGCAGGGCTCATTTTTAGGTTAATTCTTAGGTCCTAACTCCACTTGGCAATATCCAAGCTGTCCATGTTGTCCAGATCATCGACAGACTACAGCTCTGTATGTCTCCTTTTTCAGTGTTTTCATGCAAGTTCTTCTACTAGTTGGAGTTTATTACACTTCTCTATCCTTCCTTTCAAAGCTCAGAGGTCCAGGATTATCTTCTGTATCTGCATTAATTGGTTCCTCTTTTCTTTGTTGAAGTGGGTCTGTGTTGTTTGTCTGCCTATTTCACCATCTTACTGGAACACCCTCTTTCCTGTCTTTTTAATGACATTTTACTTTCTTCATGTATGATGTTCTTGATGTCATCCCATGACTCATCTGATCTACAATCATTAGCGGTCAGTTCTCCAAGTCTATTCTTCAAATTGATCCTAAATTCAGGCAGGACAAATTTTAGGTCATATTTTGCACTCCTGTTATTAGTTGGCAAAATTTCTAAGAGTTCTCTCCTTTTATTGAAACTGAACTGCTCAAAAAGAGATTTTTACAAGTTATCTGAAAATTGTGATTACTTTTCTGCCAACTAGGAATAGCTAGGAATTGGGTGATGCATTTCTTATTGGTGGAATAGGTTCAAAAAACATTACTGAACCAATGTTTTCTTTTTTGTTTGTTATGGACATGAACACTGGTCTAGTCAAGGACAATATTGCCTTTGACTTCCTAGTCACTTGTAGACACTTAGAAAACTTCCAGCTTTCTGGTTAGCAGTCAAATATTTCTCAGTCTTTGCTTAGCTTCTTCCCTGGGAACAAATAAATATATTTCATTGAACTTGTTTTCTTTTATTAAGTTTCATAATTATATTGCCTGTTGGCAAAATACTCTGCAATTGAAATGCTAACTTTAAAAGCAAAACTACATCTGTAATCAGGGTAGAGGAACAGAGAATTTCTGTTGACTTAGGAGTGATCTTTACAAAGCTATAACAATGTTAGTAACTTGTTTGTGATTTTTATGGATCTCAACTAAAGTAATATGAACCAACATGTAACATCAGGGTTTGTCAAACATTGTGTAAAGGGCCAGATGAATATTTTCAACTTTGCAGATGATATAGGCTCTATTGCAACTCATCAATTTCACTGTTGTTGTGAGAAGATAGCAACAGACAGTAGGAAACAAATAAACATGATTGTTTTAAAAGAATAGTTTGCTTACAAAAGTAGGCAGTGATCGGAATTTGGCCTGTATGTCATAGCTTGCTTGTCACCTTGTTAGATGCTTCTGTATGCTTTTTGGAAAATTATAAGCTTACTTTTCTGAAATAATGAGGTACAAATGGTTCATGTTACTTATTGAGCTAAATATACAAGCCATTGTCTAAACACAAATGTGTCTTTCATGATCGATGATTATAGAACAACTAATCTATTCATACCTGATTTTATGTCTCAGCATTCATATCCAAAGGGGTATTTAATGTTGGATGTTGTTATTATGTAGGTATAATATACCAGTTTTGTCAATATTTCACTCTCTTAAAAAGTTCTGGAAATTAATACTTTGTTGGAGACCTTGAGGCTTAGTGATATTTCTACATGAAGGAAAATTGTTTTTGTTGCCAATAATGAACACTCCATAATGGGTCAGCGACTCAGCTAATATTGTACAATTGAAGTGGTTTGAGTGTGCAAAGTTGGCTAACCTTATTTAGTTTTCATTAGTAGGAAGGCTTCCCAATTTAAGGAGAATTTACTATAGCTGTAGGAACAGAGATTAAGTGATGCTGAAACTACATTATTTTAAAAATAGTCCTGTATGCCTTTAAAGGATCTGAAAACATAGCATTTTGCTCTATGTACATTTTGTTCTATGTAGCAATATCATTTATTGAAGTTGTCAACCACTTGAATATTATAAATGATAAGCAGGAAAAACAATATGCAGTAATTTGAAAATCAATGCAAACTCTGCTTTTGTAGTAATTCTACCACGTGGAGAAAGAATTAATTAAGCTGAATAATGAAAGGTTAGAATGCTCATGTTTTGCCTTTCTCAGGATTATTATGAAAAA
>NW_006921827.1:14128-23613 GCF_000298275.1 Orycteropus afer afer | reverse complement strand
AAACAACTTTCAAGTTAGAATAAACCTCAGAGATTATTTGCTGACAGCTTTAGAGATCAGGAAGCTGATGATCATGTAGTATAAGAAATGTTAAAGGTTTCACAAAGTATATTGGAAGATTTATCACTAGCGCTTGGATATGTTTCACTTCTATGCTTCACTCTTAGAATGTGTGCTTTCATTGCAATGTTTCTTTTATAGGTAGTCTAATGGAATAACAAAATTTAAATTTTCATTCAGGTATTGTTTATTGTGGATTTTGTTAAGTCATTGGCCTGGGGGAAAAAAACAAACAAACAAACACAAGCCTATTGCCATCTAGTCTATTCTGGTTCATGACAACCCCATGTGTTGCAGAGTAGAACCACCCAATAAAATTTTATTGGCTGTCTTCTTTATGGAAGTAGATTGACAGGCCTTTCTTCCATGACACTACTGATCAGATTTGAACTGCCTTTAACCTTTAGGTTAGCAGTTGAGCACAAATTATTTGTGCCACCCAGGCCACATAGATTAAATGTGTAGAACTAATAGGTCAGTTATATTTCCTAAAAATTATATTTCCTAGAAATTAGTTTAGGAGCTTTGATAGCATAGTGCCTAAGGCATTTGGTAACCAGAAGGCTGGCGGTTCAAATCCACCAGCCACTCCTTCAAAGGAAGATTGGGCAATCTACTTCCATAGTGAAACAGCTTCAGATACCCAAGGAGAGGTCACTATGAGTCGGGTGTGACTCGATGGCGTATAACAACAGCAACAACAGAAAGTAGTTTAACTTACATTTGAATGGAAGTTGTTGGTATTGGCATTTGGCATATTACTGTAACCAAACCACACTGAATTGAAATGAATTATTTTATTCTTCACTCCTTTGATTTCTCATTTGGCCTCACCTCATGTGGAAGAAGCTTTTATCTCCAAACCTCTCTTTCAGGGCTAGGATTAAATTAAGTCAAGAGAGGTGCTTTGGTGCACAAGTTAAGGAGAATTGCTCTTGAAGGATGCAAAGAATAAGTATCTGTTTGGATTTTGTGTCCAAGGAGTCTCTCTTGCCTCAGCTTAATCCTGGCCCCATTTTCCTTTTTGTGATTTCTTCCTGACAGTATTTTGAGAGAACAACTGTTGAAAGTTTATGTCTATAAGACAATTTTATCTCCTGAGAAGAAATGTGCTGTGGTAATATCTTATTTCATTGATTAAATTTTTAGTTAAAATATTTTGTACTTAGACAATTCAAACTATGCAGAAATTATACTCATTTTTATCAAGCCAATTCTCACTAGTGGCAACATTATAATAGAGCGTAGAACTGACCCACAGGATTTTGAAGGCTGCAATCTTTACAGAAGCAGACTGTCAAATCTTTCTTCCACAAAATTGTGGGTAGGTTTGAGTAACCAACCTTTAGGTTAGCAGCTGGGTGCTTAATTACTACACCAACAGGGTTCTTATGCAGGAGTTAAATCAAACCAAATTCACTGCCATCAAGTCATTTCTGACTCATAGTGTTGCCCATTGGGTTTCTGAGTCTGTAAATCTTTAAGGAGGTAGATTGCCCTGTCTTCCTTCCACAGAGAAGTTGGTGGGTTTGAACTGCTGACCTTTCAATTAGCAGTCAAATTCCTTATCCAATATGCCACAAGAGCTCCAGGAATAAGATTGTTATCATTAGGTGCCATCAAGTTGACTCTGATTCATAGCTATGCTATGTACAACAGAACAAAACACTGTCTGGTATTGGACCATCCTCACAATCCTTTCTATGCTTGAGCCCATTGTTGAAACCACTGTGTCAATCTATCTCACTGAGAATATTCCCCATTTTCCCTGGCCCTCTACTTCACCAAGCATGATAACTTTCTACAGGGACTTATCCCTCTGACAACATGACCACAGTAGGTGACACCAAGTCTGGTCATTCTCACTTCTAAGGCTCATTTAGGCTGTACTTCTTTAAGGACAGACTTAATTGTTCTTCTGGAAGTCCATGGTATTTTCAGTATTCTTCACCAATACCATAATTTCATAGGCATCAACTTTTCCTCAGTCTTCATTATTCATTGTCCTATTTTCACACGGATATGAGACAATTTAAAATACCATGGCTTGGGTTAGGTGCATGTTAGTCTTCAAAGTGACATCTTTGTTCTTAAACACTTTAAAGAGGTCTTTTGCAGATTTACCCACTGCAATATGACATCTGATTTCTTGACTATAACTTGACTGTTGATCTAAGTTAAATGAAATCTTTGACAATTTCAAACTTTTCTCCATGTATCGTAATGGTGATTATTGGTCCAGTTGTGAATATTTTTGTTTTCTTTATGTTGAGGTGTAATCCATATTGAAGAGTGTGATCTTTGAGTGTGATTTAAAGTAAGTGATTTAAATCATCTACTCTTTCAGCAAGCAAGGTGTGTCATCTGCATATTACAAGTTGTTAATGAACCTCTGTCTAATTCTGGTTCCCTGTTCTTCTTCATGTAGTTCACCTTCTCAGATTAGTTGCTCAGCATACAGTTTGAATAAGTATGGTGAATGGATACAACCATGACACACACTCTTCCTGATTGTAAGCAATGAAATATTGTCTTATCCTGTTCAAAATACAGCCTGTTGGTCTATGTACAAATTCTTCATTAGTACAATCAAGAGTTCTGGAATTCCTATCCTTTTCAATGTTATCTGTAATTTTGTATGATCCAAACAGTTGAATGCCTTTGCATAGTCAATAAAACACAGGTAAACATTTTTTCTGGTATTCTTTGTTTTCAACCAAGATCCATCTGAAATCAGCAATGATATCCCTCATTCTAGGTGTTCTTCTCAATCCAGCTTGAATTTCTGGAAGTTCCCTTGTCAATACTGGAAAATATAATATATAGTTCAGATAAAATTCTCTTACTACAGGTCATAGATTACCAGATCATCCATAGCTTCTTTAGAAATATCTCACCATATAATAAATTCCCTGATCTTTTATATTTTATCACAGACTTGCAGCCAGATTTTCTATTGATGTTGCATTGTCCTCATGCTTATTCAAAGGTCTTTTCAAATAGATCCATATTCCTATTTTCTTTTCTGAATGTTTTTTTCTTTAAAGTTATGTGTTGTTTACATTGGAGGGAAGGGGTGGACATTTATATGTATATAAATGTCACATACATGTTTTTTGTTAGCTTTTGTCCACCCACCTAATATAGATTAGAATAATCTATATATAATCATTGTATTGCTAAGATGTCATACTTTATAATATTTATCTCATATAAAAAGTCTTAAAGGGCATAGAATTTATGATTCACAGCAGCAAAGGCTTTATTTCTCTCTTTTGCAAAAAATTCAATAACAAATGTATTTTTTAATAGTTATATATGCATGGGTATAAAACTTAAATATCCCTGAGTAAATCTGACATTGATTTCATCTATCTTTAGTTCAAGATTAATGTGATTCTTTTTCTTTTGGCCCTCAAAACTTTAGCACAAGTTTCTTGGTTAGTGCCCATTGTTGTTGTTGTTGTTATGTGCCGTCGAGTCGGACCCAACTCATAGCAACCCCTCCTTGGGTTTCTGAGGCAGTATCACTATGGAAGTAAATTGCCCCATCTTTCTTCTGAGGAGTGGCTGGTGGGTTTGACCTACCAGCCTTCATGTTAGCAGTCAAGTGCCTTTAGTCATTATGCTACCAGAGCTCCTATTAGTGTCCGTTGTTAGCAAAAGTAAAATGCAGACGCTCAAATATATATCTTTGTTGCAGCCATGCTTGTTAATTTTGGCTCGAGATGAGTGATGAAGTTTGAATAAGTGCAAGAGTGGTGTGCATGAAGCACATCTTATTTTCTGATGACCTAATAGATCACATTATAATCAAATGCTTTGTGAAAATTTACCCTATAAGAGAAATTATAAAACTTTTGCTCATTTGTATGTCAGAATAATATGATAATGAACATAAATCTATTCCCTTCCCAGTGAGGCCCAGAAAGGCCAAGCATACATAGCAAATTACAAAACAGATTCAAACCTAACTCTGACTATACACATCAATCTTAAATCCAAATGCAGTATCCATGGGGTTCATCTTATACCTTTATGTGCCTGCCATAGGGATGGCAGCTGCTTATTTTAGAACTACAATAGGGTCTTTGTGGCACATATTATTTAAATAAAATTCCAGATTAAATAACAAACACTTAATCCAACAAATAGAGAATGATATGATGGATTTATCTGATGACCCCATGGGATTAATTTGCGTGTTCCAGATAACTAAGTTTTTTTGGAGTCAATTCAAAGGCCCCAGAGGAAGAAAATGAGAACTATGAATCTCACTGCTCTTTGTGCAGGAAAACAGCATGTTTTCATTTCACCACAAGAGCAAAGGAGTTAATGCTCCGGAGGATCAGGATTTCAAAGAGTATTGGAGCTTTTGATGGTAAAACATGTTGTAAATTCTTACAGTGTTTTGGTTTTGGTTTTTGCCTCCTGGTAAACCAGAGTAGATGAGCACATTATGATATAGGTAGTTTTAAGGGAAAGCCAGCGGGGAGGATCAAGTAATTGTCAGAAGATAATTTTAAATCACATCAATTGCAGTAAATATTTTCTGAAAATATTTTTCTATTGTTATAATAAAATGCCCTCTTTGAAATGTATTTTTGAAGTCATTTTTTTTTTTTTCCCACAAATTATTAGTTGATTCCCAAAATGGGGTTCCTAACATGTATTTTACACATTGGGTCTGTATGCCTCCTCAGTTTAGGATTTTGTGCTTTGGGTTTATTCTATGAACTTAATTTAAAAGGTCAAGAACTATGTTCTATATATTTCTATAATTACCTCAAATCCCATAAGATATAGTTACCATTATGCTTTCAATGGTATGTATAAACACTCATAATATGAACATAGAAATAGAAATGTGTCTACCTTTGTGAAGATCTCTAACATAAGTCATTAAAAATCTTTATACTTATGTTCATTGGAACACAATTCACTATAGCAAAGAGATGGAAACAGCCTAAATGCCCACCAATGGATGAGTGGATAACCAAATTATGGTACATGCACACAATGGAATACTATGCTATATTGAAGAACAATGATGGATATGTGAATCATCTCACAATGTGGATCAACCTGGAGGATATTATGCTGAGTGAAATAAGTCAATCACAGAAAGACAAGTACTGTATGAGCCCATTAGTGTAAAAAGACAAATAAGGGTTTGGGTGGGAAAGGGAACTCACTTTGTAGGTTGCCAGGATGGAGAGGGAAGGAGAGGCATTAAATTCAGGCTAGGTGGGGCCCATACACTGACGTGGGTAAGGGAGGGATATACAGAAAGAGTCTGTGACCACCATGATAACATTAGGAAATGGGAGGACACTGAATTGTGCACAGAAGATATAGAAGACAGATACTAATACAAACCGATGTGTCCATAATACTGCATTACCATTAACACCACAGACCAGGCAACAGATAAACACATCAACACCTGAGAGGATCACATGGGATCAGTGAACAAGAGTATACTCTAGGCCAAGGATAGATTCAGCTGAAGATAATCTTGCACAGACACCAATGATACAAAATACCAGCAATCCTTACAGAAACAATAGAAGACAGACACGGAGTGATCCCTCACAGACACCCAGATACTATGAGATAGAGATCCAATAGATCTACTGTCTCAGGACCATAGTGCTGGCAGACACCAGACTCAATTGGCACAAGAAAATACATAAAAGCCTTGTTCCTTATCCTACATTGGTAAGTAGTAACTGGAGTCTTAAAAGCTTTCAAGAGGCCATGCAAGATGTAACTAATGGTCTCCTAGCATCAGAAGCAAAGAAGAGTGCATAAAAACAAGGGCATTTGGGAGCAATCAGCCCTAGGACATGATGACCTTCAAGACCAGAAGAACTAGATGGTGCCTGGTTACCAATACCAACCACTCAGGAAAGGATCAATTCTGGAGATGCTGGATAGAGTGGGAGGAAAAATGTGGAACAAAATCCAAAAACTCAATAATGACCAGAATTACTGGTCAGATTGGGACTCTGATGAGACTCCCAATACTATGGCCCTGGAATACATTCTGCACCTAGAATAAAACTCACTCCTAGGGGCTGGGTCTCAGCCCAATAGTTAACAAGATGTGCATGCAGACCACTCATGGAAGGATGACACACCCACATACTCCATGGTAATAAATCCCTTAGAGCAATAGACCACAAGGCTCCAGAGAGGCAACATTCACACTGAGGAAATGTAGGACAAACAGGAGTGCATAACTATGAGGGGCACAGAAGGAAAGTTACTGGGCAGGGAGGGGAGGAGACTGGGTTTGTATCAGGCATGGTAAATGGAGAGTTAAACTAAATGTATACATGACATTGAATGTAAAACAAAATCTTAAAATAAAAAAAAATAATAAAAATAACCTCTAACTCATGAGAAAGTTATATAGAAAATTTCAGAACTTAACATAGTTATTCTTTATAAACTAGCTTTGAGACACAAATATTAACCATCTCTCTAATCTCTAACCTTGAAGAAAATACACATCATTCAGCTATTTTCTAACTCTGGAAAAAAAGAAAGAATATACCAGTCTTTGATGTCATACTGGCTTTTATTGTGTAGACCTAAGTGATAAATTCACATATAAACCCTAAATTTCTGCTTACTCACTGAGAGAAGTTAGAGGCAAATACCAAGCAAGGGCTTTCTAAGACCCTTCCAGCCATCACTGGCCTTGAATCCTAGCTATGAGGAATTACTATGGAGTTCCAGCTGTAGTTAAGCATTTTTCCCAACACCTCTCTTTAAAGGTAAAAACCTTACATCTAAAGATTTGGACTTTCACCAATGGATTAGCATTGTATTTGTAATTGTTAATTTTAAATGAATGCTATGAGGTCTTCATTACATGCCTTGCCATAAATACCTTGCAATGAACTGAATGAGTTTATATATGAAAACCTGAGTATATCTCTATTAATTTCTGAGGTATAAAATATTCTAAAACAAACAGTAGTTCTACTGTTTAGTACTTATATTAGTTTCCTAGGACTGTAACAAAATACTACCAGTGGATGGTTTGAAACAACATACATTTTTTGTCTCATATTTCTGAAGGTTTGGACCACAACTTCTCTCAGAAGGCTCTAAGATCTTTTCTTATCTCCTCCAGTGTCTTGAGTCCTAGGTAATTCTTAGTGTTCGTTGCTTTATAGATACATCTTCACATGGCCATCTTCCCTCTGTGTATCCCTCTGTGTCTCTCTTCCTCTTTTATAAGGATATCAGTCAAAAGCAATTAAAATTCACACTTCTTCTATATGACATCATATTATCTTAAGTAATACCAACTTCAAAGACACTATTTCCAAACAAGGTCACATTCACAAGTACTAGTAGTCAAGACTTCAGCATGACTTTGTATTTTGTGGACACAATTCAACTCTTACCATGGAGAAAGTGAGCAAAATGTTAAAAAATTTATTTTTAATAAATGGCTTTTGTAGTTGTTGTTGGTAGATACCATCAACTTGGCTCTGACTCATAGTGACCCTATGTTCAATAGAAAGAAACAGTGCCCAGTCCTCCACTATCTTTACAATCCTTGTTATGCTAGAGCTCATCTTGATAACCACTCTGTCAATCCATTTTGTTAAGTACTATGCCCTTTTTTGCTTACCCTCTACTTTACTTCTCCAGGGATTGGTTCCTTCTGAAAACATGACCAAAGAAGGTGAGAAAAAGCCTAGCCATTCTTACTTTTAAAGATAATCTGGCTGCACTTATTATAGGACATATTTGTTCATTTTTTCTGGCAGTCCCTGGGATTTTCAGTATTCACTGTCAACAGTACAATTGAAAGATGTCAATTTTTCTTTAGTTTTCCTTACTCATTGTCCAGTTATCACATGCATATGAGGTGATTGAAAACCAGGACTTGGATTAGGTGCATCTTAATCTTCATAATGAAAGCTTTGCTCCTTAAGACTTTAAACAAGTCTTTTGCTTCAGATTTACCCAGTGCAGTAAGACTTCTGATTTCTTGACTGCTTCTTCCATGGTTGTTGATTATGGAGCAAAGTAAAATGAAATCCCTGAGAACTTCAAGCTTTTCTCCAATTATTGTGATGTTGCTTATAGGTCCAATTGTGAGAATTTTTGTTTTCTTTATGTTGAGGTGTAATCCACACTGAAGACTATAGTCTTTGATCTGTATCACCAAGTGCTTCAAATCATCTTTACTTTCAGCAAGATAAGGTTGTGTCATTTGCATATTACAAGTTAATAAGTCTTCCTCCAGTCCTGATGTTGTGTTCTTCATATAGTCCAGCTTCTCAGATTATTTGCTCAGAGTACTAATTGAATAAGTATGGTGAAAAGGTAAAACTTTGATGCACACCCTTCCTAATTTTAATCCATGCAGTGTCCCCTTGTTCTGTTTGAATGACAATCTCTTCGTCTATATACAGGTTCCTCACAAATGCATTCACGTGTTCTGAAATTCCCATATAATGTTATCCAACATTTGTTATGATTCCATAGTCAAATAAAAGATAGGTAAACATCTTTCTGGTAATCTTTGCTTCCAACCAAGATCCATCTGACATCAACAGTGATATCCCTCATTCCATGTTCTCTTCAGAATCTATCTTGAATTTCTGGAAGTTCCCTGTCAGTATATTGTTGCAACAGTTTTTGAATTATCATCAGCAAAGTTTTACTTGTTTTTCATATTAATGATATTGGTTGATAATTTCCACATTCTGTTAGATCACCTTTCTTTGGAATGGGCAAAACTATTAATCACTTCCAGTCAGTTGAGCAGGTAGCTGTCTTCCAAATTTCCTTGGCATAAAAGAGGGAGTACCTCCAGGACTGCATCTCTTTGTTGAAACATCTCAATGGGTATTCCATCGATTGATGGAGCCTTGCTTTTTATCAATTCTTTCAGTGCAGCTTGGACTTCTTCCTTCAATACCATTGGTTCTTGCTCAGATGCTACCTCTTGAAATACTTGAACATTGACCAATTCTTTTTGGTACAGTGACTGTGTATTCCTTCCATCTTCTTTTGGTGTTTCCTGTATCATTCAATATTTTGCCCATAGAATGCTGCAGTGTTGCAATTCAAGGCTTGATATTTTTCTTCAGTTCTTTTAGCTTGAGAAGTACTGAATGTTTGCTTCCTGTTTGGTTTTCAGGTCTTTGCACATTGTATTAGAATACTTTACTTTGTCTTCTTGAGGCATTATTTGATGTCTTCTATCTACCTTTATTTCATCATTTCTTCCATTCACTTTAGCTAATTTATGTTTCTTATAGAGAAAATTTCAGAGTCCCTTCTGACATCCATTTTTGTCTTCCTTTCCTATTTTTTCAATGATCATTTGCTTTCTTCATGTATGATGCACTTGATGCCATCTCACAATTCACAACTTCTTTTCAGTTATC
>NW_006921827.1:6486-7893 GCF_000298275.1 Orycteropus afer afer | reverse complement strand
ATAAGGATTATATTTATTTAAAGTAATGCTTCATTCAGAATTGATACTTTGTTTCTGCCTTTTGATATACATATCAATACATACTTTGACTGAGCATTAGGTAACTTGATCTCAGCATTGCATTCAGCATTATTAAGAACAAACTGTGCAGGGCTTGTCCAATAGTGCTGCTTATAAGGAATATATATTCTACTTTATGTGACAAAATAAATATTTAATACACCATTTGTATGCATTTTGCTTTTGTATTCTAACATACTAAAATGAGTGACATACCATTAGAATAGAATGTAGTAAAAGATTTTTCTTCAATAGTGAGATGGACGAGAGATAGAACATCTTCAGTAAAGGAGAGAACAGTGTGGATATCACCAGGGATAAACTTCTTTTATGCTCTTGGACTTGAACTTAACATTGAAGAATAGAAAGAACATGGTTAAATGGAGAAGAAGGAAATATTTCAGAAATTCATATCAGCAAGGAGATTACCCTATAACAACTCAAACTGCATTAACTTGCTCGACTTACTATCAAATAATTCATATTATTGAACCTTTATTTTCCTTTTTTCAGTTTGTTCTTATTGAGGCCCCACCAACTGAATTCCCAGAGGAATGTTCTCATCTGCTTGTCATATAAACTTCAGCTCTGGCCCAGTGAAGATTAAAATCTTCCAGAGCTGACTAAGAAGCAATTCTCCTTCTTTATTTGACATAACACTATATCATAGTGGTGCTGGCTCCTTCCCCACTCACTGTATATTGTAAATCCACTGCACGCCACAAGGTCAGCTGAGTATTAGATGCAGGTTTCTGTCGGAGGTGCAGACAGTTACATCTTTCCTGAAGGAAAGGGAATTTTGGTTCTGAAATCTGGTCAGTCCTGGCCTGAGAGTTAAAAAGGTTTTCTTCTTAAAGAATGTGATGATTATTATGGATTAACTTCCATGACTTTTACATCTATTTCCATAAAATAATCTTATTTTCTCACTTCTTAGATTTTTTAAAAATACCAGGAGAAAGAAAAAGTTATAATTGATATAGATATTAGTGTTAGGAAGAAATTGAGGCCAGATTATACTTCAATTAGGAAGAAATTGAGGTCAGATTATACTTCATTTTCCTCCAGCTGTAGGGGATTTGCTTTAAGCAACTCCATTCTTTCTTGAATGCTGGCAATAAGGATGATTTCTAATGCTCTTTCCCCTGGTAAATTTTCATTTTTTGAAATTAATTAATTCATTATAATTGGTTGCATTAAAATCAAGAAAATTAAAATTTGTGAAATATCTTCTGAGTCAAAACTTTATAGTATATTGGGACCTTCTAAAAATTAAATGTTTATGTGCTTCCAAAGACTTCTCCAAAAGAGTCAAAAGAGAACCTACAGATTGGGAAAAAATATTTG
>NW_006921827.1:0-5348 GCF_000298275.1 Orycteropus afer afer | reverse complement strand
AAAAAAAAAAAAAGAGTAAAAAAAACTTTATAGTATAGCTAGATCTAAGAATTTTTTTCCCAAAAACCTATGGATTTTTCTAGAATACAGTTAAAGAAGAGAATGTAATTGAAAAATTTTCCAAAAATAACCAAGCAACCAAGGAAGACAATGCCACTTCAAAAAATGATGACCAATGAAAGAAACAAAAGATTGTACAAGAACTTAAATTCTTCTTGACACTATGTTTTCTTGCCAAAATGGAAGAGAATATGGAGAGCAAATAGACTAAAGAGACAGGGTGGAGAAAAAGAAAACTAGAAAAGAAAAAAGTTATCCCACAAGAAGGGAAACCCCTCACAGTAACCACTGGATCTCAGACAGGGTTGGCTTCATGGGCCTGCCAATTGTTCATACGGCTTTCCTCCACAAACCAAGTAACATGAAGTCCTTACTTTGTGTAATGTTCTACTATCATACTCATGAAATTCTTAATACTTTAAAACAAGGGCTTGTATTTATGCTTTGCACTGGATGACACAAATTAAGTAGCCGGTTCTGAGAATAGGAAAGGAACTCACACCTGGTCTCACTACTTAGGAAGAAACAATTTAAATGAGACTCTCACTACCCTGATTACACATTAAGATCATTTGGGGGAACGTCTAAAATCTCAGTGCCCAGGCACTTCCTAGATCAATGAAATAAGAGTTGGGTAGGAAGGCATAGGGAAAGAGGGTTTATTTTTGGTATTAAATGATGTTGTTTTTATTGTTATTAGGTACCATTAGTTGCCTCCAACTTACAGAGACCCTATACTCAGTAAAACAAAACACTGGCTGGTCTTGTGCCAGGCTCACAATCCTTGCTACCCTTGAGCCCATGGTTGCAGCCACTGTGTTTATCCATCTTGTTGAGGGCCTTCCCTTTCTTCATTGACTCTCCACTTTACCAAGCCTGATATCATTGTCCAGTGAATGGTTCCTTCTCACAATATGACCAAAGTAGGTGAGATGAAGTCCGGCCATTCTCTCTTCCAAGGAGCATTCCAGCTGTACTTCTTCCAAGAAATATTTGTTAGTCTTTTTAGCAGTCTATGGTACTCTTAGCACTCTTCTCCAGCACCACAACTCAAAGTCATCAACTCTTCTTCGGTCTTCCTTATTCATTGTCCAGCTCTCACATGCATAAGAGGAGATTGAAAATAACACGGCTTGGGTTAGGTGCACCTTTGTCTTCTAGGAGACATCTTTGCTCTTCATCACTTGAAAGAGGTCTTTTCTGGCAGATTTGCCCAAAGCAATATGTCTTCTGATGTTTTGATAACTGCTTCCATTGGTGTTGACTATAGAGCCAAGTAATATGAAGTCCTTGAAAACTTCAATCTTTTCTCCATCAATCATAAAGCTGTTTACTGGACCAGTTGTGAAAATTTTTGTTTTCTTTATGTTGAGATGTAATCCATACTGCAGACTGTGTTGTTCGATCTTCATCAGTAAGTCCTTCAAATGATCCTAACTTTAAGCCAGCAAAGTTGTGTCATCAGTGTATCACAGGTTGTTAAAGATTCTTCCTGCAATCCTGATGTCACATTGTTCTTCATATAATCCAGCTTCTTGGATTATTTCCTTAGCATACAAGTTGAATAAGCATGGTGAAAGGATACAACTCTAATGCACATCCTTCTTGATTTTGAACCATGCAGCATCCCCTTGTTCTGTTCAAATGACAGCCTTCTTATCTATGTACAGGGTCCTCATGAGTACAATCAAGTGTTCTGGAATTCCCATTCTTCTCAATGTTATCCATAATTTGTTATGAGCCACACAATCAAATGTTTTTCCATAGTCAATAAAATACAAGAAACATCTTTATGGTATTCTTTGCTTTCAGTAAAAGTCCATCTGACATCAGCAATGATATTCCTCATTCCACTGTATTATTCTTAATCCAGCTTGCATTTCTGGAAGCTCTCTGTCGATATACTGCAGCAACCATTTTTGAATGATCTTCAGTAAGATTTTACTTGCA
Organism: Orycteropus afer afer; assembly: GCF_000298275.1. Classification (NCBI taxonomy): domain Eukaryota; kingdom Metazoa; phylum Chordata; class Mammalia; order Tubulidentata; family Orycteropodidae; genus Orycteropus; species Orycteropus afer. Next base: position 3,338 of record NW_006921827.1, on the reverse strand, counting down.
TGTAATATGAATGATATTGTTCAGTAATTTTCAAATTCTGTAGGATCACCTTTCTTTGGAATGGGTACAAATATGGATCACTTCCAGTCAGTTGGCCAGGTAGCTGTCTTCTAAATCTCTTGGAATAGCCAAGTGAGTGTGTCCAATGAGGCATCTCTGTGTTGAAACATCTCAATGGGTATTCCATCATTTCCTGGAGCCTTGTTCTTCACCAATTCCTTCAGTGCAGGTTCAATTTCTTCCTTCAATACCATTTGCTCTTGATCACATGCTGCCCCTGAAATGGATGAACATTGATCAATTCTTTTTGGTACAGTGACTCTGTGTATTCCTTCCATCTTCTTTTGATGCTTCCTGCATCATTCAATATTTTGCCCATAGAAACTTTCAATATTACAACTTAAGGCTTAAAGTTTTTCTTCAGTTTTTTCACTTGAGAAATGTTGAGTGTGTTCTTCCTTTTTGGTTTTCTAACTCCAGGTCTTTGCATGTTTCATTATAGTAATTGGCTTTGTCTTCTCAAGATGCTCTTTGAAATCTTCTGTTCAGCTCTTTTATTTTGTTGTTTCTTCCATTTTCTTTAGCTACACTGTGGTCAAGGGCAAGTTTCAGAGTCTCTTCTGACATCTATTTTGGTCTTTTCTTTCTTTCTTGTCTTTAATGACCTCTTGTTCTCTTCATGGATGATGCTCTTGATGTCATCCCACAATTCCTCTGGTTTTCTATCATTGGTGTTTTATGCATCAAATCTATTCTTCAAATGGCCTCTAAATTCAGGAAAGACATATTCCAGGTCAAATTGTGGCTCTTGTGCACTCGTTTTAAGTGTTTTCAAATTCAACTTGAACTTGCATATGAGCAGTGGATGGTCTGTCCCACAATCAGTTTCTCACCTTGATTTGGCTGAAGATATTGAACTTCCCCATCGCCTCTTGCCACCAATGTAGTCAACCTGATTCCTGTGTACTCCATCTGGTGAAGTTCATGTGTATTGTCATCATTTATGTTTTTGAAAAAAGGTATTTGCAATGAATAAGTTGTTGGTCTTGCAAAATTCTATCATGCAATCTCCAGTGATATTTATTTCTAAGGTCATATTTTCCAACTTCCAATTACTCTTCTTTGCTCCCAACTTTTGCATTCCAGTCACCAGTGATAATCAACACATCCTGATTACGGGCTTGGTCAAATTCATACAGCAGAAGTTGGTAGAAATTTTCAATTTCCTCATTTTTCACTTTGGTGGTTCGTGTATAAATTTGAATAATAGTAGTATTAACTGGTCTTCCTTGTAGATATATGGATATTTTCCTATCATTGACAGCATTGTACTTCAAGACAGATCTTGAAACATTCTTTGTGACAATGAATGCCACACCATTCCTCTTTAATTTATCATTCCCAGCATAGTAGACATATGGTTGTCTGATTTTAAATGGACAAAACAAGTCCATTTCAGCTCATTGATGCCTAGGATATTGATCTTTCTGCATTCTATTTCATTGTTGACAACTTCCAATATTACTAGATTCATACTTTGTACATTCCATGTTCCAATTATTAATGGATATTTACATCTGTTTCTACTCATTTTGAGTTGTGCCACATCAGCCAATGGATGTCCCAATATCTTTACTCCATCCATAGTGCGTAAGACACTTGACTGCTAACCAGAAGGCTGGTGGTTCAAACCCACCAGCCACTCCTCGGAAGGAAGGTTGGACAATCCTACTTCCGTAGTGATACTGCCTCAGAAACCCAAGGAGGGGTCGCTATGAGTCAGGGCCGACTTGATGGCATATAACAACAACAACAACAATCCATATTTTAAGGTCATATCTACTCTGTGGTATCAGCTCTTCCCTAGTCAAATTTTTAGTTCCTTCCAACCTGATGGGCTCATCTTCTAGCACTATATTGGACAATGTTTCAGGGCTATTCATAAAGTTTTCCAGTAATATATCAGACAGTGTTTCTCTATTATTCATAAGGTTTTCACTGGTCAATTCTTTGAGAAGTGAAGTGAATGCTTCTTCTTTCTTCCAAGTCTGTTTTAGCCTGGAAGTGCCCCTGAAACCTTCCCACCATGGGTAACTCTGCTGACATTTTGCAACACAGTGTCATAGCCTCCAGCCTCATAGTAACATGTAAGCCACCACAAGACAACAAACTGACAGACAAGTTTGTCTCCCTTAATTGTTCCTAACCTATCTGCACCTGCCTATCTTGGGCAATGGCCTTAAAATAGGACCATCCACAAGCAAAAAGTAGCCCCTGAACCCTGGCTGCCTACCTCAGGCCCTGGCCTTAATACAGAGCCATATCCAAGCAAAAAGCAGCCTCCAAGCCTCAGCCTGCCTACCTCAGGTGACAGCCTTAATATAGAGCCATACCTAAGTTAAAAGCAGCCTCCAAACCCCTAATAAATAAGATGAATTATTGTCACCACTAATGAATCTTAACAAAATACCTACTAATGTGGTTTTATCAAATTTTCATTAGGCTTCTCTCTGCCCCACAAATATTTGAACTTTAACTTGCCCATGAGGTTAAGCAAGCATTGTTTGACAGTTTTATATGCCAAAGTGGCTAGGCTATGATGCCCAACTCTTTGGTCAAACAGTAATCTAGATGTTGTTGTTAAATATTTATATATGATTAAATCAATTTGCCTTAAATAAGACCTATTATCATCCAAAATGTGGGTGAGCCTCATTAGGTCAATCAGTTGAAAACATTAAGAGCAGAAAAGGAGGTAGGTTACCCCAGTGTATATTCTGTTTCCAGACTATAAATAGATTTCTTTCTAGGATTCTTCTCACTCCTCTCCCACCAGAGCTTTGGAGTTTGTGACACAGACTGCTGGACATTCCAGTTTGTCACCTGACTTACAGATTGCTCAATCAGATGAGCCAGTGTCTCAAATCTCTCTCTACATATATCTATATTTATATCTATGTCTTTACTGAGTCTTTTTCTCTAGAGACCATGACTGATGCACATTGGAATATGTGTGTCCTTAATAGCCATTTTTAAGAATTACCTGACCAAAGAGAAAAATATTTTCTGTTCAACTATCTGTTCACATCACCTATTCATCCTAGAAAAAGAAAAATCAAACTCACTGCCATTGAGTTGTTTCTGACTCATAGCAACCTCTCCTTGGGTTTCTGAGGCTGTATCTTCCTTCTGAGGAGTGGCTGGTGGATTTGAACTGCCAGCTTTCTGGTTAGCAGTCAAATGCCTTAGGCATTATACCACCAGAACTATTCATCCTATTCCCTCTGAAACTGGCTCTTTTATGACTTGCTTACTCATTCCTATTAAAGTGTGTTTCA
>NW_006921826.1:5529865-5531385 GCF_000298275.1 Orycteropus afer afer | reverse complement strand
CCAACAAAGAAAATTTCCCTCCATATATAAACCTTTCCTTGACCCTCCACAACAATGAACTAATACTATATTTGTCCTTTTGTGATTGACTTATTTCACTCAGCGTAATGTCCTCCAGGTTCATCCAAGTTATGAGGTGTTTTGAAGACACTACATTATTCTTTAGTACTGCATACCATTCCATTGTGTGTATGTACCATAATTTGGTCATCCACTCTTCTGTTGATGGGCACATAGGATGTTTCCATATTTTTGCTATTGTAAATAGTGCTGCGATGAACATGGGTGGGCATATATCGGTTCCTGTCCTGGTTCTCACCTCTCTAGGATATATATCTAGTAATGGGATTGCTGGGTCAAAAGGTATCTCCAATTTCAGCTTTTTAAGGAATCACCATACTGCTTTCCACAGTGGTTCTAACACTTCGCAGTTCTACCAGCAGTGTATGAGAGTCCCAATCTCTCCACATCCCCACCAGCATTTATTATTTTCTGTCTCATTGAACTTTGCCATCAGTGCTGGGGTGAGATGGTATCTCGTTGTTGTTTTGATTTCAATCTCTCTGATGGCCAATGATTGTAAGCGTCTCTTCATCTATTTACTGGCCACCTGAATATCCTCCTTTGTGGAGTGCTTATTCATGTCTTCTGACCATTTTTCAATTGGATTGTCAATTCCTTTGCTGTTGAGGCATTAGAGTTTTCGATAAATCTTAGAGATAAGTCCCTTGCCAGATACGTTATTATCGACAAGTATAGAATTGTTGCTGTCATTTTTGTTATGTGCTTTTTCGTGGTGTTGATTTCTTTGTTCCATATAATTTTCTATGCTGAGCTCATTTTGTTTCTGAATCATGTTATCACTTCCTTCGTTGCTATTGTTTTAGTATTTGTTAAATATTTGTGTTGGTCCTCTTTTTAATTTTTATGTGAAGGTTTATCATTTTTCTTTGAGGTTACCCTGTGATTTACAGTTTTCTTCCCAAGTTTAGAACAGTCCATTCTATCTTGTAGTTGTCCTGACTTCCCTTCCATTTAGAAGTTCTATAACTACACAATTTTTCCCCTCTTTTTGGGTATTTAAAGTGACTCAGGGCACAGCATTTTGAATGTTTACAATGTTTGAATGTTGACAATCCAATTGAAATGATCAATTGATCATTTGTCAATTGATGTCTCTGGTTCCCTGTTTACAATCGTATAGGCTTATTTACTTTGGATACTTCCATAGCTGGCTTGGTTTCTGGGTTATGTCACCATGTGTGGTAATGGTCAGTTGTTGTTTGCTGTTGTTGCTTCTCTGTCCAAAGGACTCCCATTAGCATCTCCTGTAAGGTTGGTCTGGTTTTAACAAATTCCCTTAATTTCTACTTATCTGAAAATGTCCTAATTTCACCATCATGTTTGAGGGATAGTTTTGCTGGGTACATAATTCTTGGTTGGAAATTTTTTCTCTTTCAGGGTTTTTTATATACCATCCTATTGTCTTCTTGCCTGCATGGTTTCTGCTGAGAAATCTG
>NW_006921826.1:5527783-5528560 GCF_000298275.1 Orycteropus afer afer | reverse complement strand
TTTTTTTTTTTTTGTAATGTGATTGTGGAGTCATCTCTTTGTCTTTTCAATTCTGTGAAAGTCTGATTTATGTATTTTGAGGTACTTTCATTGGGTCCACAGATATTTATTATGGTTATATCTTCTTGTTTGATTGATCCTTTAATCATAATATAATATCTTTCCTTATCTCTTATGATGGTTTTTGTCTTAAAGTCAATTTTATCAGAAATTAATATTATTACCATTCCTGCTCTTTTTTGGTTGCCATTTACTTGATATATCTTTTTACAAACTTTGATTTTCAGTCTATTTCTGTCTTTGTCTCTAAGGTGTGTCTTTTGTAGACAGCATATTGATGGGTTATGTTTTCTTATCCAGTCTGCAACTCTTCGTCTCTTGAGTGGACACTGTCATTCAATGTAATTATCAACAAGTATGAATTTATTGCTGTCATTTTGTTATGTGTTCTTTCAAGATGTTCCTGGTGTCTTTGTTCTATATAATTTTCTGTGCTGAGCTCAATTTTTTATGAATCATGTTATCATTTAATCTGTTGCTGTTGTTTTAGCCTTTGGTAAATGTTCATGCTTGTCCTGTTTTTTATTATGATGTGAAGGTTTGTAATTTTTCTTTGAGATTATCCTGTGATTTATAATTTTCTCCCTGAGTTTAGAATAGTCTATTCTATCTTTTTTTTTTTTTAACCTTTCCTTAAGTTTTACAATAACGGACTTATACAATATTTGTCCTTTTGTGACTGACTTATTTCACTCAGCATAATGTCCTCCAAGTTCA
>NW_006921826.1:5524271-5525422 GCF_000298275.1 Orycteropus afer afer | reverse complement strand
AAGGCTCAGGGGTCCATGATTATCTTCTGTGTCTGTGTTAATTGGTTTCCCTTTTCTTTGTTGAAGAGGGTCTGTGCAATCCTTCTGCCTAGTCCACCATCTTGCCAGAACCTCTATTCTATCTTGCAACTCTCTCCACTTCCTCACCATTTCAAAGTTCTAGAATTACACTATTTTTTCCCTCTTTTTGGTTTGTAGTTTTCATCATTTGACAATTGATGTCTCTGATTCCCTGTTTACAATCTTGTAAACTTATTTTACTTTGGATACTTCCATAACTGTGTTAGTTTCTAGGTTATGTCATCTTGTGTATTAATGGTTGGTTGTTGTTTGCTATTATTGGTTCTCTGCTCAAAGGACTCCCTTTAGTGTCTCTTGTAAGATTGGTCTGGTTTTAACAAATTCCCTTAATTTCTGTTTATCTGGAAATCTCCTAATATAACGAGCATATTTGAGGGACAGTTTTGCCAGGCATATAATTATTGGTTGGAAATGTTTCTCTGCTAGTGTTTTATATATACCATCCCATTGCCTTCTCGCCTGCATGGTTTCTGCTGAGAAATCAGAGCTTTGTCTTATTGGTTTTCCTTTGTAGGCAACTTTTCATTTTTTCCATGTGCAGCTTTCAGGATTCTTTCTTTGTCTTTGGTTTTGGTCAGTTTGATGATTATATGACTTGGTGATTTTTTGTGGTATCTATCCTGTTTGGGGTCCATTGGACTTCCTGAATGGATGCATTCTCATCTGTCACCATATCAAGGAAGTTCTCTTCCAACAAATCTTGGACAATTTTCTCTGTGCTTTTATTTTTCTCTTCCTGTTCTGGAATTCCAGTTACATGTAGGTTATTCCTTTTGATGATATCACACATGAATCTTAGGCTTGCTTTATTTTATGTTGATCTTTTTCTGATTGATTCCTTTCCAAGGAAGTATTCAGGTATTTGTCTTCAATCTCATTCGTTCTGTCTTCCATTGATTAGATACTTTTCCTTTGCTCTTTCAATGTGTTATCAGTTTCCAAAAATTTAGTATTAATCTTCTGGATGTTTATCTGTACATTTTGTATCATTTTTAAGTTTTCATTTATTTTATCATTTTGTTCTTGTATTTCCTTCCAAAATTGTTCAAGGGTTTTGTCTGTGTTTTCCT
>NW_006921826.1:5521301-5523878 GCF_000298275.1 Orycteropus afer afer | reverse complement strand
GAGTAAGCAGAATACTGTGCTCCTCTATTCACTAGTTGGCAGCACTTATGCACTCACCATCTGTCTCCTGGTGAGTGTGATAGAGAATGAGAGTGGCTGTGCAGATCTATGTTAACTGTTTGTGAAGAGCAGTCAAGGTTGAGTCAGTCTCTTATTGGTGGTCATGTATCATTGGCCAGTTTGTGCAGAAGGAAGTAGTGGTCCTTATTCAATAAGTGGAGCTTCAGGAGGTGTGGGTATGGTTGGGTTGTATGGGCACAGTTACTATCTTCCACTCAGTTAGACAAAAGCAACAATTGAAAGCCATCAAAAAAGTAAAAACAAGAAGACAAAAAATACACACCACATAAACATTCAGGAACAATCTCCAAAAAGAGAAAAACAAAAGGAAAAAAAAAAGAGGAAAGGAAATAAATGAGAGAAAATATTTAAAGAAATACTTTTAAAAGCCAAAAATAATATGACTAGAAAAATGGAGAAGAAGAAACCCACAGTATCTGGGGCAGGAAGAATAAGAGAAAAGTAATAGAATAGGAGAATAATAAAGAAAAAAATAGGACAAATAAAGGAAAACAAGGAATGAGGAGAAAAACAAGAAAGAAAAAACTGGGAACCAGGTAAAGGGAAGAAAGAAAAAGCTGAAAACTAGAACCTGGGAAAGGAAGGAAAAAGAATGATAATAAAAAGGATAAAACAATAAAATAATTTTAAAACAGAAAAAATGAACAAACTAAAGCAAAAAAAGAATGAAATCAGGGTGGGGTAGGCCAGGGCACCCATCTCCATCAGAGCACACAAACTGGGATGGAATTCCTTTCAGTTCTGTAGATAGGTGGGAGCAAGGGAGGGGTGTACCTCTGTTCACCAAGAGTGTATGGGGTATATTGCACCTTTCTAGTGGCCAGTGTGCCTTTGCCATCCCTGGAATCTGAAACAATGCTTCACTTTAAATATCCAAAATGGTCAAACCACTTGTAAACATTCAAAATGCCTGGGCCCTCTGGGAAGCAAAAGTCCACAGCTCAGTTTGTCTCCTTTGCTGTTTCCCCCTTTTATTCACCAGCCACAAGTGCAGTCCTCCATGCAGCCCCTGGCTAGCTGGGCCAATTTTTAGGTTAATTTTTAGGTCCTAACAGCCACTCCTTGGAAGGAAGATGGGACAATCAACTTCCAAAATGATACTGCCTCGGAAACCCAAGGAAGGGTCGCTATGAGTCAGGTCCAACTCAACAGCACATAACAACAACAACAACAACACTTGGCAATATCTAAACTGTCCATGCCATCAGGATTACTTACAGTCCGTATCTGCATATGTCTTGTTTTTCACTGTTTTCATGCAGGTTCTCCCACTAGTTGGAGTTTAGTCCACTTCTGTATCCTTCCTTTCAAAGCTCAGATCTCCAGGATTATCTTCTCTGTTAATTGGTTCCTTTTTTCTTTGTTCAAGAGGGTCTGTGTAGTTTGTCTGTCTATTCTGCCAATTTACTGCAACCACTAATGCACCACTTTTAAGGAAGAATAAGGAGCTATGGTGGAGTAGTGGTTAAGACTTTTGGCTGCTAACCAAAAAGTCAGTGGTTCAAATCTGCAAGCTTATCTGTGGAAGAAATATGAAGCAGTCTGCTTCCATAAAGATTTACAGCCTTATAAACCCAGAGAGGATGACTATGAGTCAGAATTGCCTTGCTGGCAGTGAGTTTGGGTTTTGGTTTTCTTCAATAAAGACTAGAACAAGGAAGAAACTCAATAAAGACACAGAAGAACTAAACAATACAATCAACCACCCTAACTTTACAGACAGATACAATATACTTTACCCAACAACATTACAATATATATTCTTTTGCATTGCACATAGAACATTCTCCAGAATAGACCATCTGTTAGGCCACAAAGCAAGCCTCAATAAATTTGAAAACACTGAAATAATGTAAAGCATCTGCTCAGATCACAGTGCTATAAAATTAGAAATCAACAATAAGAAATCAAGGAAAAACACCAAACATATGGAAATTGGATAACAATCTCCTTAAAATCTACAGGATAGTAAAAGGAATGAAAAATGAAATTTAAAAAATTCCTTGAATCAAATGAGAATGAAAGCACTACATACCAAAATCTTGGAGACAGAGCAAAAGCAGTGCTCAGAGGCCAATTTAAAGCAATAAATGCACACACCAAAAAAGAAGAAAGAGCCAAAATCAACACCTTAAATCAACATCTCAAACAATTAGAAAGAAAACAGCAAAAAAACCTACAATCAGCAGAAGAAAAGAAACAAGAAAGATTCAAGCAGAAATAAATGAAACAGTTAACAGAAAAACAATAGAAAAAATCAAGACTAGAAGTTAATTCTCTAAAAATATTAATAAAATTGGTAAACCATTGGTAAATTTAACAAAATAAGAGAAGAAGATGCAAATAACAAGAATAAGAAGTGAAACAGAGCCAATTGGAATAAAAAGGATAATATCAGGTTACTATGAAGAACTGTAAGATGGATCTTGGCTCAAGGCAGGGAATACCAGAAAGATGTTTACTTGTGTTTTATTGACTATGCAAAGGCATTTGATT
>NW_006921826.1:5511820-5520446 GCF_000298275.1 Orycteropus afer afer | reverse complement strand
GACGAAAGAGGGGGAGACCTTCAAGGAGATGGATTGATATGGTGGCTGCGATGATGGGCTCAAGTATAGCAGGGATTGTGGGGCTGGTGTGGGATCGGGCAGTGTTTTGTTCTGCTGTGCATGGGGTCGCTATGAGTCGGAAACGACTCGACGGCACTTAACAATAACAACAACAACATGAAGAACTGTACTCAACCAATTTGAAAACATAGACAAAATGGACAGATTTTTAGAAACACACTACCTACCTAAACTAATACAGACTGAGGCAGAAAATTTGAGCCGACCAATAACAAAAGAAGAAATTGAACAGATCATTGAAGCTACCACTAAAAAGAAAAAGGCCTGGCCCAGAAGGCTTAACTGGTGAATTCTACCAAATATTCAGAGAAGAGATAACACCAATCCTACTCAAACAATTCCAGAATATAGGAAAGGCTGGAATACCCCCAAATTCATTTTATTAAGCAAGCATAACCCTTGATACCAAAACCAGTCAAAGGCACCCCTAAAAAGTAAGATTATAGACAAATATCTCTCATGAATATAGACACAAAAATCTTCAACAAAATTAGAATCAAGAGAATCCAACACTATATTCAAAGAATAATACACCATAACCAAGTGGGATTCATACCAGCTATGTAAGGATGGTTCAACATTAGAAAAACAACAGTGTAATCCATCACATAAATCAAACAAGGGAAAAGCAACACATGATCATTTCAAGCAATGGAGAAAAGGCATCTTATAAAATCCAACACCCATTCCAGATAAAAACTATCAGCAAAATGGGACTAGATGAGAAATTCATCTATATAATTAAAAGCATGGACCACTCACCTGTCACTTTGTAGGACTGTGGTGGCTTGCCTGTTGCTGTGAGGATGGAGGCTACGCTACCGGTATCCAAATACCAACAGGGTCACCCATGGTGGACAGGTTTCAGCAGAGCTTCCTGACTAAGATAGACAAGTAAGAAGGAAGGTGCCATCCATTTCTCAAACAATTGGCCAGTGAAAACCTTATGAATGGCAGTGAAACCCTGTCAGATATATTACTTGAAAACATTATGAATAGCCCTAAAATATTGTCCAATATAGTGCCAGAAGATGAGCCCCTCAGGTCAGAAGGCACTCAAAAGATGACTGGAGAAGAGCTGCATCCTCAGAGTAGAGTCAACCTTAATGATGTGGATGGAGTAAAGCTTTTGGGACCTCTATTTGTTGATATGCCATGACTCAAAATGGGAAGAAACAGCTGCAAACATGCATTAATAATCAGAACATGGAATGTATGACGTATGAATCTAGGGAAATTGGAACTTGATAAAAATTAAATGGAATGCATAAAGATCGATATGCTAGGCATTAGTGAGCTAAAATGGACTGGGTTGGGGCATTTTGAATTAGACAACTATATGACCCACTATGCCAGGAATGACAAATTGAAAAGGAATTGGCACGGCATTCATCAGAACAAAGAATGTTTCAAGATCTATCCTGGAGTACAATGCTGGCAGTGATAGGATAATATCAATATGCCTACAAGGAAGACCTCATACTATTATTATTAGCATGATCTCGTACTATTATTATTCAAATTTATGCACCAAACACCAAAGCCAAAGAGGAGGAAATGGAAGATTTTTACCAACTTCTGCACTCTGAAATTGGCCAAATGTGCAATCAAGATGTGTTGATTATTACTGGAGATTGGAATGCAAAAGATGGAAACAAAGAAGAATCACCAGTAGTTGGAAAATATTGCCTTGCTGATAGAAATTACACTGGAGATTGTATGATAGAATTTTATAAGACCAACAACTTATTCATAGCAAATACCTTTTTTCAACTACATAAATGGTGGCTATAAAGTGGACTTCACCAGATGGACTACACAGGAATCAGATTGACTACATCTGTGGCAAGAGTTGTTAGAGAAGCTCAATATCTTCAGCCAAAACAAAACCAGGAACTGACAGTGGAATAGACCATCAACTGCTCATATGCACACACATGTTGAAGTTGAAGATAATTAAAACAAGTCCGTGAGAGCCACAATATGATTTTGATTATATTCCTCCTGAATTTAGAATAGAATTGATGCATTCAACATCAATGACTGAAAACCAGAACTGTGGGATGACATCAAGAACATTATCCATGAGAAAGCAAAAGGTCATTAAAAAGACAGGAAAGGAAGAAAAGACCAAAATGGATGCCAGAAGAGACTCTGAAACTTGCTCTCGAACAAAGAGTAGCTAAAGCAAATGGGAGAAATGACAAGATAAAAGAGCTGAGGAGAAGATTTCAAGGAGCAGCTGGAGAAGACAAAGTCAATTATTATAATGAAATGTGCAAAGACCTGGAGTTAAGAAACCAAAAGGGAGGAACACGCTCAGCATTTCTCAAGCTGAAAGAACTGAGGAAAAAAATTAACCCTTGAGGTACAATATTGAATGATTCTGTGGACAAAATATTGAATGATGTAGGAAACATCAAAAGAAGATGGAAGGAATACACAGAGACACTGTACCAAAAAGAATTGGTTGACATTCATCCATTTAAGGAGGTGGCATATGATCAAGGACCAATGGTCCTGAAGGAAGAAGTCAAAGCTGCACTGAAGGAATTGGGTAAAAACAAGTCTCCAGGAATTGACAGGATACCCATTGAGGTTTTTCAACAAAAAGATGCTGCACTGGAGGCACTCACTCGGTTATGCCAAGAGATTTGGAAGACAGCTACCTGGCCAGTTGACTGGAAGAGATCCATATTTGTACCCATTCCAAAGAAAGGTGATCCCACAGAATGTGGAAATTATCAAACAAAATCATTAATATCAATGCAAGTAAACTCTTGCTGAAGATAATTCAAAAACATTTACAGCAGTATACTGACAGAGAACTTCCAGAAATGCAAGCTGGATTCAGAAGAGGATGTGGAATGAGGGACATCAGATGGATCTTGGCTGAAAGCAAAGAATACCAGAAAAAATGTTTATTTGTGTTTTATTGACTATGCAAAAGCATTCAATTGTGTGGATCATAACAAATTATGGATAACATTGAAAAGAATGGGAATTCCAGAATGCTTAATTGTGCTCATGAGGAACCTGTACAAAGACCAAGAGGCTGTTGTTCAAACAAAACAAGGGGATAGTGCATAGTTTTAAATCAGGAAGGGAGTGTGTCAGGGTTGTATCCTTTCACCATACTTATTCAATCTGTATGCTGAGCAAATAATCTGAGAAGGTGGACTATATGAAGAAGAGCATGGCATCAGGATTTGAGGAAGACTCATTAACAATGTGCAATATGCAGATGACACAACTTTGCTGAAAGTGAAGATGGCTTTGAAGCACTTACTGAGAAGATTGAAAACTGCAGTCTGCAGTATGGATTATACCTCAACATAAAGAAATGAAAATCCTCACAACTGGACCAATAAGCAGCATCACAATAAATGGAGAAAAGATTGAAATTGTCAAATATTTCATATTACTTGGTTGCACAATCAACACCATTGGAACCAGCAGTCAATAAATCAGACGATATATTGGACTGGCCAAATCTGCTGCAAAAGACCTCTTTAAAGTGCTGAAGAGAAAAGATGTCTCTTTGAAGACTAACGTGTGCCTAACCCAAACCATGGCATTTTCGATCACCTCATATGCATTGAAAGCTGGACAATGAATAAGGAAGACCGAAGAAGAGTTGATATTTTTGAGGTGTGGTGTTGGAGAGAATACTGAAAGGACTATGGACTGCCAGAAGAACTAACAAATCTGTCCTGGAAGAAGAGCAGCTGAAATGCTCCTTGGAAACGAGAATGGCCAGACTTCGTCTGACCTTCTTTGGTCATGTTGTCATAAGGGACCATTCCCTGGAGAAGGATATCATGCTTGGTAAAGTCGAGGGTCAACAAAAAAGGGGAAGACCCTCAAGAGATGGATTGATACAGTGACTGCAATGATAGGCTCATGTATAGCAATGATCATGAGGCTGGCACAGGATTGGGCAGTGTTTCTTTCTGTTGTACATAGGCTTGCTGTGAGTTGGAGCTAACTTCATGGCACCTAAAAATATAACAACAATCAAGGCACATATTTAATACCAACAGCCAACATTAATCTCAATGAAGAAGGCTGAAAACATTCCCCTTGTGAACAGGAACCAGACAAGGATGACCTCTATCACCACTTCTATTCAACACTGTATTGGAAGTCCTAGCCAGGGCAATAAGGCAATAAAGAGAAACAAAGACATTCAAATTGGCAAACAAGAAATAAAACTATCTCTATTTCAGATTACATGATCCCTGCATAGAAAATCTGAGAGATTCAGCAAAAAAAAAAACCCTACTGGAACTTATTGAAAGATTCAGCAAAGTCATAAGATACAAGATCAACATATAAAAGTCATATGGATTCCTCTATATCAGCAAAGAGATCTCTGAAAAGGAAAAGAATACCACTTGCAATGCTACCAAAAAGATAAAGTATTTAGGAACAAATCATACCAGGGGCACAGAATACCTATACAAAGAAAACTGGAAAACACTACTACAAAGAAGTATAATAGACCTACATAAATGGAAGAACATACCATTCCCATGGATAGGAAGATTGAATATAGAGAAAATGTCAATACTACCCAAAGCAATCTATACATTTAATGCAATCTCAACTGAGGTTTCATCAGCATTCTTTATGGGCATGGGAAAACCAATCACTAATTTTATACATAGAGGAAAGAGACATTGGATAAGCAAAGTGCCAGTGAAGAAGAACAAAGTAGGAGGTCTGACACTTCTAATCTCAAAACCTAATATACAACCACAGTAGTCAAAGCAGCCTGGTATTGGTACAATGACAGACACATACACCAGTGGAACAGAATTGACACAGCCACTGTGTCAATCCATCTTGTTAAGGATCTTCCCATTTTCACTGACCCTTCACTTTACCAAGGCCAAGCATGATATACTTCTCCAGGGAATGGTCCCTTCTGACAACATGACCAAAGCAGGTGAGATGAAGTCTAGCTGTTCCTGCTACTAAGGAGCATTCTGTTTCCACTTCTTCCAGGACAGATTTGTTCTTTCTTCTGGTAGTCCAGGTATTTGTAATATTCTTCACCAACACCATAATTCAAAGGCATCAAATTTTCTTGGTCTTCCTTGTTCATTGTCCATCGTTCACAAGCATATGAGGTGATTGAAAATATCATGACTTGGGTTAGGTGCACCTTAGTCTTCAAAATGACACCTTTACTCTTTGAAACTTTAAAGAGGTATTTTGCAGCAGATTTTTCCAGTGCAATATAGTCAGATTTCTTCCCTGCTGCTTCCATGGGTATTGATTGTGGATCCAAGAAAAATTAAATCTTTGACAACTTCAGTATTTTCTCCATTTATTGAGATGCTGCTTATTGTCCAGTCCAGTTGTAAGGGCTTTTGTTTTCTTTATGTTGAGGTATAAGCCACTGTGTTAGACTGGTTTATCTGGAGAAACAAAGACAGTAAATCTTATATATATATATAGAGAGAGAGAGAGAGAGAGAGAAATTTATCTTAGGAAAATGGCTCACACACTTATAGAAGCTGGCAAGTCCAAAGTTCTTGGATCAAATGTCAAGCTGGAGGCTTTTCCTGACTCTTGCAGTTACAGGGGCTGAGGAGCTCAAGGTTGGCAGGCAGTATACTGGCTGTTGACTCCAACGAATGATGAATCCAAGATCTCCAGGCCAAATGGTGGATTGCTCGCTCACGGACAGTTGTAGGCAGAATCCCAGTCCACAGTAGAGTGTCTCTTTTCCCAGGATGTCTTTAAATATACTGGAAGCAGGCCACACCCCTAGTGAAACTTCCTTTCAATAGATTGGCTGCTCAAAACATAATCATATGATCCCATCATGGGAATAACCACATTACAACAGCTTAAACCACATAGAATTGTGATCCAGCCAAGTTGACACACCGCTCCAACTATCACAATCCACCCCTTGTCAACTTGGCAGTTGTATACATCTTCTTAACCATATATAATCTCTGAATAAGGACAATTATAAAGTTATATTTGCACCTAACATGATACGCTAACACATGTACAAGCAAAATGCATTAACCTTATTTACATTTCACAGTTCATAACAGAAGGAAACCAAAATATTTGATGCACATATACAATGAAGAAATATAACAATCACAGTCCTCATTTCTGCAGCTGGTCACGTGGTCATAGCTGATATTCAGAACTACCTTCTTCCACCACCCATTTTGTATTCCCCTTGCTCTCAGCAAGCACCTCAGCTGGTCGTGGTTCTTTGCCAGGTGGGGTGACTCAAACCTTCATTCCTGAAGGGTCTGGGCCATTAGCAGTCATATCAGAATTGAGTTGCTGTAATTTTCCATTGACTTTAATCACAGGGCATGGTAGTACTAAGAGACATCCTAAGGAATCTCCTGTCTTCCAGACATATTCTTCTTTACCTCCATTATGTAAAGCCAATCCAATTTCCCCTTGGTAATCAGAATCTATCACACTAGATAGTATAGTAATGCCCTTCTTTGTCTGTTGATCCAGAGGCATGAGGAAGCCAAAAAGGCCAGGTGGCATTCTAAATTTCCAGTTAAATACAATCAGTATTGTGTCTCCAGGTGGGAGTGTTCCTCATGTCTGGAATAAGATCTCCAGGCTTGCAGAGCATAGGCTAGCAGGGACAGGAAGCAAAAATTTTTTGAGTGGGTCACTAGGGAGTGTTCCTGCCTTTGGGACTAAGATCTCCAGACCCACAGAATATAGGGTAGCAGCAACAGGAAGCAAAAGTATTTTGAGTGGATCACTGGGGGTAATAGTGAGTGGTACCACTCCTGTTTCCACCCCTTGGTTCCTGGACCTGTGAATGCTGGCTATTGGAGAAACAGAACCATATATTGGATGCTAGTTTAGAGTCTATACAGCCTCCTGGAGAACATTGCCCCAACCCTTCAAGGTATTGCCACCTAGCTGGCACTGTAATTGTGTTTTCAGGAGGTCATTCCATTGTTCTATCAAGCCAGCTGCTTCAGGATGATAGGGAACATGGTAAGACCAGTTAATTCCATGAACGTAAGCCCATTGTCACACATCATTTGCTGGGAAGTGACTCCCTTGATCTGAAGCAATGCTGTATGTGATACTATGATGGTGGATAAGGCATTCTGTAAGCCCATGGATGGTAGTTTTGGCAGAAGCATTGCATGCAAGAAAGGCAAATCCATATCCAGAATAAGTATCTATTCCAGTAAGAACAAAACGCTGTCCTTTCCATGATGGAAGTGGTCCAAAGTACTCAACCTGCCACCAGATTGCTGGGTGATCACCCCGAGGAAAGGTTCCATATTGTGGACTCAGGGTTGGTCTCTGCTACTGGCAGATTGGGCACTCAGCAGTGGCGGTAGCTAGATCAGCCTTGGTAAGTGGGAGTCCAAGTTGCTGAGCCCATGCATAACCTCCATCCCTGCCACCATGGCCACTTTGTTCATGAATCCATTGAGCAATGACAGAGGTAGCTAGGGAAAAATGATGGCTGGTTTCCACTGAACGTGTCATCCTATCCACCTAATTGTTAAAGTCCTCCTCTGCCGAGGTTACCTTTTGGTGGGCATTCACATGAGACACAAATACCTTTACTCCTTTGGCCCATTCAGAGAGATCTATCCACATACCTCTTCCCCATACATCCTTATCACCAGTCTTCCAATCATGCTCCTTCCAAGTCCCAGACCATTCAGCTAAGCCATTAGCCACAGCTCATGAACCCGTATATAATCGCACATCTGGCCATTTCTTCTTCCATGCACAGTGAAGAGCCATATGCATGGCTTGAAGTTCTGCCCTTTGGGAGGATTTCCTTTCACTACTGTCCTTTAAGGAAGTCCCAGAAAGGAGCTGCAGTGCTGCTGCTGTCCACTTTTGAGAGGTGCCTGGATATCATGCAGAACCATCTGTAAACCAGGCAAGAGTTTTCTCTTGCTCAGTCACCTGATCATAAGGAACTCCTGATGAGGCCATAGGTGTAGACTGGGAGAGGGAAGGTAATGGACTGGAGTGGAGACCACAGGCATTTGGGCCACTTCCTCATGCAACTTACTTGTGCCTTCAGTCCTGCTTGAGCCCAATCTCTGATATACCACTTCCATTTAATGATGAAGTGCTGCTGTGCACATCCAACTTTTGACTCTGTGGGTCAGACAACACCCATTCATAATGGGGCAGTTCAGGCCTTATGGTCAGTTGGTGGCCCATGGTTAGGCATTCAGTCTCTACTAAAGCCCAGTAACAAGCCAAAAGCTGTTTCTCAGAAGGAGAGTAGTTATCTGCAGAAGATGGCAGGGCTTTGCTCCAAAAGCCCAAGGGTCTGCATTGTGATTCACCAATAGGGACCTGCCAAAGACTCCAAACAGACACTTCAAGCACCATTGGATCAGCCGGATCATATGGCCCAAGTGGCAGAGCAGCCTGCATGGCAGCCTGAACCTGTTGCAGAGCCTTCTGTTGTTCTGGGCCCCACTTGAAACTATCACAGGATCACTAGTGTCTTTAAGATTAATCAAACTGGAGAACCAATTTAGGAAGGCCA
>NW_006921826.1:5510548-5511385 GCF_000298275.1 Orycteropus afer afer | reverse complement strand
AAACAAAACCAGTAAAGCTCATAGAGAGAGAGGGAAAAAAAATTATCTTAGGAAAATGGCTCACACACTTATAGAAGCTGGCAAGTCCAAAGTTCTTGGATCAAACATCGAGCTGGAGGCTTTTCCCGACTCTTGCAGCTACAGGGACTGAGGAGCTCAAGGTTGGCAGACAGTGTACTGGCTGTTGACTCCAACGAATGATGAATCCAAGATCTCCAGGCCGAATGGTGGATTGCTCACTCATGGACAGTTGTAGGCAGCACAACAGAATCTTGATCCACAGAGGAATGTCTCTTTTCCCAGGATGTCCATAGATACACTGGAAGCAGACCACATCCCTAGGGAAACTCCCTTTCAACAGATTGGCAACTCAAAACGTAATCATCTGATCCCATCATGGGAATAACCACATCACAACATCTTAAACCACACAGAATTGTGGTTCAGCCAAGTTGACACACAGCTCCAACTATCACACCCACATTGTAGTATTCCATCATCAGTAAAGACTTCAAGTCATCTTTACTTTAAGCAAGCAAAGTTGTCTCATCTGAATATCACAGGTGGTTAATGAGGCTTCCACCAATCCCGATGCCATGTTCTTCTTCATATAGTGCAGATTCTCAGATTATTTGCTCAGTATACAGATTGAATAAGTATGGTGAAAGGATACAAGCCTGATGTACACCCTTCCCGAATTTAGACCATCCCAATAACCCCAGTTGGGGGTGATACGAGAGGTCTCCAACAGCAAGACAAACTTGTCTGTCAGTTTGTCCTACTGTGGTGACATGGAGACTTGAGTTTTGAGGCTGAGCCTCTGGTGTTTAAAACCCA
>NW_006921826.1:5479877-5480890 GCF_000298275.1 Orycteropus afer afer | reverse complement strand
ATCAAGAAAATCATTCATCATGACCAAGTGGGGTTCATATCAGGTATGCAGGGATGGTTCAACATTAGAAAAACAATCAATGTCATCCACCACATAAGTAAAACAAAGAAGAACCACATGATCATATAAATTGATGCAGAAAAAGCATTTGATAAAATCCAACACCCATTCCTGATCAAAACTCTGAGCAAAATAGGAATAGAAGGGACATTCCTCAACATAGTAAAGGGCATTTATGCAAAACCAACAGCCAACGTTACTCTCAATGGAGAGAGACTGAAACCATTCCTCTTGAGAACAGGAGCCAGACAAGGATGCCCGGTATTACCACTTCTATTCAACATTGTGCTGGAATCCTAGCCAGGGCCATAAGGCAAGAAAGGGAAATCAAAGGCATCCAAATTGGTAAGGAAGAAGTCAAACTATCCCTATTTGCTGATGACATGTTTCTATATCTAGAAAACCAAGAGGCTCAGTCAAAAATCTACTGGAACTAATTGACTGATTTAGCATCGTGGCAGGATATAAAATCAACATCCAAAAATCAGTTGGATTCCTCTACACCATATAAAAAACTACTTCAAGAAACCAGAAGAGATCTACATAAATGGAAGAACATCCCATGCTCATGGACAGGAAGATTGAACATTGTGAAAATGTCAATTCTACCCAAAGCTATCTACACATTCAATGCAATCCCAATCCAAATGCCATCAACATTCTTTAGGGATATGGAAAAACCAATCACTAACTTTATATGGAAAGGAAAGAGACCTTGAATAAACAAAGCACTATTGAAGAAGAACTTGGAGGACATTATGCTGAGTGAAATAAGTTAATCACAAAAGGACAAATATTGTATTAGTCTGTTATTGTAAAAGTTAAGGAAAGGTTAATCTATATCAGGAAATTTTCTTTTTGGTTACCAGGGGTGAGAGGGGAGGGGAGGGAAGGCTGTTAGATAGATAGAGATAAGTATTGATTTGGGTGAAGAGAAGGGCAATGTACCAAAT
>NW_006921826.1:5472685-5478392 GCF_000298275.1 Orycteropus afer afer | reverse complement strand
TCCTACTTCCATAGTGATACTGCCTCGGAAACCCAAGGAGGGGTCGCTATGAGTCGGGGCCGACTCGATGGCAAACAACAACAACAACAAACATTCTGGAAGCCAATCTGTCCTATTTAATGCTCATTGTGACTATTGTGTTCACCTGTGTGAACTGTGCTGCTACTTGGCCTCAGTCATTATGAGATTTTATTATTATAGGAAGTCCATCTCAATGGTGGTATCTTCCTCAGTCATCCCATTTACAAAGGATAACCACCACAACTTTTTCTAATACTGATGCACCATCATCAATGCATTTTCCATTCCTAAGTAAAGAGACCCCTCCTGGGAATCAAGTCAGGGTGTAAATGACAAATATTCCAATTTCTTTGATCCTTTTGATTTCTTCTTCCACCTTATCTTTGGGAAGTTCCGACATTTCAGCCTCATTGAATGAAGCCTATCTAAAATCCAAATTTCACTCAACCAAGCAAACTATTATAGACCCTTTCAGATACTTGAGCTAGCATGTGAATTTCAGAATCTTGCAAAAGTGCATTCATATTGATAAATTCAGTCCATCCAATGTCTCAAAATCCATTCCCACATATGTTCCCAAAGTTCTGTCCAATACAAATTGACAAGACCTTGCAATTCCTTTGGGGCATAAAGTATCTCCTCCTGGGTCATATTATATACCTGTTCCCTGGGGCATGCTGGGATCTCATTCTGGTTGTGGGTTTGGAGGCAACATGGAGTAGAGTGGAGATATAAAAGACTAGGTATTTCTTGCAAGGGAAATGCCTCAGGAAAGGCTATTACACTGAATTTAAGAACAGGAAGTTTAGTATCCTCAGAGAGCAGAGGAGGGACTGTTTTCATTGTCAAGGAGGCTCAAGGATATTTGGAGATTCAAGGTTCTCATATTTGTCAGAGTCTTCACAAGAGTCCCAATTTTAAGTCTCAGTACCCCACTGCTTCTAAATTAATTCCCTACTTTTATCCAAGCAATGTTAATGAGTCTTTTTATTAACCTTGTTCCTAAATCTACAGTCCACAGAATTAGATTGTAGTCTGACTGACAGTCATGTATGCCCCGAGATAGAAGAAATTAGAGATTCTTTTAAAGCTTCCATAAAAGTTCTTTTGTTCTTTGACCATGATTAAAATGTGAGTTTAAAATCTTTAGGGTTTGTTTGCTTGTTTATTGTTTTTTCTTGTAAACTTTCTTCAGTTGGATACAGTTAGTTCATCCATATTCCTTGTGGCAGTGTTGTTAGGTGCTATTGAGTTAGCTCTGACTCATAGCAACCCTATGTACAACAGAACAAAGCACTCCTCAATTCTGCAAAATTCTTGCAAAGCACTCCTCAATTCGGCAAAATTCTTGCAAAGCACTCTCAATCCTCAAAATGCTTGCTATATTCTTGAGTCCATCATTGCAGCCACTGTGTTAATTGATCTCATTGAGATCTTCCCCTTTTTCATTGACCCTCTACTTTAACAAGCATGATATCTTTCTCCAGGGAATGGTCCGTTCTGACAACATGAACAAAACAGATGAGATGAAGTCTGGCCATTCTGGCTTCCAAGGAGCAGTCTGGCTGCCCTTCTTCCAGGACTGATTTGCTCATTCTTCTGGCAGTCCCTGGTACTTTCAGTATTCTTCACCAACATCACAACTCAAAAACATGAACTCTTCTTCAGTCTTCCTTATTCATTGTCTGGCTTTCATGTTCATACAAAGCAATTAGAAATACCATGGCTTGGGTAGGGTGCACCTTAGTCTTCAAAGTGAAATCTTTGCTTCTTAACACTTTAAAGAAGTCATTTACAGAGATTCACCCAGTGCAATATAATGTCTGATTTCCTGACTGCTGTTTCCATGGGTGTTGACTGTGGATCCAAGTAAAATGATATCCTTGACAACCTCAATCTTTTCTCCATTCATCATCATGTTGCTTATTGATCCAATTGAGAGGATTTTTGTTTTCTTTATGTTGAGGTGTAATCCATATCAAACACTGTACTCTTTGAGTGTCATGAGTACTTACTTCCAGTCTTTTTACTTTCAGCAAGCAAATCATGTCATCTGCATATCACAGGTTGTTAATGAGGCTTCCTCCAATCCTGATGTCACATTCTTCTTCATATAGTCCAGCTTCTTGGATTATTTACTCAGTATACAGATTGAATAAGTACAGTGAGGGAATAAAACCCTGACAAACACCCTCCCTGATTTTAAACCATGCAGTTTTCCTTTCTTCTGCTTTTGGTGTATGTACAGGTTCTTCATGAGCACAAGTAAACATCTGGAATTCCCGTTCTTTGCAGTGCTATCCATAATTCTATATGAACCACACAGTCAAATGCCTTTGCATAGTAAATAAAACACAGATAGACATCTTTCTGATATTCTTTGCTGTCAGCTAAGATCTATCCGACATCACCAAGGATATGCCTCATTCCATGTTCTCCTATGAATCAAGGTTGCATTTCTGGAAGTTCCCTATCAATATACTGCTGCAATCATTTCTGAATTAACTTCAGCAAGATTGTACTTGTGTGGGACTTCCAATAAGATGGAGGAATAGGCAGATAAGCTGCACAGACCCTCTTCAACAAAGAAAAGAGAAACCAATTGACAGAGACACCAAAGATAATCCTGGAGCCCTGAGCTCTGAAAGGAAATATACAGAAGTAGATTAGGCACCAACTAGTGGAAAAACCTGAATGAAAACAATTCCAGGGACCTAAGAATAAGCTCTGTTTGCCATGGACATCAGGGACATACAGGAGGCTGACAACAGGAAAGGAGACAGGTGGTGAGTGTATAAGTGTTGCCAACTAGTGAATAGAGGAACACAGTACCCTGCTTACTTAGATAAAATTCAAATAAAACAAAAATCATGGGCAAGTCACTCTAACATAAAATCACCAATTAAATATAAATACAAAAAATGTCATAATGCCTCAGAGACAACAGAGCATCACAGTGCACACAAAGAAGTAAGATAAAGCAGAAGAAACAAGGGACCAGGAGGCAGACCCAAAACATATCCCTGAGCATTGGAACTCCCTGATAAGGAATTCAAAAGAATTATATTTAGGTATCTTCAATGAATTGAGAGACAGATCAAGGAAAACACTGAAAAAAATGAGGAAAACAGAGAAAATCATGAGAAATTTCAAAAGACAATACAAGAACAAAATGACAAACTAAATGAAAAATTAGAAATGATACAAAATATACACATAGAAATCCAGAAGATTAATGCTGAATTTTCAGAAATAGATAAGACATTGAGTAGGCAAAGGAGTAGAATTGAATCAATGGAAGACAGAATTAGTGAGATTGAAGGCAAATATCTCAATACTTCTTTAGAAAACAATCAAAAAAAGATCAAAACAAAATGTGAAGAAAGCCTAAGGTTCATGTGGGATACCATCAAAAGGAATAACCTTCAGATGATTGGAATTCTAGAATAGAAAGAGACAAATAAAACCACAGAAAAAATGGTCAAAGATTTGTTGGGAGAGAATTTTCCTGGTATGATGAAAAATGAGAATATATCCATCAATTCAGGAAGTCCAATGAATCCCAAACAGGATAGATCCCAAAAGAAAATCACCAAGACATATCATCAAACTCACCAAAACCAAAGACAAAGAAAAAATCCCAAAAGCAGCACGGGAAAAACCAAAAGTTACCTACAAGGGACAATAAATAAGACTAAGCTCGTATTTCTCGGCAGAAACCATGCAGGTGAGAAGACAATGGGATGGTATATATATAACCCTGAAAGAAAAAAATTTCCAAACAAGAATTATGTACCCAGCAAAACTGTCCCTCAACTATGTTGGTGAAATTAAGACATTTCCAGACAAGCAGAAATTAAGGGAATTTGTAAAATCAGACCAACCTTGCAAGAGATGCTAAAGGGAGTCTTTTGGACAAAGAAGCAACAATGGCAAACAACAACTGACTATTAACACACATGGTGACATAACCCAGAAACCAAGCCAGCTATGGAAGTATCCAAAGTAAAGAAGCCTACAAGATTGTAAACAGGGAATCAGAGATGTCAATTGACAAACAAGGACAACTACAAATCAAAGAGAGGGAGAATTGTGTAGTTACAGAATTTCTAAATGGTAGGGAAGTCAAGACAACTACAAGATAGAACCAACTGTTCTAAACTTGAGAAGAAAACTATAAATTACAGGGTAACCTCAAAGAAAACCTTCACATAAAAATAAAAAAGAGGAAATATTTAGCAAATATTAAAACAATAGCAACGAAGGAAGTGATAACCTGATTCAGAAACAAAATGAGCTCAGCACAGAAAATGATATGGAACAAAGAAATCAACACCACAAAAAACCACATAACAAAAATGACAGCAACAAATTCATACTTGTCGATAATTACATATCTAGCAAGGGACTTATCTCTAAGATTTATAGAAAACTCCAATGTCTCAACAGCAAAGGAATTGACAATCCAATTGAAAATGGGCAGAAGACATGAAGAGATACTTCAACAAGGAGGATATTCAGGTGGCCAACAAATACATGAAGAGATGCTCACAATCATTGGTCATCAGAGAGATGCAAATCAAAACAACAGTGAGATACCCTCTCACCCCACCACTGATGGTAAGGTTCAATGAGACAGAAAATAACAAATGCTGGTGGGGATGTGGAGAGATTGGGAGTCTCACACATTGCTGGTAGGACTGTGAAGTGATACAACCACCATGGAAAGCAGTATGATGATGCCTTAGAAAGCTGGAATTGGAGATACCATTTGACTTAGCAATCCCATTGCTAGGTATATATCCTAGAGAGGTGCAAGTCAGGACAGGAACAGATATTTGCACACCCATGTTCATTGCAGCACTATTTACAATAGCAAAAAGATGGAAACAACCTATGTGCCCATCAGCGGAAGAGTGGATGACCAAACTATGGTACATACACACAATGGAATGCTATGCAGGACGAAAGAATAATGTAGTATCTGCAAAACACATCATAACATGGATGAACTTGGAGGACATTATGTTGAGTGAAATAAGTCAATCACAGAAGGACAAGTATGGTATTAGTTTGTTGTGGAGGGTCAAGGAAAAGTTTAAACATGGAGGGAATCTTTCTTTGTTGGCTACGGGGGTTGGGGGGACACAGCAAAAAAAAAATGCATTGACCCATGTCACTTTAGTTTTGTGTATTTCACTGTACATGAATTATGTTTCAATAAAATGCATTAAAAAAATTTACTTGTATGGGATATTAGTAACTATTGTTTTTGTTATGTGCCATCAAGTCATCTCCAACCCATAGACACCTATATACGACAGAACGAAACACTGCCCATTCCTGTGCCAGCCTCACAATCCCTACTATACCTGAGCCCACAGTGGCAGCCACCACATCAATGCATCTTGCTGAGGGTCTTCCCCTTCTTCATTGACCCACCACTTTACCAAGCATGACCTCCTTCTCCAGACAATGGTCCCTTCTGACAATATGACCAAAGTAGGTGAGATGAAGTCTGGCCATTCTCGCTTCCAAGAAGCATTTTGGCTGCACTTCTTCCAGGACACATTTGTTAGTTCTTCTGGCAATCCATGGTACTTTCAGCATTCTTCACCAGCACCACAACTCAAAAGCATCAACTCTTCTTTGGTCTTCCTTATTCATTGCCCAACTCTCACATGCA
>NW_006921826.1:5460947-5471300 GCF_000298275.1 Orycteropus afer afer | reverse complement strand
TTCCTCAGTTCTTTCAGCTTGAGAAATGCCAAGAGTGTTCTTCCTTTTTGGTTTTCTAACTCCAGGTCTTTGCACATTTCATTATAGTAATGAGCTTTGTCTTCTTGGGCTGCTCTTTGAAATCTTCTGTTCAGCTCTTTTATCCTGTCGATTCTTCCATTTGCTTTGGCTACTCCCCATTCAAGGGCAAGTTTCAGAGACTCTTTTGACATCCATTTTGGTCTTTTCTTCCTTTCCTGTCTTTTTTGACTGCTAACCAGAAGGCTGCTGGTTCAAACCCACAAGCCATAGAGATACTGCATCAGAAACTCAAGGAGGGGTCACTATGAGTTGGATCTGACTTGACAGTAGTCAGTTTGGTTTTGGTTTTGGTTTTTGCTTTCCTCATGGATGATGTTCTTGATGTCATCCCATAATTACTCTGGTTTTCAGTCATTGGTGTTCAGTGCATCAAATCCATTCTTTAGATGGTCTCTTAATTCAGGAGAGATATAATCAAAGTCATCTTTTGGCTCCCGTGGACTTCTTTTAATTGTCTTCAGCTTCAACTTGCACTTGCATATGAGCAGTTGATGGTGGTTCCACAGTCAGCTCCTGGCCTTGTTTTGGCTGAAGATATTAAGCTTCTCCATTGCTTCTTGCCACACATGTAATCAGACAATCTGACTCCTGTGTACTCCATCTGGTGAAGTCCACATGTATAACTGCTGTTTGTGTTGTTGAAAAAAGGTATTTGCAATTAATAAGTCATTGGTTTTGCAATATTCTATCTTGCAATCTCCAGTGTCATTTCTATCACCAAAGCCATAGTTTCCAACTACCATTGGTTTTTGTTTGCTTCCAACTTTTGCATTCCAATCGCTTGTGATAATTGCATGTTCATTCAATTTCAGAGTGCAGACATTGGTTTAAAAAAAAAATAATAATAAAACTGCTGTCGACTTGGATCTGACTCATGGTGACCCTTCCTTGGGTTTCCAATGCAGTATCTCTACAGAAGTAGATTGCTCAACTTTCCTTCCAAGGAGTGGCTGGTGGGTTTGAACTGCCAGCTTTCTGGTTAGCAGTCAAAAATGCCTTAGGCACTACGCCAACTGGTCTTCCTCGTAGGCATATGGATATTATCCTACCACTGACAGCACTGTATTTCAGGATAGATCTTGATACATTCTTTGTGATGATGAACGCCACACCACTCTTCTTCAATTTGTCATTACTAGCATAGAAGATCATATAATCATCTGATTCAAAATGGCCAAAACTTGTCCATTTCAGCTTGGTTCAAAACCACCAGCCACTCCTCGAAAGACTGGGCAATCTACTTCCGTAGTGATACCACCTGGGAAACCCAAGGAGGGGTCGCTATGAGTTGAGTCCAACTCAACAGCACATAACAACAACAACAAAATGCCTAGGATGGGAGCTTTACTTTATAGGAGATTTCCTATAGTTTACCTTTCAAGGATTTTACAGTACTTTTTAGATTCTGCTAGCATTGTTTTTAATTTCCAATGGCTCTTTTATGTTTCAATGCTGTTCTTATTTTATGGATTCAATATTTTATCTCTCTAAGGGTAGTAATGATATTGGAGAGAAGGTTGATATTTTTCTCTCTGCATAATTTGCTCCCATAAAATTATCTTTTTCATTGTGTTTATTTTAGTCTCTATCTTTCACATTAGATTGTTTCTTCAAACACCTGGTAACTACTGGGTTCTGTTCATAATTTAGAGTAGGACTGAATAAAGCATATTGGAGACTTTCTGGCTTCTGATTATTCACTGTGCATGGCACTCATCAAAAATAATGAAAAAAAATGAAAATAAACCTCCCAAGAATAACATTAAAAACACTGGAGAGGTGAAATTACATTGGAGAACTAACTTCCCAACTCATTTACTTATTTCAACAGGCCATCAAAACCTTAATACCAAAACTTAACAGACACAACATAGCAAAGTACACATCAATTTCACTTAACAAAACAGATGTAAGAATCCCACGAGCTCTGGTAGTGTACGGCTTAAGGCACTTGACTGCTAACCAGAAGGCTGGCGGTTCAAACCCACCAGCCACTTCTCAGAAGGAAGGTTGGACAATCTACTTCCATAGTGATACGGCCTCGGACACCCAAGGAGGGGTCACTATGAGTCGAGTCCAACTTGATGGCACATAAGAACAACAACAACAAAATGAAATATTAGTCAACCAAAGATAGTGATATGTAAAGAAAGGAAAATACATAATGAAATGCATAATTAGGTTAGTTTTATCCCAGGAATGCTATAGTGATAAAAGGAATGGATGCTATCTATCATATTAATACATTAAAGAGATATTATCATATAAACATCTCAACATGTGCAGTAAAAATATTTGACAAAATAGAGCATCTTTTATGAATAAACAAAATCTTGTTGTTGTTGTTGTTGTTGTTATGTGCCATTGAGTCGGACCCAACTCATAGCGAGCCCTTCTTGGGTTTCTGAGGCAGTATCACTATGGAAGTAGATTGCCCCATCTTCCTTCCGAGGAGTGGCTGGTGGGTTTGAACCACCAGCCTTCTGATTAGCAGTCAAGTGCCTTTAGCCACTATGCTACCAGAGCTCCCAAAACAAAGTCTTAGCAAACTAGAAATAGGAAACACATGAAAATAATAAAGTATATCTAAAAAAAAACTATAACAAGCATATTAATAGTGAACTCTGAGAGCTTTGCCTTTGATACCAAGAAAAACACGGGTGCAGTGCCTAAGGCATTTGACTGCTAACTAGAAGGTTGTAGGTTCTAACCCACAAGCCACTCCGCAGAAGGAAGACTGGGCAATCTACTTCCTTAAAGATTTACTACCTTGGAAACCCAATAGGGGTCACTATGAGTTGGAATAGACTCAATGGCAGTGGGTTTGTTTTTCATTTTTTTTTTTTAGTATTGTAGAAGAGGTCCATTCCAATGTAGTAAGGAAAAAAAAAAAAAAAAGAAAGAAAGAAAGAAAGAAAAGATATAAGAATCAAAAAAGGAAGAAACAAATTATTACTTTTTTCCAAATGAAATGAACACATACATGGAAATTCAAAAGAATCTACAGATAAATTATTAGCATTAGTAAGTGATTTTAGTGAGTTTCTGGGTATAAAAATTAATATAAATATCAATTCTATTTCTGCATACCAGCAATAAACAGAAAGTGAAATATTACAAAAGGAACCATTTACAACAGCATCAAAAAAACTTAAGTATTAGGAATATATCAAGGACTGTAATAAAGAAAATTACAAAACTTTATTCATAAACATTAAATAAAATCTTAATAAGAGAGATGTCATGTTCATGACTTGGAAGAAAATATTGTAAGGATGTCAATTACACAAAAATTGATTTATAGATTTAATGTAATCTCAGTCAAAATCCTAATAATTTTTATTTTGTGCAAACTGACAAGCTTATTCTAAAATATATAAGATAATTAAGAGGCTCAAGAATGAACTCATACATTTACTGTCAATCAATTTTCAAATAGGGTGTTAAGTCCATTCAATGGGGAAAGAAGTGTCTCTTTAATACATGGTGCTGGGAAAAGTACATTTCCACCTGGAGAAGAGTAAAACAGAATCCATGCCTCACACCATATACAAAAACTAATTCAAAACAGATCAAGAAGCTAAATCCAAGAACTAAGACCATAACATTCCTAGGGAAAAAATGTAGGGGCAAGGCTGTGGGGGTTAGTTTTTAACAACAGGTTATAGAGTATGATTCCAAATGCAAGAGTACAAAATATAAAACAGGTAAATAGGACCTCATAAAAATGAAATGATTTTGCTCATCAAAGGACTTTATCAACAAAGTAAAGAGACAATTACAGATTGGAAAAACAGTTTTGGGAATCATATATCTGGTAAAGTTCTAATATTCAAAATATATTTGATATTTTAAAAAATTATTGTGATTTGGGCCCAAATTTACAAAGTAGATTTATTTTACTGTGAACGGTTCATGCACGTTTGATTTTACGGCCCAGATTACAATCCCCAACCACAAAAAACTCTCCTACCCTCTCCTCCCTATGCCTACCCCTTCCCTATGTCCTTCTTATCTATGCATTTCTGTCTGTCCAGCATTCCCTCTATGTGATGTTGCCCTTCTGATGTCTCATGGCTGATTGATCTAAGGGGTGCATCTCCCTAGGGGAGGTACTCTGCTTGTAGGTCTTTTTACAGTTGGGCTGAGAGCCAATCCACAAAAGTGAGTCCATTTTCAGGCCTGAAGGATAACCCGGGGCCATAGTCTAAGGGGTCCCACCAGTCTCTATATGACCAGTAATTCTGGTCATTTTTGTGTTTGAATTTTGTTCCACACTTTTTCTCCCACTCTCTCTAGGATCTCCAATTTTGATCCCTTTCCAAGTGGTTGGCATTGGTAGTTGGGCACCATCTAGTTCTTCTGGTCTCAGGGCCACAAAGCTGAGGTCCTTGTGGTCCACCATATCTTTGGACTAATTGTTTCTAAATGACTTTGATTTTCTTCACTCTTCTATGCTCCAGATGAGAGGAGACCAATAGTTGCATCTTAGATGGCCATTCGAAAGCTTTTAAGACCTCAGTTGCTATTCACCAAAGTAGGATGTAGAACAAGATTTTTATGTACTATGTTGTCCCAATGGAGCATGATATCCCCTAAGACTATAGTCCTGAGCCCACAGACCCAGTGATTCTCTCCCTCAAGGTGTTTGATTGTCTCTGAGAAGTTACTTCAACCTTGTCCTCTGTCACTTCCGTTATGTATGTGGATAATTTTGTAGCACAAGTACCTATACTATCTTCAGCCAAATCTATCCTTGGTCTTGTATATTACTTAATAATTTTACAACTTAACAACAAAAGGTCAAACAAACCAGTCAAAAATGATCAAAGGAGTTGAACAGACATTTCACCAGTGTTATTATTTTGTGGTTGTGGTTAGGTGCTGTTGAGTCAACTTCGACTCTTAGCAACCCCATGTATAACAGGAAAAAAATGCTGCTCAGTCCTGTGGCATCCTCACAATTGTTGCTACATTCAAGCTCATTTTTGTAGCCAATGTGTCAATACAGCTAAGGATCTTTCTCTTTTTCACTGACCCTCTACTTTACCAAGAATGATGTCCTTCTCCAGGGACTGCTACCTCCTAATAACAGGTCCAAAAGCAAGTGAGACAAAGTCTGATCATCCTAGCTTCTCAGGAGCATTCTGTACTCCCTCCAAGACCAAATGGCCATTCTTCTGGTAGTCCATGGTATACACAATATTATTCACCAACATCATAATTCAAATGCATCAGTTCTTCAATTTTCCTTTTCCATTGTTCAGCTTATGCATGCATATGAGGCAAGGATTTCCATATGGCCAAAAAGCACATGAGAAAATGCTCAATGTCATCAACAAAAACCTCACTGCCATCCAGTCAGATCCAACTCATAGCGACCCCTCCTTGGACTTCCAAGGTGGTATCACTACGGAAGTAGATGGCCTAATCTTCCTTCTGAGGAGTGACTGGTGGTTTTGAACTACCAATCTTCTGGTTAGCAGTCAAATGCCTTAGGCACTACACCATTAAAAACAAAACAAAACAAAACAAACAATTGCCATCAAGTCAATTCCAACTCACAGTGACCCTATAGGACAGAGTAGAACTGACCATAGTGTTTCCAAGGCTGTCATCTTTATGGAAACAGACTACCACATCCTCCCACCATGGAAGCTGGTGGGTTTGAACCAATGACCTTCAGGTTAACAGCCAAGTGGTTAACCGTTGCACCTCTAGGTCTCCTTCATCAGCCATTTTTATTGTTGTGATCATGTGCCGTTGAGTTGGCCCCGACTCAGTGACCCCTCCTTGGGTTTCTGAGGCAGTATCACTATGGAAATATATTGCCCAACCTTCCTTCAGCAGTCAAGTGCTTTAGGCACTATGCTACCAAAGCTCCTTCATCAGCCATTGGAGATGCAAATAAAAAACTACAGTGAGATACCACCTCACTCCAATTAGAATGGCTATGTATGTGTAGAGGAGAGATAGAAAACAACAGGTACTGGCAGGGATGTGAAGAAACTGGAATTCTTATCCATTGCTTGTGGAAATACAAAATGGCACAGCCATTGTGGAAAACAGTTTGGTATATACCTATTCTAGTATTATACGCAAGATAACTGAAAACAGGAATGCAAAATAGAGACTTGTACACCAATGTCCATGGCAGTATTAATCACAGTAGTCAAAAGGTAGAAACAACCTAAATGTCCACCAACAGATGAATGGATAAGCAAAATTGATATACGCATACAACAGAATATTACTTAGCCATAAAGAAAAATGAAGTTCTGATACATGCTGGGAAATGGACGAACCTTGAAAACATGCAGCGTTAAATAAGTCTATCACAAAAAGACAAATGATCTCACTTACATGGAATAGGCAAATACATAGAAACCAAAGCTTATTAGTGATAACTGGAGGTGGGTGGAAGGGGAGTTACTGCTTAGGGGGCACTGAGTTTCTGTTAATGGTGGTGCAATTACTTGGAAAAGGGTAGCAATAAAGGCTGTACAATATGATGAATATAACATAATCAATGTCTCTGAATTACAGATGTAAAAACTGTTAAACTGGCAAATGTTTCATTACGTATATTCTACCACAATATAAATAAATAAATGAAAGTATTTAACAAGTAAAAATAAAAATACTTCAAGAATGTCCAAGATGCTATTGAAAATCATGGTGCAATGACTTGCTCTACCAGATACAAATATATCTTAGGAAGCTGTAGTAATCAGTAAAGTAAGGTACTAGCTCACATTAAGAAAAGAGACCACTAGAATAGTCCCAAGCTTGACCTTCTATATTCTGCTCTGAATTCCTTGTCTTGGAGTTTGCAAATTACATTTCCCAGTTCCCTTGATAGCTGGCCTCCTATTAGGTTCTAATAATAATAGGCATGCAAGATATCAGAAGGTGGAGAGAAGAGGGAAGCTGTTGCTCTCATTCACTCTCCCTCTCTCTCTCTCTCTCTCACACACAGACACACATCCACATCCACACTCACTCACACACACACACACACACACTACTATAAAGCAAATTACCACCCAAATAACAAAGCAGTCTTCATTCTATACCTGCCATCTCGGGGAGCCCCTGGTTTATTTGGCACACAGCCTGTACCACAGTGGTAAGTGGGAAAGCTGGAGAGACCGTGGCTCCCACACTATCTAGCAGCTGCTACATGAGGACTGACCCAGTTTCCCATTTTCCATGATGAAATGAAGCAGATGATGATCAAGCTTTTGCCTTATATTAATTCTCAAAGAAAATATGCCTTGGAAGAAAGGCCTGATGATCTACTTCCAAAAAATCAGCCATTGAAAAGCCTATGGAGCACATTTCTACTCTGCACACATAGGGCTGCCATGAGCCAGATTCAACTCTACAGCAAATAACACCCACAACAAAAGAAATTGTGCATTAGTGATTTAAGCCACCTTGTACTTGCACAAGGAGCTCTGGTGGTGTAGTGCCTAAGGCATTTGACTGCTAACCAGAAGGTTGGTAGTTCAAACGCACCAGCCACTCTGCAGAAGGAAGACTGGAGTTGCTGTGAGTTGGAATCTACTTAATGGCAGTGAGTTTGGTTTTTTGCTTGTGTACTTGCACATGCCTGTCAGAAGAAAGGATACTTCCTACCCTCAAGGAACTTGCAGTCTCTGGAAGAGGAAGCCTACATTCACCCACACAATACTCCTAGTTCCCCATCGCCTCCCCCCCCCCCCAACAACCCAACTCAAGGATGGTTGTTGAAGTGAGTGTTTCACAGAGTTTACTCCCAGGGGTTCCTGAGCTGAGTAAAGATGAGGTCATCCACTAAGGACATTGCTTCAGGTCCAAACCAGGCACAAGAGAATGTAGCAGCATGTTGTGTTCACAGGAGGAGAGTAAGGTGTTCCCAAAGCTCAGCTCTGCTTAACTGAAAATACCCATGACCCCTAGAGGGTACAACAAAAACCAAGCCA
The DNA here is from genome assembly GCF_000298275.1 of Orycteropus afer afer. Taxonomy (NCBI): domain Eukaryota; kingdom Metazoa; phylum Chordata; class Mammalia; order Tubulidentata; family Orycteropodidae; genus Orycteropus; species Orycteropus afer. The sequence goes on along the minus strand of NW_006921826.1, from coordinate 5,463,252 downwards.
AATTCAAACAACTGCCCCTGAGTCAATTCCAACTCGCAGCAACCCTATAAGACAGAGTAGAACTGCCACACGGGGTTTCCAATGCTGTAAATCTTTGCAGAAGCAGACTGCCTCATCTTTCTCCTGTGGAGCAGCTGGTGGGTCCAAATCATTGACCTACTGGTTAGTAGCCGAATGCTTTTAACCACTGCAGCACCAGAGCTCCTCCCTAGAGGGTAACAAACAAAAAACTAAACCCACTGTCGTCAAGCCGATGCCAACTCATAGACACAATATAGAACAGAGTAGAACTGGCCCATAGGGTTTCCAAGTCTTTACAGAAGCAGACTACCCATCTTTCTCCCACAGAGCAGATGATGGATTGGAACCATTGACTATTTGGTTGGCAGGTAAGTGTGCCACCAGGGCTTCTTAAAGGATAACAAGCGCTTCTTCTTCTTCTTCTACTTTTTTTTTTGAGAAATACCTTCATCTAATGAGCAAAGAATTACCATCACATATTAAAGAATATAAGGATATAATGTAGGGCAAGCACCTTCTGTCAGGATGATACCTAAAGGTAGATATGATAGCATGTTCAAGTTCACAAAGAATGGTCATATGAAAAATTTATTCATATTCATGATAAAATAAAAACTCTAATACATATTCTTTGTTTTCAAGGTTTTAGGCAGACAGACATGAAGAAAAATGACTATGCCAAGGGTATGCAGGTATGATATCTTTATACTTTAGATAATATCCTCTTAAGTACATGTATAGAGTCTTCTTTAGTATAAACCATTAGAGAATTCATGAAGAATTACGTCATATGGGATTTTGTTTTTCAAAACAGTGGTCTGAGTCAAAACAGTAAATTGTTTTTTAAGTATTATTTCATGTTGATATTTTCCTATTTTTTCAATCTTTGGCTCTAGCAACTTTCATAAATTTTGAAAGCTTATGCTACACATTTTTCTAACTTAAAATATCTTGAAATAACAAAGAATCTAAATGATGATGAATAAAAAATATCACAGGATCACAGGATGCTGAGCAAAAGATTACAACAAAAGTATTATAATAATTCAAAACAATGATATATGGGGGGAGTTCCGGCAAGATGGCAGACTAGGCAGAAGGACTGCACAGACCCTCTTCAACAAAGAAAAGGGAAACCAATTAATACAGACACAGAAGATAATCTTGGACCCCAGAGTCTTGAAGGGAAGGATACAGAAGTGGACTAAACCCCAACTAGTAGAAGAATTTGAGTGAAAATACCAAAAAAAGGAGACATACGGAGCTGCGGTCTAACAGCGCCCTGAGCGACCCTGAGGGTACAGGCGGCTTGGAAATTCCCAAGTGGTGGTAGGACCTAAGAATTAACCTAAAAATCCCCCTGCTAGCCAGGGACTGCATGGACTGTGCTGTGGCTGGGGAACAAATGGAGAAGGTGAAAAGAAAGGTGGGCTGAGCTGTGGACTTTTGCCAGTCCAGAGGACGCTGCCATTTTGAAGGTTTAAAAAGCGGCTTGACTGTTTTGGATATTTAAAGAGACAGCACTGTCACAGATTCCAGGGGCTTAAGAACACGTTCTGCTTTCCAGCAACCGCAAGGACACTCGGGGCCTGAAGACTGAAAAGGTACGACATTCTTCTTGTTACTACTTGTTACTTGCTTGGTGAACGGAGGTGTGGCCATCCCCACTCCCACGTACCTTCTGAGCCCACAGGGACTCCATCACAGTCTGTGTGCTCAGACGGAGCCTGGGTGCCTTACTCAGTCATCCACCGATTTTTTCTTTTTCTTTTTTGCTTTCTTTTTCCCAGTGATTAGTTTGCTTGCATTTGTCCATTTCAAAAATAATAATAATAATATTATTATTAATACTTTTTGTCTTTTTTATTATTATTCTTAATCTTCCCCTACCAGGTCCTAGTTTTAAGCATTTTTTCTTTTCCTTGTGCCTGGTTGAAATTCTGCTCCCCCTCCCCCAATTTAACGTGCTTTTTTTTTTTCTTTTTTCTTTCCCCTCCTTTTTTTTTTCCTTGACTAACCCCATTCTTTGTTTTTCTTTTTGCATTCTTCCTATTTTTTTTCTTCATTTACTATTCTCCTTCCCTACTTTTTTTTTTTTTTCTTCTTCTTAGTGCCCTATCCCCAGATATTGCAGGTTTGCTTGTTTTTAATTATATTTTTTCCTTTTCCCTTTTTTTGGTTACTGTTCCTGTGTGATTACATGGTATATTTTTCGTCATGGGCTTTTAGTTTTTGATGGTTATTCAATTGTAATTTGTGTCTAACTGAGTGGGAGACAACAACA
>NW_006921826.1:5431350-5454209 GCF_000298275.1 Orycteropus afer afer | reverse complement strand
AAAAAAAAAAAAATCAGCAAGATATCCACTGTACTCAAATGCACATGTTATATTCTCCAGGATATGCCATATACAATAGGCTATAAACAATCCTCAATAAATTTAAAAATATGGAAATAATTAAAAAAAAAATAAACAACCCAATGATATATGGTCTCACACCAGTACTAATAGGAGAGTTCAAAAAAACAGAAAACAATAAACGCTGAGGATGGTGTGGAAAGACAAGAACACTCATACACTGCTTGTATGACTATAAAATGATACAACCATTTTATAGTGGAAAATGGTATAATGCTTCCTTTAAAAACTGGAAAGAGAAATATCATATAACCCAGCAATCCCACTACTAGGTATATATCCTAGAGAAATAAGAACTGTGACACAAACCTTGCACATCCGTGTTCATCACAGCACTATTCACAATAGCCAAAAGATGGAAACAACCTAAATGTCCATCAGTGGAGCCCATCAATGAAGGAATGGATCAACAAACTATGGTCCGTACACACAATGGAATACTATACCACATTAAAGAACAATGATGAATTTGTGAAACATCTCATAATATAGATGAACTTAGAGGGCATTATGCTGAGTGAAGTTAGTCGATCATAAAAGGACAAATATTGTATGAGACCACTATTGTAAAAAGTTAAGAAAAGGATTGCACAAAAAAAAAAAAAGAAAGAAAGAAAGAAAGAAATATTCTTTGATGGTTACAAGGTGTGTATAGGGAAAGGAAGGGAAACCCCTAACTAGAGGGTAAACATACTAACTTGGGTGAAAGAAAACAAAAGTAATAAAACTTTGAACAAAAAGCAAGGTCATCTGAAAGAGTAAATGTGCAAAAAAACTTGAAAAAGAATAATGAAGGGCAAATGAACATGTTATATGTCAAAGCATACTTCAAGTTTATAGTAACTAGCACAATGGAGTATTTGCTGCAGGAATAAGTAAATAGATTAGTGACACAGAATGAAGTCTGGAGCCAAAGACAAATACAGTATATTGAATGTTTAGATAAAAATGCCATTTCACCATACTAGAGAAAGGATGGACTATTCAATAAAAAGGATTGAGAAGTTGGTATGTGTATCCATTTAGAAAAATAAAATTAGGTATTTCAGAGTAGGCAAAGAAATAAAATTTTAGCTGTATTAAAGATATACATATAATAATCTAGTCCACAATAGTTTTATAAAACAATTAAGGGGAGTGTTTTTATCTTTTAGGCTTGAAAGTCCTCCATAAACAAGAAGTAAGGCTCAGAATTCATAAAGAGAAAGACTGACAGATTTGCCTGTATAAAAGCTACACAGCCTTGGAGATACTTGCAACATGTGTAATGGATGAAGGGTTAGTATCATTCAAACACTAAGAAAGACAATAATTTGTTAGAAAAATAAACAAGAGAAATAAATGGGTATAAAAAAAAGTATGATGATGAAATGATGGAATATGCAAAAATATGTCATAATTCATATACAGCTGATTTTATAGTAAAGGAGTGTAAGTATGACAGAAAAATAGTGATATCTATAGAAATAGATATTTTTAAAAATTAACTTATTTTGTTGTAAGACCATTATTTCAAGGCGTTTCTGAATTTGGGAGACAAGTGGAATTCAGAAAAATGTGAATGTATCTCTATGACAGAAGTGAAGTAGAAGCCTGCTTCATTTTCACCTGATATGTTTATGAAGTTAAAAAGCATTTTTTTTTTAACTTTTTATTGTGATTTGGGTGAAAGTTTACAAAGAAAATTAGTTTTCCATTCAACAATTTATACACATTTTCTTCCTTGACATTGATTGCCATTCCCTCAATATAGTAGCACTCCCCACCTCCTCCCTGGAGTCACCATTAACATTCATCCTTCCTTCCTGTCCCTTTCTGCCTTCTCGTTGAAGGGCAAATGCTGCCCTTTTGGTCTCATAGGTTCATTGTTCTAAGGGGTAGTCCCTTCTGGGTGTTACTGTTCACTTTATAGGCCTGTCATTTGGCTGAAAAGCGATCCCAGGTGGATTTTGTTCCAGGTTTGAGGGGTGTCTAAGATGAAGGGCCACACTAGTCGCTATCAGATCATTAAGTATGGTCTTTTTTATGATTTTGAAGTTTGTTCTTTGTTGTTGTTGTTCTCCTACTCTGTCAAGGAACTTCTATTGTGATCCTGATCAGATCTATCGGTGGTGGTAGGTGGGCACAATCTAGTTCTGGGATCAGGATACTACTGGAGGCTGTGATTGGCATGGTTCATTAGTCCTCTGGTCTAATTCTTTCCTTGAATCTTTGATTTTCTTCACTCTTCTTTGCTCCAGAGGGAGGAGAGACCAGTAATTGCATTTTAGATGGCCACCCACAAGCTTTTAAGACCCTACTTGCTACTCACCAAAGCAGGATTTGGAACATTGTCTTTGTGGATTTTGTTATGCCACTTGCTTTAGATGTTCCCTGAAACTGTGGTCCTAAGTCCCCAAGCCCACTCCCTCAAGGTGGTGTTTTGTTTTGTTTTTCAAAACGTTGGCCCTTTTTTGCTCTACTATGTCAAGGCCCTCTTTTAAGGTGCAAATGAACCTGGGAGGATTAAGTCTCCCTCAGCTGCCTTTGTATCAATTATTTCAATGAACAGCTAATCAGAAGACACTAGCTTGCGGCTGCTGGTTTTTTCTGAGAATGGGTATTTTAACTTGTGTTGAAAAAGTTTTTCATTTTGGTAGGCAGACCTGCCTTGAGTGTGTGGCAGGCAAGTGGAGGGCGAGGAATCCTAAGTAGAAAGGAGGCTGACGGCGAGGTGGGTTCAAAAGCTGAGAGGGGAAGGACTCCCCCTCTCTACACACACACACACACACACACACACACACACATCACCACCACCAATAACAAGCAGCTCCCTCAGCCTGGCCCCCTTCGTTTTAGGCAGCCTGCTAACCTCCCAACTGGCCTTTTTTCTCTTGTGATGTCTTTGAGGGGTCAGAGATAGAAGATATTCTCATTTCTCTCTCGCCACTACCCTCTCCTTATTCCAATTTGTTCAGCATTCCGTAATGTTTAGGGCAGGTGGAGGATGTGCAGCACAATGCCTGAGCCAGAAGTGGAGAGGCCGAGCGTTGCGCAAGCTCAGAGAACCGACCCCAGAACGGAGCCTCAGGGCTCCTCCTTGTCTCCAAGTAGCTGTGTTCCTAAACTTGACAAATAATTGAGAACTTTTCGGCCCAGGGTTGGGGGTGGGGGATAGGAGTCTTTAGGGACGGAAGCTGCTCCTTTTCCCTGAAGGCTCATTCTCAGCAGCTGGCCACAGAAGAGCGGAGGGACTTGTTTCAGGAGGCACCTCCCCTCAGCCTCCCGAGCCCACAGGGTTCCGGCTCAACCCTTCTCCCCGCCCCCCGTAAATTGAGTGACTCTCAAGTCCTCAGAATGTCTGGGATCACCACTCCACAAAGACCTTGGCCCTCCTTTTTCTCTAATAAGAGTTCCCCTTGGGAGACTCTAATAAGAAAAAAGAAAAGCCCTCATTAGGGCCTTCCACAGGAACAGTGACTGCGTGAACCCTAATTACCAGCCCTGAATTATTCTTTTTTAGTTGCAAAGGCAGCAATCTCTGAGGTCCTTATTAAAACTTACGAAACTTCTAAAGAATGGTGAAATGCGAATTTTTGAGTCTTTTCGCATTGACAGGAATATAAATAGGTTCTGAGGACATCTGCACTTCTACGGGGTCAGCCCAGGGCTGCTTCACCCAGCATACCCCTTGGAAGGGCAGACGCAATGACTAGTAGCTCGCAGCTGTGTTTATAGAACACTTTACAGTATACCTCAGTGCTTTCTCATTTATTCATGCCTTTGATCTTCAGCACCGCCCCGCTGAGGTAAGCATTACCTCATACCTTTGAACAGGGACAAGTCAGAGAGTGAGAAAGAAGGTAGGAAAGGCGTTTTTTTTTTGTTTTTGTTTTTTTAAAAGAAGGAAAAAAAAGGAAGAGGATGTGGATGTTCATTCATTCCTGCATGCATGCATTCCCCAAGTATTTATTAGTTACCACATCGGTCAGATGTGGTGTTTGAAGCTGAGAGGCAACAGTGAACAAGCCAGACCTGGTCCAGACCCTTAAGGAGCTTACAGTCTAGTGGACACTTCTTGACTACCAGACCCTGGCAAGGGACTGCTGCCAAAACCTAAGTGCATATCAACCCCTCTTAATGGAAGCCTTTCCAATATTAAGAGGTCTTTCTGTGAGCTCCTGTATCACCCACAGTAACAACCGCTCTCCCTTTCCAAAATGTCAAAGAAAAGCACTTTGGTCAGGCTGCTGTGGCAGGGTGGGGAAACAACAGCTGTCTCAACTCTGAAACACACACATAGCTAAGATTGTTAAGGGGTAGAAAAGAGGGAAGAGAAAAGAGTGATGAGATTACTGAGGGAGGTCTCGCAATGTGTTCATGGCTGAGGTTGTGTAATAATAGTACAGCCCTTGCTGAAACAGTATACCGTGCAGGTGACAGAGTTCCACCATACTGGTTAAGAGTGCACCATGGGATTAGGGGTCTGCTCAAGGACAAGGCCTGGCATTAGTGGAAGTCTGCACTAAATTTTGGACAAGTACAGGGGACCAAGTAGACCTTTCTGTGTTAAAAATAATCAAAACTCAAAGAAACTGAAAATAAAATTTATTCTGAAGAATTATTCTATGTGCATGTAAGGAGACCATTCTTATTCCAAAGATTGTTAAGGGGTAGAAAAGAGGGAAGAGAAACAAAAAAAAATTACATCCAGGAGACCTTTTGAAATTTAAATTCTTTATTATTATTATTAAATCACAAGGTAATGGTTTTGTTACTTACTACTCTTCTGAACAGAAACTGATTATCAACCTTGAGTGGGAAAAAAAAAAAGGCCAGAGAAGAAACCACAGGGAGGATTAATTTTGGGCCAGGAATTTTTAAGGTTAATATTTAGTTTCGTGGGTAAGAAATAAACTTAAAATCAAAGTAAGTTGCCTGTTATTTTTTTTTTTTTCTCTTTGACACTTGCAAGAATTCACAATAACTATCCATTTTCTCTTCTTTCTGCCTCTGTTGGTCTTTCACGACCCAGTACAATGTCTGGCACATCATTCTTAAGGCATATTTATCAAATAATGACCTATTATGTGCCAAGCAAGACAGTCCCTGGGTGGCACACCAGTTAAGCTCTTGAATACTAACTGAAAGTTTGCAGGATCAAGTCCACCCAGGGGTGCCTTGGAAGAAAGGTCTGGTGATCTGCTTCTAACAGGTCATAATCTTGAAAACTAATGGAGCACAGTCCTAGTCTGATACATATGTAGTCACCTTGAGTTAGAATTGACTCCATGGCAACCGGTTTGGTGTTTTTAGTGCCTAAGGTATTTGACTGCTAATCAGAAGGTTTTCAGTTCAAACCCACCAGCCACTCCTCAGAAGGAAGATTGGGCAATCTACTTCTGTAGTGATACCCCCTTGGAGAAGTCTAGTCCTTTTGCTCCAGATATTCTGAGTTTAATGGAAAACAAAGTAAATTTTAAAAAGTGATTTTTTGATCAAAGGGGGGGAAATGTAGAACAGAATTTCCAATTGTCACAGACTCCAAACTTTCTGGAGCCATGGAGGGTAGATGAACTCAACTATTGTCCTGAGATAATCTTTAAACCTTAAACCAAAATATCCCTGGAAGTCTTTTTAAAACCAAACAGTAGTTTACCTTAATTAGTATTAAAGGTGTGCCTTGAGCATTGTGTTCTTTTAATAACGATCTATATGGGATCAAACTGACAACAGCAACTTGAAATATTAAAGAGGAACCTTAGTGGGCAGTGGGTTTATGTTAATGAAGGAGGAACAATTCAGAAAAGGAGGGTGAAAATGGTTGTACAACTGGAAGAATGTAACCAATGTCACAAAATTGTACCTGTAGAAATTGTTGAATTGCTGTATGTTTTGCTGTGTATATTCTCAACAACAACAAAATAAATAAAATTTAGAGAAAGGAAAAAAAAAGCAATTATTTCAGTGTGATAAGCATTTTGGGGAATGAGTAAGTATTCAAGCAGCCCACAGGAGGAAATGCCTGGAGAGGTCTGGGGAAAATGAGCAGAAAGTTTCCAGAGGAACATGGAGGAAAGAGAAGGGCATTCTGAGGAGAGAAATGTGTGTGAGCCCACAGGTGCGAGGGAATAGAACTCTGGCTGGAGTGTGAGAGGCAGCTGTTGGGTTGGAGAAGGATGAGGCTGGGCATAATGTTAAAGAGCTCAGGTTGGCAAATCTTGGGTGCTAAATGGTCAATGCAGGCTATCAGCCCTTGTGGGTAGGGCAGAAAAGCCCTTTACAAAATATGAAAGAAACCTCAGAGGTTAGCTATTCAGTCCAATTGTGGCTGGATATGGAAGGGACTTACCCAGGGTCACAAAACTAGTGGTGGAAATGAGACTTAACCACTCTCTCAGGCTATTTCACTCCATCACACATCCCAGGGAACACCTGTACTTCATCTTCTCAGAAAGCCTTCAGTACCAGTTGCCATGGAATCAATTCTGATTCATGGCTTCCCCATGTGTGTCAAAACAGAACTTTGTTCCATAGGGTTTTCAGTGACTGATGTTTTGGGAAGTAGATCACCAGGCTTTTTCTTCTGAGGCATCTCTGGGTAGACTCAAACCTCCAACCTTTGGGTTAGCTGCCAACCACCTTAGCTGATTATACCACCCAGGGACTCCTCATTTTTCTAAGATGCTAGCATCTCTAGCTCAATTAGTATCTTTACCTAATTTGTAGAAAACTCTGAGGAACTTTACAGCATGCAGGAACTTACTCTCAAATAGTTTAGGAGAAAGAGTTTTTGCTATGTCCTTGCAACTTTTCTGTAATTTTGAGGTTTTTTTTTTAATCCCAATAGAAGAAATGGTGAATTTCTTCACTTTGCCATCTCCTTTCTCTTGAGAGTGAAATACCCTCCATCCTCTGGGGACTGGCTATAGAGAGGTCTCTTGAAGGCCCATGCTCATGGCTAAACCAAAAAACAAACACCAAACCCACTGCCATTGAGTTGATTCTGACTCATAGAGACCCTATAAGACAGAGAAGCACTACCCTGTGGAGTTTCCAAAGCTGTAAATCTTTATGGAAGCAGACTGCCCCATCTTTCTTCCCATGGCTAAGGCACCAAAAAGATGGGTTCTTGGTGCCTGGAAAAGCTCCATTTACCACCTATTGCTGGTTTCGCATTCAAATGTGTGCTAAACAATAAGTCTGAGGTGGCAGAGATGTGCTTTTCCCTCTAGTACCCAGTATTAACAGATGAATAAATTCAATACTCCTAGCAAGGAATCTGAATTGTTTAAAGGAAATCAGAATAAAAAAAAGGAACTGGATAATACTTAATCTTTTTTGTTAGATAGAAATGCTTATTCTATACAAAGGAAGTACAAACCCACACGGTAGGGTCTGAGGGCATAGTTTTTACATGTATTTGATGTGTGATAGGTCAAGCCTCATAAGAATCTCATAAGAGTACAATATTAAATATATAGAAAAGCTGCTAAATCCCAGGATGTTTCTTGATAGGGCATAATCTATTTTCTTACCTAACTCTTGTTTTGTTTCACTTTCATGGTTGTAAACACACATGCAGACCCATGAACAACACCATCAATACCTGGTTTCTGTAGTAAATTCTCAAAATGTAGGCAACTTACTTGCCTTAACAGCATTTTACAAAACTCAGCACATTACTATGCACAGATGCATTCATAGACTGAAATCTCTCAGAGAGAAAAGTATTCTGTGGGTGACTTCTTATTTTCACAGGTTTTGCTCATTAATTATCCAGCCAGGCTTCTTTATACTCCTATGTGCTAGCGGCATTCGTTTCTCACATCTAAGAAGTAAAATGCCTAGAGGAGAAATAAAACAATCAGAGTGATTGATCCTTTTTTTTTTTTTTTCATTTGAAAAAAAAAAGGAGGAAAGAAAGTAATTCCAATTCACTCGTAGTGGATCATGCTTCTTAACTCAGCCACAGGGAAATCCCAATTCATGCAAAAATAATTTCGTCTTCATTACTCCATAATCCAGTTGGTATCTGTGGTAATTTTAACTCTCCTTTCTTGAAAGGAGGAGGAAGATCAGTGTTTGTGTCTTAATAATGCATTCCTCTTAGTCTTACTGAAATGTTACATTCGCAACTGCCTTTGATTGCAATGCAACCTGGCTCTGGCCCCCTGTTAAGGCTCTTACAGGCCATTATTAATGTGGACCCCTTCAGGGGCTGTAATTTGGAATTCAATTTGCCATAAAATTGTCCTACCCATCACCTTAGTAATCGGAGATCATGTGGCCCGTGAAACACATTGAACTGAAAGATGGCACTTCTTGGAAATTAATGTCAAATTTCCCCCAATAGTTAAAAGGCACTAGTCATTGTATCTGAAGAGAATTTCACTGTGTCTTAAAGAGTGAGGGGTCAAGATGAGGGTGCCCCATCCACTTTCCTTGAGCTGAGCCTACAGGGCCTCAGTGCAAAGCCTTCACTCAATACTTATACTGAACCCTGCTCAGCCAAGCAGTCCTCCTACTGATTCTGATGGTACTTATCTTTGTAGTCATAAAACAGTAAATGGCCTAGCAAAGGATTTGTATGCTGATTCAAGATACAAAGGGCAGTTTAAGGGTTACATTTGGCAAAACAAAAGATAATTTAGTTGTCAAAATATTTGAATTTCTGGGTCAAGTTAATTGTTTATATAGACACACACACACACACAAATGTGTAAAATCTGGGAATGCCCTGGAAAATCCTAGGCATTTGGGGTCCAATCTTGCAACTTTGTTGTAGGTAAAACAGCTCAAGACCAGGAAGTTCTGGGAGAAGAAGGCAGGGATCTAGGTGTAGAGAGAAGGGAGATGTCTGCCTCTGACCACAGCAGCAGAGCTAGTGTAGTGACAACCAGCTCACCACTAGCCTGACTGCTCTGGCCACAGAGGAAGCCAGCACCTCCATCTATCCCAGAGGGTCTTTTAGCAATTTTATCAAGTCAGCTGGTATAGCAGATATTTTTGTTGTTCTCCTTGATCCTGGTGAGTCTCTTGATTCTGAATTCCACCAAGAAGAGTGAGATGGGCTCTAGGGGTTAGCCTCAGGCTTAAGGCAGTCAGTCACCTGCTGCACACAATGCTGTCAGTTCGAGCTGCCAGATAGGTGGGCCAGTCTCTTTCTCAACTTAGCCTTCTAAGAGTCCCATCCAGTCATTTGGGAGGTTTTTTAGGAGCTCTGGTAACATAGTGCCTAAGGCACCTGACTGCTAACCATAAGGCTGGTGGTTCAAACCCACCAGCCGCTCCTGGGAAGGAAGGTTGTGCAATCTACAGGGGGTCTCTATGGGTGGCTTTCACTCTCACAGAGGTCTTCCTCACCCTTCACCCCAGTTACAGGTCATAGGCAGCAGCATCTGTTTATCTGTTCTGTAGCACAAGACAAGATTGATCCACTCTTACAGTAATAGAATTTATAGGCTACAGAATACAAGGCACTCCTAGATTATTCTACTATTAATAAAAAAAAAAATTGTTTTTATTAAAATAAAATGGAGGGACCAGGTAAAGTATGATAATGATATTCTTTACAAACTTGAGAGCATGCCTGGAGAAACTACCTTTAAGGAAGCAAAATCCTCCTACCGGAAGATTAAGTCATAATTCTTTATCACATTATTAAAGTCATTTTAGCTTTGACTGTGGCATTGACTCTCTCTACTCTGCCTCCTTCAAAAGAGGTTGAGAGAAGCTGAAAAAATGAGCAGCACTTTTGACATCTTCATGGGTTGTTGTTAAGTGTCATTGAGTCTGCTCCAAGTCATAGCAACCCCCTTTATAACAGAAGAAATGTTGTTCAGTCCTGTGAAATCCTGAATATAATAGGAACGTTTAAGCCTATTGTTGCACCCCCTGTGTTAATTAATCTCATTGAAGGTCTTCGTTGTTTTTTTTTTTTTTTTTTTTTTCTGACCCTCCACTTTACCAAAGGAGTTCTGGTGGCATAGTGGATAAGGTATTTGACTGCTAATCAAAAGCTTGGCAGTTCAAACCCACCAGCTGCACCATGGAAGGAAGATTGGGCAAACTATTTCTGTAAAGATTTACCACCTCAGAAACCCAATGGGGGTGGCTATGAGTTGGAATCAACTCAATAGTAGTGAGTTTGTTTGGTTTTTATAGTTTACCAAGCATGATGTCCTTCTCCAAGGACTGGTCCCTATTGATAACGTGTCCAAAGTAAGTGAGACAAAGTCTTATCGTCCTCATTTCTAAGGAGCATTCTGGACTAGACCCTAGGAAGAAGGGTGAACTGAAGCTCAGCTAATGATTATCTCAGTTCCTGAAATTGCAATAAGGTAATCCCAGATTGCTAGGTTGGAATTGAAGTATCTAAAGAAGGGAGAGAAAGATTCAGAAGCAATATTTGAAGAGATATTTGCTGATAATTTTCTACAATAGATGAAAGACATCAAACCACTGGTTCAAGAACTCCTATGAACTCCAATGAGGAGAAATTAAAAAATGAGAGGTTATGATAGTCAAACTGTTGAAAATAAAAATAAAGAGCTATTGGGGAAATCAAAGAGATTAACATCAAAGGAGCAACAATGGAATAATAACTACTTCTCAACAAAAACTATTGTCATAAGACAATAGAATGAAATCTCAAAAATTTTGAAAAAGTATTTGCCATCCCAGAAGTCCAATGAAAGTATCTTTTAAGAATGAGGGTGAAATGAAGCCATTTTCAGACAAACAAGAACTGAGATAATTCATCAGCAGACCCACAATAAAGAAAATACTAAAAAAGAGTTCTTTAAGCAAAAGGAAAGTGATCTCAGATGCAACATACATAGAAATGCAGCAACAAAGGTAAACCCAAAAGCAAAACCCACTGCCATCAAGTCAATTCTGACTCATAGTGACCTCCAATGGGTTTCCAAGGGGGTAAAGCTTTACAGAAGTAGATTGCCCCACCTTCCTTCTGCAGAATGGCTGGTGAGTTTGAACTGACAATCTTCTGATTAGCAGTCAAATGCCTTAGGCACTGAGTCACCAGAGCTCTTTAAAAAGGGTAAATATGTGAGTAAATCGAAATGAACATTAGCTCTATACAGAACAACATGGGAGTTAAAGTACATATAAAATAAAAATATGCATACCAATCAGGAGAAATATAATCAAGTTAAAGTATTCTAAGATTTCTGCATTGTCTAGAAGAAGGGTAGCAGTACTTAGAAACATTAGACTTTGTAAGTCAAAGATGCATGTTGTAATTTTTGAGCAACCACTAAATAACTATACAAGAGTACAATGTCTAGCTAATGGGGGGAATTTAAAAAACGGAAAAAGTCTGAAAGAGACCAACAAAGGAACAGAGTTTAGCTGATACAGAGACTAGAAAGGTAGATTTAAACCTAAATAAATCAGTATTAAGGAAATGAAATACTTCCATTAAAAAAACAGGTATTAGATTGAATTAAAAAAAAATCCATGTTACGTTGTTTAAGATACAAAAGTTAGAAATCAAAAGGCTGGATAAAGGCAACTACGACTTTACAGATAATGACAAACTACTTTTAAAAGTGGTTGGATAAGTTTTGCTTTCTTATACAGGCATTTTTGTTACTCTAAAGTCTGTTCAAGGAACTCTGGTGGTGCAGTGGTTAAGGCATTTGGCTACTAACCAAAAGTTCGGTGGTTCAATCCCACCAGCTGCTCCAAGGAAGAACGATGAGACAGTCTGTTTCCATAAAGATTAACAGCCTTGGAAACCCTATAGGAATTGCTATGAGTCAGAATTGACTTAATGATAGTGAGTTTGGGTTATATTTATTTATTTATTTAGGTAAAGATTGCTCAATATTTGTAGTATCAGATTTTTTTTTTTTTTTTTAAATTGCAGTCCGATGAATGTATAGTAACAACCTATTTTTGTAGTTGAATACATTTTCATGTTTATTGGCCATTTGAATATCTTTTTTTGCCTGTTTAAATTTTTGGCAACTTAACAAATGGTTATTTGCCTTTTTTATTGTTATGAATTAAATTGTATCCCCCAAAAATATGTGTTGTAAATCCTAATCCCTACAGTGGGTATAATTCCATTTGGGAATGGGTTTTCACTGTTACGTTATGAGACAGTATAGTCTAGGGCATGTTTTAAGTCGATCTCTTTTGAGGTATAAAAACAGATTAAACAAAACTGCCCAGGATCAGAAACTCAAAAGAGACAAGACCTTCCTCCAAAGCCGACAGAGAGTGAAAGACTCCCCTAGAGCCAGCACCCTGAATTCCTAAACTGAGAAAATAAATTTTTATTTGTTAAAGGCACCCATTTGTGGTATTTCCGTTATAGCAGTACTACATAACTAAGATATTATTTATTTGGAAAAGCTTATCAAACATTCTGATACTAGTCCTGTCTCCATGTGGCTTGTTTCTACATCTTTAAAGTATATTTTGACAACTCTTATCTTCTACAAGAGAAAATATTGGTCACTTACTCAAAGCACATTCAAATGACATTTAGTATAATAAAGGCGGGCAAATCACAATACATAGATGCATATACATGCTACATAATACACATTTATATGTAAAAATAAATTAGAAAATGAATATAAATGTGAGTTATACATGTATGAATGTGTGTGTGTGATCTATTCCAGTAAGGACAAATCACTCCTCCCTCCCTAAGGAAAAGGACCTAGTATAATCAACCTCATCCTGTGTCCAGATGCTGCTTGGTCTCATTAGGGAATGGTGGACTTCTTGGGTTGGTCTCTGTTATTGTCAACTTGGGCATTCACCAGTGGCCAGATCATCCGTAGTGAGAAGAATTACCCTATATTAAATCCATAAATATTCTCCATCCCTGCCTTCAGGACTTTATTATAAGTTCATTGATCACACTCCAGGGTGACTGGAAAAAAGATAACTCATAGACATTCACAAAATAAATCACATTGGAGAGCTACCTTTGCAGTAAATGTCTTTTATAGAGCATTCAAACAGGGACACAGACATCTTCACATTCTGCCTATTACACAAGGTACTTCCACACACCTATTTTCCATAATTTTTTGTTACCAATCTCCTAATGCTTTAATATCGGGTGCCTGGCCATATAGCCTAACAATTAGCCTTTCCCATGCATTAGTGTAGATCAGTATCTTGGGACATTTTTTTAAAATCCAGACAAGGTGGAAACCAGATGTACTTCTTGAAGTTATACCCATTGGGAGGATTTACTTTCACTATTGTCTTTCAGGAACCCTCCTGATACAGGCTATTATTCTGCCTTAGTTCACTCTGACAAAGGTCAGCATATCATGAAGAGCAATCTGTGAACCAGGCCCACTTTTTTCTTCCTCTGTCAACTGATCACAAAGAATTCCCCATGAAGCCAGAAGTGTGAATTGATGAAGAGGCAGCAGTGCAGCAGGAATGGGTGTCATGGGAATCTGAACCACCTGCTCATGCCACTTACTTGTTCCTTCATGACTTACTTGAACCAGATCACTGTGTATACCATTTCTACTTGGTGAAGGATTGATTCTTCATATACCAAACCTGATGTCTTAATGACTCAGATAATACCCAGTTCATGCTGGCAGCTCGATAGCAAGCCAGGTGCTATTTCTCAAAAGAATAATCATCTGCAGAAGAGGGAGCAGTTTTTCTCCACAATTCTAGGGATCTTTACTGTGAAGTTCCCATTAGAGAATGTCAGAGTTCCAGGTTTGTTGTTGTTGTTATGTGTCATTGAGTCATCTCTAACTCATAGCGACCTTATGTACAACAGAACAAAACACTGCCTGGTCCTGTGCCAGCCTCATGATCCCTACTATACCTGAGTCCACTGCTACAGTCACTGTGTCAATTAATCTTGTTGAGGGCCTTCCCCTTTTTTGTTGACCACCATTTTATCAAGCATGACATCTTTCTCCAGAGAATGGCCCTTCTAACAACATGATCATAATAGGTGAAATGGCCTAACATAGTCTGGTCATTCTCACTTCCAAGGAGCAATTTGGCTGCACTTCTTCCAGGACTATTTGTTAGTTCTCTTAGTAGTCCACAGTACTTTCAGCATTCTTCACCAACATCACAACTCAAAAGCATCAACTCTTCTTCAGTCTTCCTTATTCATTATCCAGCTCTCACATGTTGTTCTGGTTACCTAGTGCCACTCTGACAAGAATATACCACAAATGGGATGGCCTTAACAAACAGAAGTTTATTCTCTTACAGTTCAAGAGGCTAGAAGTCCAAGTTCAAAGTGCCAGGCTCTAGGGGCTGGGTGAAAGCCCCTCAACCTTGGGGTTCAGCTCTGCCTCCAGCTGCCAGCCCACTGGAGCTAGAGGCTGTTCTTCACTCAGACAGCTGCTGGTTGCTGAGACTGACAAACCCAAGGTTGACAAGTAAAAAGGCACAGTCCCAATGTTACTAAACAAATGGCAGGCCATTAAGTCCATTGAAAGTCCCAAGATCAGCAGAGCATGGCAGGCTGCTGAACAATGAGACAGCTACATGCAGGGTCCAAGTGTGCCATAAACTCAAGACTATCCCCAAAGCTTCTCCTTATATACAGGAAGAAGACCATATCCCAAAAGCAGCTACTCAGCTGCTGTGGTAGATCCCACCATGGAGCTGATTGCCAGTCTCATCATGGGGAATAACTACCACCAGCTGCCTAGTCACTCAACCAGGCCCAGCCAAATTGACACACAAACGTGATTAATCACCACAATTCCACCCCTTGTCAACTTGGCACCTGTACAGACTTTCAATGGGTGGTATCTATACAGGTCTTCTCCACTGGGCAACTCCAGTCCCCTAGTTCCGGAGTGGTGACCCCAACCCCTTGGCCTGGTGGGCCCTGTTCCTCTACCTCTTGGACGTGGCAGCCCTGCCTCCTCACTCTTGGGCAGCAGCTATGGCTCCATCCCACTAGGTCACATGAATGAACAGCCCCACGTTCCAGAACCAAGTTGGTGAAGGTCTGGCTCTTTGAAGCCTAGGGGCCTGTGGTGGTTCCACCCCCAAAGGCCATGGTCCTACCCTTTCAGGCTGAGGCAGCTCTGCTTCTGTTTCCTTGGTCTCTCTGCTTCTGCCGATTAATGCCGAAGGCAACCCCACTCTGCTGGAAAACCCTGCCCCAAAAGCACTTGGCTTTCTTATTCCATGGGATGGCCAAACTGCCACTCCATCTCATGCTGGTCTCTTCTACCAATTAACTTCTGAAGGCAACCCACTCCACCAGGAAGCCACCTGCACAATGTCACCCAGCTTTCTCCTCTGTGGGTTGGTCAGCCTGTTGCTGTTTAATGCCGGTCTCTGGACTATGCCTCTGCCATCTCTCAGGCTGCGCTCTTGGCTCTGCCCCTGCTGTCTCTCATGTTGTATGCCAGGGTGTCTCTGCCAGGGTCTTGGGTCAAGGATGCACTCCAATCCTGTTTCCACATTTTAGGGATCTGTCAGAGCAGCACCCCCACTCTCTTGGTACCATATTCTGTTCTGATTACCTAGTGCCACTCTGACAAGAACATGCCACAAATGGATGGCCTTAAGAGGAGTTCGGGAGGCCAGAAGTCCAAGTTCAAAGTGCCAAGCTCTAGGGGCTGGGTGAAAGCCCCTCAACCTTGAGGTTCAACTCTGCCTCTGGCTCCCAGCCCACTGAAGCTAGAGGCTGTTCTTCACTCAGACAGCAGACTGCTGAGACTGACAAACCCAAGGTTGACAAGTAAAAAGGCACAGTCCTAATGTTACCAAATCACATGGCAGGCCATTAAGTCCATTGAAAGTCCCAAGGTTGGCAGAGCATGGCAGGCTGCTGAGCAATGAGATGGCTACATGCAGGGTCTGAGCATGCCATAAACTCAAGA
Organism: Orycteropus afer afer; assembly: GCF_000298275.1. NCBI lineage: Eukaryota > Metazoa > Chordata > Mammalia > Tubulidentata > Orycteropodidae > Orycteropus > Orycteropus afer. The sequence goes on along the minus strand of NW_006921826.1, from coordinate 5,438,271 downwards.
CTATCCCCAAAGCTTCTCCTTATATACAGGAAGCAGACCACATCCCAAACGCAGCTACTCAGCTACTGTGGTAGATCCCACCATGGAGTTGATTGCCAGTCTCATCATGGGGAATAACTACCAGCAGCTGCCCAGCCGCTCAACCTGGTCCAGCCAAGTTGACACACAAACATAACTACCACCACACATACATATGTGAGGCAATTGAAAATTCCATGCCTTGGTTTAGATGCATCTTAGTCCTCAAGGAGATAGCTTTGCCTTTCAGCACTTGAAAGAGGTCAGCAGTATTCCTATTTTCCACAAACTCAATACTAAACCCACAGCCATTGAGTCAATTGTGACTCATAATGACACTGTAGGACAGAGCAGAACTCCCCCATAGGGTTTCTAAAGCTGTAACTCTTTACTGAAGCAGCCTACTTTATCTTTTTCCAATGGAGCTGTTGGTGGGTTCAAACTGCTGACCTTCTGTTTAGTTGCCAAGTGCTTTTAACCACTGTACTACCAGGGCTCCCTATTTCCAACATACAATTCAGATACCACTGGATGTGATGTCAAAAGAACCATGCAACAGAGCAGCTTACACTGTATCTTGTGCCTGCTTTAGAGCCTTCTCTTGCTCTGGGCAGCACTTAAAACTTACAGGCATGGTAGACTTCTGGTAAGATATCAGAATAGGCTGACAAACTACACAGACCCTCTTCAACAAAGAAAAGAGAAACCAATTCATGGAGATACAGAAGATAATCCTGGAGCCCTGAGCTTTGAAAGGAACTATACAGAAGTGAATTAGGCACCAATTAGTCAAAAAACCTGAATAAAACAGGACCTAAGAATAGGCTCCAATGGCTAAGGATGGCAGGGACATATGGGAAGCTGAAATGGGAAAGAAGACAGGTGGTGAGTGTATAAGTGCTGCCAACTAGTGAACAGAGGAGCACAGTACCCTGCTTACATAGATAACATACAAACAAAACAAAGAACATGAAAATCACGGGCAAGTCACTCCAACATATAATCACCAATTAAATATAAACACAAAAATGTCACAACATCTCCTCCGAGATGCAACAGAGTATCACAGTTCACACAAAGGAGCAAGATAAAGCAGGAGAAACAAGGGGCCAGGATACAGACCCAAAACACATCCCTGAGGAAGCAGCAGCATTGGAACTCCCTGATAAGGAACTCAAAAGAATTATATTTAGGTACCTTCAACAAATTGAGAGACACAGATCAAGGAAAACACTGACAAAATTGAGGAAAACACAGAAAACCCTAGAACAATTTTGAAAGACAATACAGAACACAATGACAAAATAAATTAAAAATTAGAAATGGTACAAAATCTAGAGATAGAAATCCTGAAGACTGATACTAAATTTTCAGAAATGGATAACACATTGAATGGGCAAAGGAGTAGAATTGAATCAATGGAAGACAGAACTAGTGAGACTGAAGACAAATGCATCAATACTTCTTTGGAAAGGGATCAATCAGAAAAAAGATCAAAACAAAATGAAGAAAGCCTAAGGTTCATGTGTGATACCATCAAAAGGAATAACCTATATGTAATCGGAATTCCAGAACAGGAAGAGACAAGTAAAATCACAGAGAAAATTGTTGAAGATTTGTTGGAAGAGAATTTCCCTGGTATGATGAAAGGTGAGAATATATCCATTCATGAAGTCCAACGAATCCCAAACAGGATAAATCTCAAAAGACAATCACCAAGACATGTTGTTGTTACGTGCCATCAAGTCAGACCTGACTCATAGCAACCCCTCCTTGGGTTTCCAAGGCAGTATCACTACAGAAGTATATTTCCCAACCTTTCTTCTGAGGAGTGGCTGGTGGGCTTGAAATGCCAGCCTTCTGGTTAGCAGTCAAGTGCCTTAGGCACTACACTACCAGAGCTCCTTCATTATCAAATTCACCAAAACCAAAGACAAAGAATCCTGAAAGCAGCACAGGAAAAACAAAAAGTTACCTACAAGGGGCAACCAATAAGACTAAATTTGGATTTCTCAGCAGAAACCATGCAGGTGAGAAGACAACGGGATGGTGTACATAAAACCCTGAAAGAAAAAAAAAAATTCCAACCAAGAATTATATACCCAGCAAAACTTTCCCTCACATATGATGGTGAAATTAGGACATTTTCAGATAAGTAGAAATAAGGGAATTTGTTAAAACCAGAGCAAACTTACAAGAGATCCTAAAGTTTGTCCTTTGGACAAAGAACAAACAATAGCAAACAACAACTGACCATTAACACATATGATGACATAATCCAGAAACCAAATCAGGTATCCAAAGTAAATGAGCCTACAAGATTGTAAACAGGGAACCAAACCAAAAACAAAACCACATTCACTGCCATCAAGTTGGATCTGACTCATGGCAACCCCTCCTTGGACTTCCAAGGTGGTATCACTATGGAAGTGGATTGCCCAATCTTCCTTCCAAGGAATGGCTGGTAGGTTTGAACCACCAGCTTTCTGGTGAGTAGTCAAATGCTTTGGACACTACACCACCAGAGCTCCTAAACAGGGAACAGAGACATCAATTGACAAATGAGGAAATCTACAAACCAAAAACAGGGAAAAAATTGTGTAGTTACAGAACTTCTAAATGGTAAGGAAGTCAAGACAACAGCAAGATAGAATGGACTGTTCTAAACTTGGGAAGAAAATTATAAATCACAGGGTAACCTCAAAGAAAGATGATAAACCTTCACATAACAATAAAAAAGAGGACCAGCACAAATAATTTAGCAAATACTAAAATGAAACAAGTGATAACACAATTCATAAAAAGAATGAGCTCAGCAAAGACAATTATATGGAACAAAGAAATCAACAACACCACAAAAAGGCACATAATAAAATGACAGCAACAAATTCATACTTGTCAATGATTACACTGAATGTCAATGGGTGAAGTGCACTGCTCAAGAGATGGAGAGTTGCAGGCTGGATAAGAAAACAAAACCAAATCCATCAATATGTTGTCTACAAGAGACACAACTTAGAGACAAAGACAGAAATAGACTAAAAATCAAAGGTTGATGAAAGATATATCAATCAAACAACTATAAAAGAGCAGGAGTGGCAATATTAATTTCTGATAAAACTGACTTTAAGACAAAAACCACCATAAGAGACAAGGAAGGACATTATATAATGATTAAAGGATCAATTGAGCAACAATAAATGTATCTATGCACCCAATGAAAGAGCTCCCAAATACATAAACCAAACTCTAACAGATCTTAAAAGACAAATAGATGACTCCACGGTCATAGTAGAAGACTTCAATACACCACTTTAAACTATGGCACATACACACAATGGAATACTATGTGTGTATGTGTATGGAATAATGTAGAATCTGCAAAACACCGAATAACATGGATGAACCTGGAGGACATTATGCTGAGTGAAATAAGTCAATCACAGAAGGACAAATACAGTATTTTTCATTATTGTAAAAAGTCAAGGAAAGGTTTATATATGGAAGGAAACTTTCTTTGTTGGTTACCAGGGGTAGGAGGAGAGGGGAGAGAACACTGAAAAAAAAAAAAAAATGCATTGACCCCATGTCACTTTAGTTTTGGGTATTTCACTGTACATAAATTGTATTTCAATAAAATGTATTTAAAAAAAGAAAAAAAAAAAAAACCTTACAGACATACAGGTTGGTTGTTGTTGTTGTTGTTGTTATGTGCCTTTGAGTCAAACCCAACTCATAGTGACCCCTCCTTGGGTTTCTGAGGCAGTATCACTATGGAAGTAGATTGCCCCATCTTCCTTCCGAGGAGTTGCTGGTGGGTTTGAACCACCAGCCCTCTGGTTAGCAGTCTAGTGTCTTAGACACTATGCTACCAGAGCTCCCACAGGTTAGTTACAGGTTAGTAAATGGGATCAGAATAGCAGAGTCAGATGAGGAATATACCACCCAAAGCCCAAAGAAGATTGTTAGATGTGGTGCCACTTTCTTAGTGGTAGGTCCCACAAGGTACAATAGCTTATATCTCATTTTGAAGAAAATAACCCAATCATCTCTAGACTGGTTTTGTGGCAGGCCTCTGAATTTTTGTGGGGCTTAGCTCCCACCCTTTGACAAGCATGGTTTTACTAAATCAGTGATGGTACTTGTTACTTACTGCTCACCAATCAATTAATCATGATGGCATCAATGTAATGGATTAATGTGATGTTCTAGGGATATCAAAAGATCAAGATCTGTGAAGACTAGATTTTGTCAGGATAACTGACATAGCTTTGAGGCAAAGTATATATACTACTGGCCCTTTCTGGTGGTCCTTGCAAATTTACATAAAGAAAATAATTAATTGTCTATGGTCAAAATGTCCTGATTTCCATGTTGTCACTACTACTTATTACAATTATTGTTCCCACCTTGTCTCTGGAGGTTAAGCTCTGTCCCTCTGGGACCTCATCATTCCTAATAAAACTAGAGAACCCATTCCAATGCTTACTCAACCTTGGGTCTGAGGAACACAGCCACCACAGAGGTGTTCAATGATGTTGATATTTCTCCCCTCAGTAAAGCACTTTTTAATATCTTAGTAAAGGGTGTGGGAATAACATGGGCCCAAAGATGCAGCCAAAAAAAAAAAAAAAAATCCATTGCTGAATAGATTCCAACTCATGGTGTCCCCATGTGTCAGAGTACAACTGAGCTCGATATGGCTTTGTTGGCTGTAGTCTTTATGGGAGCAGATTGCCAGGCTTTACTTCCACAACACCACCAGGTGGGTTCCAACCACCAATCTTTAAGTTAGTAGTTGTGAGCAAACTGTTTTAGCCACTCAGGGATGCAATAAAACTCACTGCTGTTGAGTTGGATATGACTCATAGTGACCCCTCCTTGGGTTTCTGAGGTGATAAATCTTTATGGAAGTAGATTGCCCAATCTTCCTTCCAAGGAGTGGCTGGCGGGTTTGAACCACCAGCCTTCTGGTTAGCAGTCAAATGCCTTAGGCACTATGCCACCTGATAAACACACTCCAACAGTTTTTAATCCTTTTTTCTAAGTCTTTAGATTCCTTCCTGTCTATTATGCCATGGAAGTTATGCCATCTCAACCTCATGAAATGAAACAATTAATTTGGTTTTTAGTTAACAAACCAAGCAATTGTTATAGTCACTTCCAGCTCTCAAGCTAAGAAATCCACAATCTTTGCTACGTGCAGCATATTGATAAATTCAGCCTGATCCAGCATTATATTTTATCTTCTTTCCTCTGATATCTAATAACTAAATTCCTATACATATTTCTCAGTGATCTCCTCCTGAGGTAATCCATGTGGTGTTTGACATACGGTCCCAGTTATGGGTCTGCAGGCAATGAAGGGGTAACTCTTGAGAAGAATAAGGACATCCCTTGTAAATCAACTGCTTCTATCCAGTGGCATCACTACAGAGTTTACATTCAAGGAAAAATACGGGTCTTCATATAGGGAGGAGGAATATTTTCTTTGGTAAAAGAAGCTCAAGAGTCCCTGTCTGCTGGGTGGAGCCTGAGATACCCAAGCCAAGAATGAGATCAATTATAGCAGCTTACCAGTGACCAATACAATATTCCAGCAGGCAACAGCAAAGAACTGCCTCCAGCAGCTGATTTTGTCAGTAATTTGGGAGGTAAGGGGGCAGCGGGACACGGACACCATTCCTTTCACACAGGTGGAGATCTCACTGGTGCACCAGAAAGGCTAACTCCCTCCCCTCCCAGCAGATTACAGAGAGGGTTTGGGTCAGACTGGGAGACACCATGCTTTTCTTTGCCACGGTTATCGGGACCACAGGTCACTGGCAGGTACTCCCCCGAATCCACCACAGCTAAAATTGTGCACGTCTTTGGTGCCGCAGGTGGGTGGTATCGCAGACGAACTCCAGGGCCTACCATTGTTGGTCGGACAGGATTGCGTTATCACCGTGGGCAGACTGGGCACAGAGAGCAGAAAAAACGCAGCTGAGGGCACTCACTCAAATTTTACCCTGGAGCTGTACTTTGGCGCTGTGGGGCCTCGGAAGTGGGGGCTTTGAGTGTGCGTGAAATTGGCAGAAATTTGTGACCCACAAATAATATGAATCTTTCCTGAGATTGAGCTGTAGTCTTGCAAATAAATACGTCATAAGTAAGAGCCTTCTCAGGTACTCCCCCAAGTCCAACACACCTGAAATTGTGCGCATCTTTGGTGCTGCAGGTGGGCAGTATCACAGACAAATTCCAGAGCCGGCCATTGGCGGTCTGGCTAGATTGAGGCAGCACCACGGGCAGAAGGGGCACAGAGAACAAAGAAACTGCAGCTGAGCCCGGTCCCTGAATTTTGCCTTGGAGCCACACTTTGGTACTATGGGGCCATGGAGTTGGGGCCTTTGAGTGTGCCTGAAATTAGTGGAAATTTATGACCCTCTAACAAGAGGAATTTTTTCCTGAGGTCAAGCCGCAGTCTTGCAAATAAATACGTCATAAATAATACCCACCTCAAAGCCCTAGAATCCGATCCTAGCAACATTAAGCTTTCTTTCTTAGCTCCCACCTTCTCTGCCAATAACTTCACTCATTCGATAGAAGAAACCATGTTCACCCAATTACCATAAAACCTCACGCTTCAAACTCTAAACCCTCTGTACAAAATACAGAAACACATATCCACATTACACACAGTGATTCCACCATCACAAAGAAAACAGTAGAGCGGCCCAACACACCTGAATCAATATTCAGATAAAACACACCAGCTTCAGCTTTTCAAAATATTAAACAGTAAAATCAAGACAAAACAAATCAACATGTAACCAGCACCTAGAGACAACCTAAAGAGACAACACTCTACCAAATTCCAAGGGCTTAAGAAGAGGTTCTGCTTTCCAGTAACCCCAAGAA
>NW_006921826.1:5422455-5425942 GCF_000298275.1 Orycteropus afer afer | reverse complement strand
ATTAGGTATGTGTCTGAAATGGGGAGTGTATCCAAGTACATATATAGGTTTGACAGATGATGGTCCTACAAGTTTATGTGAATGATCAGAATTCCCAGGTGTATAGTAGAGCTGACAAGGGGCAAGGTAGTGGTCACTGCTTGGTCACAGCCAGCTACCCAGAGAGACTGAATAGTTGAACCTGTGGGCTTGGGACCATAGTTGCAGGGGTCATCAAGCTCAATTGGTATAACATACTACACAAAACATTGTTCCACCTCCTAGCGACTGGGATCTTAAAAGCTAGCAAGCTGCCATCTAGATGCAACAATGGGTCTCTCTTCATCCAGAACAAAGAGGAATGAAGAAAACCAAAATTCATGAAACATTTAGTCCTAGCGACTGGTATGCCATTCTGATCTGCAGCCTATATGACTATGAGACCAGAAGAACTAGATGGTGCCCAGCTACCACTGTCATATATTTGAAAGGGGATCTATGTAGGAGATCCTTGATAGAGAAAGAGAACAATGTGGAACAAAACTCAAAATCATTAGAGGAAAAAAAGGGGGAGACCAGGTTTGCTGGTCCAATAGAGTTGGGTGGAACCACTGAGACTGGTCCCTAGCTGCCCTTCCGGTCTGGAATTGAACCCACACCTGTGGTTTCCAGTTAAACAAAAGACAGGCATATGAGTTGAACATTTACCTCAAGTAGATACACTCCTTGGAGAGAACAATCATGGGAGAAAGAAGGGCTGTTTATGCAGAGGGAGATGCTCAGGGGACAGGAGCCCATGGATGGATGGACACTGGGAAGAGGTAACCGTGGGGAGGAGGTGGGAGGGGAGCTGTTGCATTGTGGTAAACTGTGGTCAATGTCATGAGACAAAGTTTATATGAACTGCTGCATGGAAAGTGAATTTGCTCTGTAAATCTTCACCCAAATCACAATTAAAAAAAAAAAAAAAAACTTACTATAGAAGTAGTTCTCAATCATGGCTGCATATGAGGATCAGTAAGGGAGATTTTGTTGTTGTTGTTTGTTTGCTTGTTTGAAATGTGTTTTATTATGTACAGTGAAATACACAAAATTAAAGTGACATGGATCAAAAAAAAAAAAAAGAAGAAGCTCAAGAATATTTGGGAGTTCAAGTTCTGACAGTTGTATCCAATTATGCACAAATATGCCTCTTTTAAATGTGTTCCTTCCCTACAGTGACATTCCTTTTTTGTAAGAGAGTTGATGAGACTCTGAATTCCAATTTCATTGTAATTCTACTCACAACTACAAACAATAATCCCTTCAGAGCTACTCTGGAAGTTTTCTGCTTCCCTGAGCAGAGAGTTTGTCACTTTTCCCCTGTGATCTCTCCATCATAGTCAGAAATAGTCACCCTACTCCATAGTGTTTATAGTTATCATTACTGCAGTACCAGTTAAGCACAACTTCCTCTCCTTAAACCTTTCTTCAGCAGGCATGCTATTCCATGTAAGCACAGGTTATAATAAGTAATCATAATGTCACAGCATTCTTCAGATTAGCAATATCTTATTTTCCACCAGTAATGAGGTCACACTGCCTTCACCCTCAGAGAAGTCAAAAACAGATCCTACAGCCCAATCCTAATTCCTGGAACCCTACTCTAGGTTGCAAGACTATATGTGCCAAAGTTCATTCTGGAAAACAGAAAAGGGACCCAATATTGATAACTATTTTTAAAAGTGTTGAGAGGGTAGAAACAGCAAAAAGAAGATGTGGTGAGACAAAAGATTAGTAACAACAAGAAGCAGCCTCCACTCCTAAGCTAAGAGGAAGAAAATGTAGAAGGTATTATTGCCAGAACCCACAAGCACAGTTAGTTCGGCCAAGCTTGGGGTGCTAGGTCCACCAAGGCTACAGCAGCACAACAGATGTTGTTGTTGTTGTCATTAGTGCTGTCAAGTCAGTTCTCACTCATAGCAACCCTATGTACAACAGAATGAAACACTGCTCAGTCCTGCACCATTCTCACAATCATTGCTATGCTTGAGCCCATTGTTGTAGCCACTGGGTTAATCCACACAGGTCTATGGAAAAATGGCATCATGGTTAATTCTAGTATATTAATGAGATACAGCTATTTCCAGAGACATTGTAAGAAACTGAAAGAGCAAGTGTGTGTGTGTGTGTGTGTGTGTGTGTGTGTGTGAGAGAGAGAGAGAGAAAGGGAAAGAGAGAGAGACAGAATTTAATGTATACCTTAGGAATGGTTAGTTCACTTCTGAAGTACTAATGTAGGATCCACAATCCTAATCCACTAATCCAGGGGTAGTTAGTTAGCACTGAAGGGCTCTTATCAGGAAGCCGTAGTCTACAAATCCTTACAATCAGTACTTGAAATATTAGTACCTAATTGAACCAGGGGGCACATGAATTAACAGCATTTAGAAATAGTTTTTCCTGGTAAAATAGTAGGAGCTCAAGATATATGGTTGACTTGGAAAATATTACAAGCTCCACCATCCTTGCAAAAATAGGAAGAAGAATCCAGTAAGCCATGACCTATGATGGAGTAAAACTCAAGTCCTGGAGCCCAATTGGTCACGTGTCCTCTTCACTTAACAAAGGACTGGTTTCTCCTACCATTACAAGGTGCTTGCTCCTCAGAGTGCCGAGGATAGAGAGTCAGGACTTCACTGGGTTAACAGGAACAGTCCCTTAATCACTATGGAGTTTGTTCATACATGTGGCAGAATACCACCTGACATTCATTTTCATTACATCATACCACCTGAGAACAAGGTTGGGTGATGGGGACAGATAGTCCCACCTAATTCCAATAGATGGAGACCACTATTTACACAAGAATGGGACAGGTGCTGAATGAATAAATTGGTTTATGTCATTGAATGACAGGTAGTCTGTGGAGGAGCAAAGGCCCACCTTAGGAGTCTTTGTTCTAATAATTAGAACAAGCTTCTATTACTCTATCCTTTTATATATGTTGACCATTTAGCAGATTATGAGATACTTCTCCTGGGCTTTGAACTGGTTCGGTCCAGTTTGACCCTCTTTTGAGAATGTGCCTTTCCATCCCAGATATACTGGATCATAATCTACCTTATAACAGGATTCCCAGGTAAATTTTATAGATCCCCTTATGCATACATATAACACAGAGTCACTGTACCAAAAAGAATTGGTCAATCTTCATTCATTTCAGGAGGTGGCATATGATCTAGAACCAATGGTACTGAAGGAGAAAGTCAAAGCTGCAATGAAGGAATTGGTGAAGAACAAGGCTCTGGGAATTGACGGAATACCAAATGAGATATTTCAACAAACAGATGCCCCATCGGAGGCACTCACTTGGTTATGCCAAGAGATTTGGAAGACAGCTACCTGGCCAACTGACTGGAAGAGATTCATATTTGTACTCATTCCAAAGAAAGGTGATCCCACAGAATGTGGAAATTATTGAACAATATCATTAATATTGCATGCAAGTAAGATCTTACTGAAGATA
>NW_006921826.1:5398785-5421445 GCF_000298275.1 Orycteropus afer afer | reverse complement strand
GATGATGGGCTCAAGTATAGCAAGGATCATGGAGCTTGTGTGGGATCGGGTGGTGTTTCGTACTGTTGTGCATGGGGTCACTATGAGTTGGAAGTGACTTGATGGCACCTAACAACAACAACATGCATATATAAGAATCACCTGGGGATCTTGTTACACTGTAGATTCTCATTCAGTATATCTGGGGTGGAAAGGCACATTCTCAGCAGGGAGTTGAACCAGAATGAACCAGGTCAAAGCCCTGCTTCTCTCAGCCTTGGAACAAGCTCAGAGGGAACTAGTTAAGACAGATGAAGCTTTACTTCTCTTACACAGATGGGGGAATGTGAGGCCCAACGATGCCCTGTGCTGCTTTCAAAGTCAACTGCAAGTTGTAGTTCTCAAACCAGCACCCAGGCTTGGAGCCTCCTTATCCAAGAGTTCTTAACAAGAGCTGAGACATATATCAGAATTCTCAGGGAAACTTTCCCAAAATACATATTTATAATATATACAAAATTTCCTTTCCCTTTGAGAGCGATTACCTACAACCCTCTATATTTTAACACTTACTCTGTGCCAAGTTAGGAGCTCTGGTAGCATAGTGCCTAAGGCACTTGACTGCTAACCAGAAGGCTTGCGGTTCAAACCCACCAGCCACTCCTCGGAAGGAAGGTTGGGCAATCCTACTTCTGTAGTGATACTGCCTCGGAAACCCAAGGAGGGGTCGCTATGAGTTGGGGCCGACTTGACGGCATATAACAACAACAACAACAACTGTGCCAAGCACTGTGATAGATACCAGGGAGCATAGAAACAGCTTCTACCAAATCAAATCAGCTGTTGCCAAGTCTGTTTTGACTCATAGTGGCTCCAAGTGTTGCAGACTAGAACTGCATTCCACAGAGTTTAAAAGGCTATGACTTTTCAGAAGCAGATCACCAGGCCTTTCTTCTGAGGTGCCTTTGGGTGGGCTCAAACTGCATATTTGCCATTAGTAGTCAAGCACTTAACAGTTTGTGCCATGCAGGGAATCCACTGTAGAAGCCTAATATTTAGAGACAGATACACACTCTCTGGAGGCACTAGTGGTCTACTGTAGAAATGCTGCCTCTCACATAAGAAACTCAGGTTTGATTTCTGGCCAATGTACCTCATGCGCAGCCACCACTCACCCAGCAGTGAAGGCTTGTGTGTTGCTGTCATGCTGAATGGGTCTCAGTGGAGCTTTCAGACTAGGATGGGCTAGGAAGAAAAGCCTGGTGATCTGCTACCAAAAATGAGCCAATGGAAACTCGATGTATTACAATGGAACATTATCCAACCTGTACTGATCATGGGAATGGCACAGGAATGGACAGTGTTAGGTCAGTTACACACAGGTTGCCATGAGTTAGGGCAACTCTTCAGCAGCTAACAACAACAATACTTGCCTTACATTAAAATGCAAAAGGTATGTACCACGAAGTTGGTGAAATTTACAACAGGATGTGCTGACCCACTTTGGGACCCCTCCGTACAGGCAGTCCCCACGTAACAAATGAGATTCGTTCCTAAGTGTGTCTTTAAGTTGCATTTGTACTAAGTTAGAACAGGTGCATATAGTTCTTATTTAGTCATACTTTAGTAAAAGAAAAGGCTTGAAGCCTTTTCAATATTTTAAAAGCTGTGTGGACAGCAAGTAAAGGTGAATGTGATGAAGAATTTGTTGAAAGTAGGGGTTTTTTCAGGAGCTGGTGGCGTAGTGCCTAGGGCTTTTGACTGCTAATCAGAAGGCTGGCCATTCAAACCCACCAGCCACTCCTTGGAAGGAAGATACTTCCATAGAGATACTGCCTCGGAAACCCAAGGAGGGGTCACTGTGAGTCAGATCAGCCTCGATGGCAGTGAGTTTGGTTCTTGCATTTTGTTTGAGGGTTTGTTCAATCATTTCAAAATGAGAGCAAATTTATATAACTTTAAAGGTCAAGGAAACTGTGAGGCAGTCCAAGATAGCAAATTATTCAGGAGGCTTGTGACGTCCCTCTTACAACAGACCCAAGGAAACAAATGAATCTGGTATGTAAGACAACACTGGAATCCTGAGTATCAAAGTCAGGAGCCAGATACCCTACTCAGGCATTCCCATCACACTTGCTGCCCCACCCACTGGGTAAGTGCCACCACTCACTCCAGCACCACTGGATCAATGACAGTCAGCAGTCAACATCCACCCAGCCTGGCCTCAGCTGCTCTGCATGAACAGCAAACAGAGACTTGTGAGCACACTCATACCTGCTACAAAATCTACTGGAGACAGGTGGTGAGCACCTCAATGTTGTCAAACTAGTGACCATATATACCTTCCACCCAGATATATTAAAACAAAACAAAATCAAGGTGATGTAAATGAATAATTAGAAAAGGAACAGCAAAAAGAAAGCCCACAGTCACCAAAAGAAAGGAAATAATAAAGATTCAAGCAGAAATAAATAAAACAGAAAAAAATCAACAAGTCTAGAAGTTGGTTCTTTGAAAGGATTAATAAAACCAACAAACCACTGGTCAAATTAACAAAGGAAAAGCAAGAGAAAATGTAAATAACACAAATAAAAGATGAAATGTGTCATGTCACCACAGAACCAACTGAAATAAAAAGATAATAAAAGAAAACTATAAAGAATAGAACGATAGAATACCATGAAGAATATAGACTCACATTTTCAACAACCATATGATCTACTATTCTGAGAATGACAAATTGAAGAGAAATGGTGTGGCATTAATCATCACACAGAATGTTTCAAGATTTATCCTGAAGTACAATGCTGTCAATGATAGGATAATATCCATACACCTGCAAGAAGAACAATTAATACTATTATTATTAAAATTTACGTATCAACCACCAAAGCCAAAGATAAGGAAGCTGAAGATTTTTACCAACTTCTGCAGTCTGAAATTGACTGAACATGCAATCAAGATGTGTTAATTATCACTGGTGATTGGGATCCAAAAGTTGGAAACAAAGAAGAATCACCACTAGTTGGAAAATATGGCCTTGGTGAAAGAAATAATGCGGGAGATATAATGATAGAATTTTGAAAGACCAACAGCTCAGTCACTGAAAATACTTTTTCCCAACAACACATATGGTGGCTATACATGTGGACTTCACCAGATGGAGTACACAGGGATAGATTGACTACATCTGAGGGAAGAGATGATGAAAAAGCTCAATATCTTCAGTCAAAACAAGGCCAGGAGCTGATTGTGGAACAGACTATCAACTGCTCATAGGCAAGTTCAAGTTGAAGTTGAAGACAATTAAAAGAAGTGCATGAGAGCCAAAATATGACCTTGCTTACGTCCCTCCAAAATTTAGAGACCTTCTAAAGAATAAATTTGATGCACTAAACACCAATGACCGAAAATCAGAGGAATTGTAGGATGACATCAAGAACATCATCCATGAAGAAGCAAAAGGTCATTAAAAAGACAGGAAAGGAAGAAAAGACCAAAATGGATGTCAGAGAGACTCTGAAACTTGTCCTTGAATGGAGAATAGCTAAAGTAAATGGAAGAAATGACAAAATAAAAGAGCTGAACAGAAGATTTCAAAGAGCAGCTCAAGAAGACAAAGTCAGTTATTATAATGAAATGTGCAAAGACCTGGAGTTAGCAAACCAAAAGGGAGGAACACATTCAGCATTTCTCAAGCAGAAAGAACTGAAGAAATAATTTAAGCCTTGAGTTGTAATAGCAAAAGATTCTATGGGCAATATATCGAATGATGCAGGGAACATCAAAAGAAAATGGAAGGAATACACAGAGTCACTGTACCAAAAAGAACTGGTCGATGTTCATCCATTTCAGGAGGTGGCACATGATCAAGAACCATGGTACTGAAGAAGTAGAAGCTGCACTGAAGGAATTGGCAAGAACAAGGCTCCAGGAATTGACAGAATACCCACTGAGATGTTTCAACAAATGGATGCCGTGCTGGAGGCACTCACTCAGTTATGCCAACAGATTTGGAAGACAGCTACCTGGCCAACTGACTGGAAGAGATCCATATTTGTACCCATTCCAAAGAAAGGTGATCCCACAGAATGTAGAAATAATCAAACAATATTATTAATATCACATACAAGTAAAATCTTACTGAAGATCATTCAAAAACAGTTGCAGCAGTATATTGATAGAGAACTTCCAGAAATACAAGCTGGATTCAGAGGAGGACATGGAATGAGGGTATCATTGCTGATTTCAGATGGATCTTGGCTCAAAGCAAAGAATACCAGAAAGATGTTTACTTGCATTTAATTGACTATGCAAAAGTATTTGATTGTGTGGATCATAACAAGTATGGATAACATTGAGAAGAATGGGAATTCCAGAACACTTGATTGTGCTCCTGAGGAACCTGTACACAGACCAGGAGGCTTTCGTTAGAACAGAACAAGGGGATATTGGATGGTTTAAAATCAGGAAGGAAATGTGTCAGGGTTGTATCCTTTCACCATACTTACTCAATGTGTATACTGAGCAAATAATCCAAGAAGCTGGATATACGAAGAAGAACGCAGCATCAGGATTGGAAGAAGGCTCATTAACAACCTGTGATACACAGATGACACAACTTTGGTGAAAGTGAGGATGACTTGAAGCACTTACTGATGAAGATTAAAGACTACAGTCTGCAGTGTGGGTTACACCTCAATATAAAGAAAACAAAAATCCTTACAACTGGTCCAAAAAGCAGCATCACGATAAATGGAGAAACGATTGAAGTTGTCAAAGACTTCATATTACTTGGTTCTATAATGAACTTCACTGGAAGCAGCAGTCAAGACATCAGATGACATATTCCATTGGGCAAATCGGCTGCAAAAGACCTCTTTCAAGTGCTGAAGAGCAAAGATATCTCCTTGAAGACTAAGGTGCCCTGACACAAGCCACGGTATTTTCATTCACCTCATATGCATGTGAGAGCTGGACAGTGAATAAGCAAGACTGAAGAAGAGTTGATGCTACTGGGTTGTGGTGTTGGTAAAGAATGCTGAAAATACCATGCACTGCTCAAAGAACTAACAAATCTGTTCTGGAAGAAGAGCAGCCAGAATGCTCCTTGGAAGCAAGAATGGCCAGACTTTGTCTAACCTACTTTGATCACATTGTCAAAAGGGACCATTCTCTGGAGAAGGATATCATGCTTGGTAAAGTGGAGGGTCAACGAAAAAGGGGAAGGCCCTCAATGAGATGGATAGACACAGTGACTGCAACAATGAGCTCAGGTATAGCAAGGATCATGGGGCTGGCACAGGACCAGGCAGTGTTTTGTTCTTTTGTACATAGGGTTGCTATGAGTTGGAGATGACTTGATGGCACCTAACAACAACAACAATGAAGAACTGTATCCAACAAATTTGAAAACCTAGAAGAAATGAATAAATTTCTAGAAACACACTATCTACCTTAACTAACACAGACTGAAGTTGAAAATTTGAACAAACCCATAACAAAAGAAATTGAACCAGTCATTAAAAAAAAAAAAAAAGTAGATAGCTTCACTGGAGAATTCAACTGAACATTCAGAGAATTGATACCAATTCTACTCAAATTACTCCAGAACATAGAAAAGGATCAAATACTCCCAAACTTATTCTATGAAGCAAGTATAACCCTGATAACAAAGCCAGGCAAAGACACCACTAAAAAATAAAATTATAGACCAATATCCCTCATGAATATAGACTCAAAAATTCTGAACAAATTCCTAGGCAATAGAATCCCACATCATATCAAAACAAAAAACCATCATGAACAGGAGGAATGCAGGTATCATGAAAAACCAGATGTGCAAGGATGGTTTAACATTACACTAACAGTCAACATAATCTACTATATAAATAAAAGAAAGGAAAAGAACCCTATGATTATCTCAACTGATGCAGAAAAGGCACTTGTTAAAAACTCTTAGCAAAACAGAAATAGAAGGGAAACTCTCCAAAACAAATAAGGGCATATACACAAAACACACTGCCAACATTATTTTCAAAGGAGAGACACTGAAAGCATTCCCGTTGCAAACAGGAACCAGACAAGGATGCCCTTTATCAGCACCCATATCTAATATTGTATTGGAGGTCCTGGACAGAACAATAAAGCAAAAAAGAGAAATAAAAGGCAACCAAATTGGTAAAGAAGGAGGAAAACTATCTCTGTTTGCAGATGATATAATCATATACATAGAAAAGTCCATAGGTTCAACAAGAAAGCTACTGAAACTAATGGAAGAATTCAGCAAAGTGGCAGGGTAGAAGAACAACATAAAAAAAATCAGTCGGATTTCTCTATGCTAACAAAGAAATCTCTGAAAAGGAAATCAGGAGAATACCATGTAAAATACCAAAAACCAAACTCACTGCCATTGAATGGATTCTAACTCATAGTGAACCCCAATGGGTTTCCAAGGCTATAAATCTTTATGGAAGTTGACTGCCCCATCTTTCTTCCATGGAATAAACAATCAGAGTCACAAAATACTTATAGAAAGAAAACTAGAATACAGGACTGCAAGAAACCAAGAGACATACATAAATGGAAGAACATACCATGCTCATAGATAGGAAGATCTAATATTATGAAAATGTCAATACTACCAAAATGATCTACAGATAAAATGCAATCCTGATCCAGATTCCATCATTCTTTAAAAAGATGGAAAATTAGTAATCAATTTTATTTGGAAAGGAATGTGACCCAGTTAAGCAGAACACAACTAAAGAGGAACAAAGTAGGAGGGCTCACATTTCCCGACCTCAAAACCTACTGTACAGTCACAGTAGTCAAAACAGCCTGGTATTGCTACAATAACAGACACATACACAAATGGAACAGAATCAAGAATCCAGCCGTAACTCCAACCACCTATGCACAGTTAATCTTCAACAAAGGCCAAAGTCCATTAATTGGGACAGCCTCTTTAACAAATGATGCTGGCAAAATTGGATATACATTTGCAGAAATATTAAACAGGATTCATACCTCACACCATATGCAGAAACTAACTCAAGATGTGTCAAAGACCTAAATGTAAAACCTAAAACTGTAAAGATCATCCAAGAAAAAAGAGGGGCAAACTTAGGGGCTCTCATTTTTGGCATAATAGCCTGTCAAACATAACTAAAAATGGAGAAACAGAAGAATAAACTAGACAACTGGGACGTCCTAAAAACTAAACACTTATATTCATGAAAATAATTTTTCAAGAGTGAAAAAAGATTCTACAGACTGGGAAAAAATTTTGGCAGTGACATATCTGACAATGGACTAATCCCTAAAATTTATAGAAAACTTCAAAAGTTCAACAACAAAAATATAATTTTTCAACTGAAAAATAGGGAGAGGTCATGAATAGATCCTTCACCAAAGAAAACATACAGGCAGCTAACAAGCACATGAAGAAATTCTCATGATTATTAACCATTAGAGAAATGAAAATCAAAACAATAGTTATAATATAATCTCACCCCAGCAATAACAGTAAAGTTAAAAAAAAAAAAAAACCAACAAAAAGCAATAAATGCTGGTGAAGGTGTAAAGAGATTGGAACCTTCATATACTGCTCGTGGGACTGGAAAATGGTACAACCACTGTGGAAAATGGTATGAAATTTTCATAAAAAGTTAGAAATACTATATGATCCAGAAGTCTCAACACTTGGTATATGTCCTAGAAAAATAAGAGCTGTGATATGATCAGATATATTCACACCCATGTTCATCGGAGTATTGTTCACAATAGCACAAAAGATGGAAATAACCTAAGTGCCTGCAATGGATGAATGAATAAACAAATGATGGTACATACACACAATAGAATATTATGCAATGTTGAAGAATAATGAAGAATTACTGAAATACCTCATAACATGGATGGACCTGGAGGATACTGTACTGAGTGAAATGTCAATCACGAAGAACAAATCCTGGAAGAGACCACTATTATAAAATGCCAAGAAAGAGTTCATATACAGAAAGCAACATCCTTTGATGGTTACCAAGGATGGGAGGAAAAGGAGGGTAATTCAGTAATTAAAGAGTAGACACATAGTGCGAGAGGTGAAAAGAAAGGGAATTACAATAGGGAGAGGGCAGTACAACGTAACCAATGGAAAAAATGACTGGGAGGTGCACAAGTATAAAACACAACAAAGGTAAATAGTCTACACACAATCTTGCAATAACAGCAATAACAAACAACATTTAGGATTAGATACGTAGGCAGGCATGCAAGTTGAACAGATGCAGGAAGGTGAACGAGAGTACACACATGAATATATATAGATCTGGCAGAGGATATTTCTACACATGTATTTTTATGAGCAGTAAATATATCCAAGGATATTGTAGAGCATACATGGGGCAAAGTTCTGAAAACTTCTTAGCTACAACCAAACACCTTGAAGGAATGACTCACTGGGTTTGGGCACTTAGCACCACAGTCTCAGGAGACAAGTAGTCCACAAAGACAATATTCTACATCCTATCTTGGTGAATAGCAACTGGAATCTTAAAAGCTTCCAAGCGGCCTCTAAGAAGCAACTATTGGTCTCTCCTTATCTGGAGCAAAGAAGAGTGAGGAAAATCAATGACTCAAGGGAACAGTTAAGTCAAACGACTAATGGGCCATGTAAACCACAGCCTCCAATACTTGGAGACCAGAAGACCTAGATGGTGCCCGACTATGGCTACTGACAGCTCTAACTAGGATCACAATAGAGTTCTAGTCAGAGAGGAAGAAAAAGAAATGTAAATTAAAATTCAAAAACAAAAAAATAACAGACTTAATAGTCTGATAGAGACTACTGGAACCCTTAAGGCTGTGGTCCTTAGATACCCTTCAAGCCTAGAATTGAACTCACCCCTGAGGATCAAACTTTCAGTCAAACAATAGACAATCCTATAAAGTGAGTAATAACACCAAGGAGGAATGTACTCCTCGATGCAATCAACCATAAGGGACCAAAATGACAGCATTTGCCCAAAAACAAAGCTCAGAAGGCAGGAAGGGAAGGAAAGAAGGACAAATGGAAACAGGGAACCCGGGGAGGAAGTAAGAAGAGTGCTATTAAATTGAGGTGATTACAAGCAATGTCACAAGATTTAAACAAAATGTGTATAAATTGTTGAATGGAAAAATAATATGCTCTGTAAATTTCACCCAAACAATTAAAAAAAAAAAAAATCAGGGTGTTCTGGTTACCTAGTGTGGCTCTGACAGCAATATACCACAAATGGGAACTTAAACAAACAGGAGTTTATTCTCTTACAGTTCAGGAGGCTAGAAGTCCAAGTTCAAAGTGCCAGGCTCTAGGGGCTGGGTGAAAGCCCCTCAACCTTGGGGTCCAGCTCTGCCTCCTGCTCCTGGCCCACTGGAGTTAGAGGCATTTCTTCACTCAGACAGCTGCTGACTGCAGAGGCTGAGAAGCCCAAGGTTGACAAGTAAAAAGGCACAGTTCTGATGTTACCAAACCACATGGCAGGCCATTAATTCAAGTTCATTTTAAGTCCCAAGGTCAGCAGAGCATGGCAGGCTGCTGAACAACAACACGGCTACATGCAGGGTCCAAGCGTGCCATACACTAGAAACCATTCTCAAAGCTGCTTCTTATATACAGGAAGCAGACCACATGTCCAAAGCAGCTACTCAGCTGCTCGTGGTAGATCCCATCATGGAGTTGATTGCCAGTCTCATCATAGGGAATACTACATCCAGCTGCCCAGCTACTCAAGCAGGTCCAGCCAAGTTGACACATAAACATAACCACCACACAGGGGAAAAAAGGAAAAAAAAAAACAAAAACCACCATTAAAGGGCAAGTACTAGTGGTTGTTTAGTCAGCTGTTTATAACCCAGGGACTGCCTGTATATATTTGTAGAATGAACAAATAACTGAATCAGTGAAATAGAAGTTTAGAAAAGAGAAGATGACTCTGTGTGGGATCCTCAGGGACAGTTTCTGAGCACTGCTCAGGTATGACAATCAAAACATGGCCACTCTCCATGTGTATAAAATGTCTTACAATGTTTTATTCACAGCTCTCCCACTTCTAGGAATTTATCTTAATGGACTTCCCAGAGATGTAAAAAAGAAATTTACAGTGTAATTTATAATAGCAAGAAAAGTGGAAATAATCTCAAAGTTCAATAACAGGAAATAGCAGCACATAAATGATGGTCAATCTACCTGATGGAATAGTCCACAGCCATCAAAAACCATGTTGTGGGAGCACATGTAATGACTGGGGAAGTAAGTGTTCATGATTGAATTATTAAGGGGAAAAAAGTAGACTCTTTTTTTTTTTTCTTTTTTAAATTTTATTGTGATTTGGGTGAAAGTTTACAGAGCAAATTCATCTTCCATACAGCAGCTCACATATACTTTGTCTCATGACTTTGACTGCAATCTCCCACAGTGTAACAGTTCTCCTTCCACTTCCTCCCCCATAGGCACCTCTTCCCCATGTCCTTCCCTCCCATGCACTCCTGCCCCCTGAGCTGTCTCCCTGTGCATACACAGCCCTTCTATTCTCCATGATTGATCTCTCCAAGGAGTGCATCTACCTAATGTAAATGTTCAGCTCATATGCCTGTAAAAAGTAGATTCTTAAAGGGCTATGCTAAGAATGCTCCAAGATTTGTAAAATTCATGTGTTCGTCTATAAAATAGTAACAGTAATCCTCTCCTAGGTGGGATTAAAGGTAATTTTTAGTTTCTTTTTCCAACTTTTCAGAAGTCTAGTTTAAAAAAAAAAAAGGAAAAAAACAAAACAAAACGTCTTTCTCTCACTGGTCCTTCATGGGTCTTGGAGGTGCTGGGGTTAAATCTCTGTGGTCGGGTGGTTGAAGGCCTCTATTTTGAGTTTTCTTCTGAGCATATCAGGTTGGTCTAAGAAGAGTCCTGGTGGCCCAGTGGTTAAAGCACTGGCTGCCAACCAAAGGAAGAAAGATGTGCCAGTCATCTTCCATAAGATTTATAACCTTAGAAACCCTGTAAGGCAGTTCTACTCTGTCCTATGGGGTTGCTATGAGTCGGAATCTACTCCATGGCAGTGGGTTTGGCATTTTGATTTGGACTGGAGGAAGAGCAGTTACATAATCATTTAAAAACAAGAAACACAGCACTTACCCAGGCTGCAGGTGCACCCTGTGTATCCCAGTAGTTTCCTTGGGGTGTCCGGGTCACTTCCTATGCTCTGGAAAGGCCAAACCACCTGTCATTGTGAACAGGTTTTGAAGTCACTAACCAAGGGGACAGACCACCCGCTCCCCACTAAGTGCCTCAACAGCCTGCATCTCTGCAGTTTTTTCTTCTTCCTCTCTTTGCAAATACAGCTGGTATGCAATCCCTTTGTGAAGGGAGGAGGCCCCCTAGGTAAGAGCTGAAGGAGTCAAGTGAGGGCAAGATCCTGAGGGCTGGGCCTGTCTGCAGTCCCGGGTAAGCAACCTGGCAGTGAGTTGACACTGTGGATTGAAGCAGCTTGCAGAGTGGTCCATGCTTAGCGGGTTCCAAGGGCCCTGGGCTGGCTGCCCTGCCTCCTTTCTTGGCTCTCAGCTTCCTGAGAAGAGACCTCCAAGGGCCTGATTAGAGGACAAGGGGCACGGGCCTTTTTCCTCTAATGTAACCTTCACCCTACACTGAGCAGGGCGATTCTGCCTGTTTGCAGTAGGGCTTGTGTTTGTCAGCTAAGATTCTTGTGGTTCGGAATCTCTATTCATCAGCATCCAGAGCAGTGTCTGGGCCAAAGCAACTACTCAATAAAAATTTTCTCAGTAATCGCTTTATACCTGTAGAGTGGGAATCTAAACGCTTGAATACTGCTTTTATTTTTTTTAAAAAAAATCTCTTGGGAGGAGCCCTGGTGGTGCAATGGTTTAGCACTAGGTTGCTGCTAACACAAAGGTCATTGGTTTGAATCCACCACCCCTCTGAGGAAGATAGGCTTTGGTGAAGATTTATAGCCTTAGAAACCCTGGGGCAGATCTACTCTGCTCTATAGGGTCGCTATGAGTCGGAATTGACTTGAGGGCAGTGAGTACATCTCTTGGAGAAAGAAACTTTAGGAGGCCAAGGCTATGGGTAGAGAAGCAGCCCAGGGAATAGGTTTGACTCTGCATGGCCTCTTGCCTGTTCTCTGCTGCAAATTAGGTATTTAATCTCAGCTGGGGATTTGCAAATACAGACCCCTGGTCACCAGGTGCTTTTGTCAAGGCAGAGTGGAGTAACCACGATGTCTGCAGGCTCATGTGCAGCTTCTTCTCTTACATTCTTCTTCTAAAGGAGATCTTCTCATTCATTCATTCATTCATTCAACAAGCAAATACTGATTGAGTGTCCACTATATTTCAGGCTCTGTTCTAGATGTGAGGATGTAGAAGAATGAGAGATACCCATGGGTACTATGAGCATATCTGCTGCTGATAGGTCAGTGCATTTAACTTCAAGGGCTCTGTATAAGGATTTTCTAGAAAGAATGCCTTCAACTAGATGTTCTTCCAGTGGGAGTGTCACTCACTGCAGCAGGCCTGGAATGGGACTAGGGGACATTTTCTCCATGCAGGTGTAGGGAGAGCCCTACCTGCAGTTGCTGGAAAGAGAAGTCACCTTGCTTTGTTATGTCCTTCCAGTCCCCAGTGGCATCTGACAGATTACATTGTGGTGCTATAGTAGAATGGCCATGGAGAACCTGGTTAAAGTCTGAGATTCAAAGACATTATTGAAAAGGATGAAAATAATAAAAGTAGGTTTCTGAGGTGGTATCACTATGGAAGTAAATTGCCCAATCTTTCTTCCAAGGAGTGGCTGGTCGGTTTGAACCCCCAACCTTCTGGTTAGCAGTCAAATGCCTTGGCACTATGCCACCAGAGCTCCTAAAAGTAATATTAATATAGTGAAATCTTTGAGAGCCAGAATTCTACCACACCACCTTGTTTTTCCAAGTCTCCCAAGTTTTCCACCTTTGACAGGGTACAGTCACCACTTTTCAATCTCTATTAGTTGAAAACACTTGAGTTTTCATTTTCTGACAGGTTTCCATCTTACACAGGTTCCCACCTTACACAGGTTCTAGCTTTCATAGGTTTTACTGTAACAATTTTGAGAGTTTAGTGATTTCAAAGACAAATATAGTTAAGACTAAATATTTGGCATAGTATTTTCCTCCGCCTAATGAGAAGTTGGGAGCTCTGGTAGCATAGTGGCTAAGATACTTGCCTGCTAACCAGACAGCTGGCGGTTCAAACCCACCAGCCACTCCTCGGAAGGAAGGTTGGGCAATCTTACTTCCGTAGTGATACTGCCTCGGAAACCCAAGGAGGGGTCGCTATGAGTTGGGTTTGACTCGACGGCACATAACAGCAACAGCAACAGCAATGAGAAGTTACTTCTGATGAACACACATAGCCTTCTCACCTCTTCATATATGCTCTGATGTAGATTGAAGGCATGGTAGTATGATAGGCCACACTGAAGAACTGAGAGATGGAATCTTTAGTTAGGAAAAGTGAGGGAATTAGAAACAATTCCAGATACTTTTTATGTTGGGGTCTTTTTATTATTATTATTATTATTCCTCTCAAGAGACTGGTAAGCATTAGGCCTCACTTCTGCTTGCTCTTCTGGTTGAAAGCATTATTTCTAGAAAACCTGTATGGCTTATGGCTTCTGCTTGGGTGGACCACAGGGAGCTCAAAGGAGGTGTGGTTTAGGATTTAGGGAGAACAGGGAGCTTAGAGCTGTCTGTGCATGTGCAGGGTGCTCAGCAGAAGACAAGCCTTGCCAGGAACAAAGAATGCATATTTGCTTCCCACTGCCCACCACCCCACTCACCACCCGCCATAGCTCTTGGACTATGGAGCACTCAGTTGATTGAATGGATGGTACCAACATCTAGGAAATGCTTACCAACTGTGCTGCTGGGCACAGGGGCAGTATCTTCAAGGCAGGAAAGAGACTGTCCTTGAAGGAGGAACTCCCCAGGATACCTTTTTCCAGTTTCTGATCTGTTTTGCCTTCTTAAGTACCCAGTTACAGTTGAGATAAGCACTATTTTGATAAGGGATCCATGTGTCCAGGCCCAAGCAATATGTAATGATTGTGAATGCCCTAATTCTGTGTGAGCCCCATAGACAGTGAAATGAGGGAGAATCACCTGGCCAACAAGAAACATTATGACATCAACATTTCTCAATACCTTTCACATCTGATCACCAGCCCAAGGGCTAACTCACGGATGTAGAACAATGCCAGGTGCTCTTTGGCTTTGTGTCTACCTGCTCTGGCTTAACTTCTGAACTTGCTGGAGGCCAGAGCCATAGTAGATTAGACAGCCTCATCCTAGGAGGTCTTCTGGGGGCCTGGGAGGCAGGCTACGGCCAAGTTATTGCTCAGGTGAGAAGAATTCCACCCACCCACAGGCTTTGAATTGCTTTCCCCTTGGGTACAGAAGGATAAATTGGATAGAGAGGAATTCATGACTCTGGGTAGAATAAAAGTGAACATTTAATGCCACCAATGTTTGATTCTTTTAAACATCAGATTCTTTTTTGACAACATTTTACACCTCATATGCCACAAAAGTTAGGGACCTTAGCCAGCAAACAATGTCTTCACACTGGAAATGGTACACAGCTTAATGGATTCATGTCACCAGTTTGTAAGAACTATAACTTTCTTTTCTGGACGGTTCTCCAGGTAGCCTGCTTATATTTATCATGATCAAGCCAACAGCTAACTTTTATAGAGCTATGTAAAGGCCCATACACAAAACCAGCCTGTTTGCAAAAAGGCTGCTG
Source organism: Orycteropus afer afer (assembly GCF_000298275.1). Classification (NCBI taxonomy): domain Eukaryota; kingdom Metazoa; phylum Chordata; class Mammalia; order Tubulidentata; family Orycteropodidae; genus Orycteropus; species Orycteropus afer. The sequence goes on along the minus strand of NW_006921826.1, from coordinate 5,406,625 downwards.
GGACCTGCCCAAGCACAGAATGGTTGTATTTTTGACTTTAACAAATGAACTTTATTAAAACCATTTGACACCAAATACTTGTGAGCCTAAGAACTTAATTTTTAAAACTGCACCATTTTCATCCAGTTAAACAGTGATTTTAAAACAATGTCGTTAAATACTACCACTGAATTTTAAAACAAGATTTTATGAACTTATTTGTGAATTCACTGTTTCTGACACAATGAAAGTACTTGGGCAGGCATTGTCTCCAATTGTCAAATGGGCCTATTTCTACAGATAAGCATATTTCTATATACATACATACATACATTACTCATCATGGAATCAGAGAGCTAGAACTGAAGGACCCACAGAGATCACTTAGCACATGTCCTCACCTTACAGATTAGAAAACTGAGTTCCAGAGAAGTTAGGTAATATGCCCAAGACCAGAGAACTATTGTCAGAACTGGAATTAGGAATCAGGTTTTCTGACCTTCACTCTTCCACCATGCTACATGCTCTCTGTACAATGTATGTATTCATGTATGCACCCCCCACACATACACATAGGAACATAGAGTAGTCTCTGTGTGTTTGTGTGTGTGCACATATGGTTCACATATACACACACTTGGAGCATCACTATCTAATGGGAAGAACAAACCCTTGGGAGTCCACCATGCTGGACTCAAGTTCCAGTTCTGCTATAAAATGATTTTATGAACTTGGGCCAGTCTTTAACTATTGACTTCAGTCTCTTCATCTATAAATGATTATCCTCTGCTCTCATAGAGCTTTAGTTTTTTCAAAGCACTTCTCATCAATTATACCATTTTCTCTTCAAACCATCCCAAAGGGCAGCTATCATTACCCCCCAGTTTTCCATTGGGGAACCTGAGGCCCAGCAAAGCTAAGTGACTTGCCCAAGGTTGCATAGCTAGTGACAAAACCAGGCTTGACACTCTGGTTCCCTTACTCCTAGCTCAAGGCTTTTCTCCTAGGTTTAGCTGCCTCTCAAATGAGACTACTGACCCCAGCCCCTCCCTGCTTCCCAGGGACACAGTGAGGAGACAAGATGCCTTAAGCATTCCGGGTTGTAAGACTCACTAAAGTGCTTTGGTTTCTCCAGAAAAAACAGGTACTATAGAAATTCAAGGTATGAAATACTAGTTGCTTTCCTAAACCCCTTCAGTAGCACCAGCGGTGAGGTGGGGCCTTAGGGAAATTTAAAAAGCCTAATACTGTCAGTTTTTCCCCCAGAAATTTAGTGTTGAACCAGTAGGAAGAGACTGGACCCTATTCCATCCAAGCCTGGGGAGGCTCATTTCCAAGCCCATTATCATCAACTTCAAAAGGAAGTTCAGTTCTTTGCCCCTTCAGGTACTTACTCTAGAAACAGCTTAGATTTTGAACTAAGTCCTATACTTTGAGGACTGGACCCTAATCCCTGTTCTCCTGATTTATCTTACCTCCCCTCAGCCCATGTTGCCACCAACAGATTTTGCTAGAGCAGGGGAAAAAAACACAGCCACAGACAGATCCACCAAACATCCACAACAATGCATAGCACTTGGAAAGCATTTCCAACCATGATGCATCAATAAATTATAAAACACAAGAAATGCTATAAAACAACATCCTGAGAGTACAAATAAGTGATGATGTCTTTAACAACTGAATATGACCATGTGAGGTGTTAGCAGTCTGGGAACAAAAGGTTGAGCCTTTTTTCTTTTTCCTTTAAATTTTATTTTGTTGTTGCAATCTGTTTTGAATTTCTATGTATGTGTGAAATAGATGTAGGAGTGATTGCGTTTCTGGACTCACCCCCTACACACATGGACAATGAGAACAACTACATTTAGAAGACAGCAATCACACGCACCAGTCTGTCCAGTATGACGACATCATCTCCATTTCTGAGTAGGGCCACCCAAAACCGGTGTTTCTTTAGAGAGAGAAAAAATAATTTCTGAGAATTTTCAAAAAAAAATTTTTTTTTTCAAAAGATGAATTTAACTTAGAAGAGCTTGTCTTGTATTGATTTTTTTTTTTTTTTTACTTCCCTCAATCTGGAAATGATGAACAGTTTGTAATAAAATATATGTATTTTGTTAGGGAGATTGCTATGTGACATAATTTATGAGTTTTTATCCACAAATATTATATGCTGGAAGAAAAGAGATATTATAATAAAAGGAACAGTATATTTCTGCCACCTGTCTTCCATCCCTTGAAGAAAATTTGTGACTGACAGGGTTTGTGAAAATTGACCTCTGGTGCAGAGTACAGGGGGCTACTCGCTTTTTTCCCTGCATGATTCTTGTGTGTGGTGGGATGCAGGTGATGCTCTCCTGGGGTTGAAGCCAGGCCAAGTGTCATGGGCAGCAGCAGGGAAGTCCCTGGAACAATGGGGCAGACGGTGTACTCAGCATCAACTACCAGGAAACAGGATTCACACTTGTCCTTTTACTGGCATAGCTTCATGCCTGTAAAAGTTAGGAACTCTTTATGCGTATGCTCAAAGTGTGGGCTAAGAGTTCAGCAGGAAAGAGCAACAAGTAAATTTATAAATTCTTCTGTGTCAATTTTGAAACGAACTCATCTCTAGTCATTTGTTCTCCATCTAAAATCCTTTTTGGAATGTGGAGCACAAATACAGTCAATGCTACATGATTTCGGTCTCCTCCATCAATTACAAATCAATAGCAAAAGGATACAGGCAACTGTACTTGCATTTAACACAAAGTGGGCTCTTGCAAGCCTACCTTTTATTCCAAGAATAACATCTAGTTTTAAAATATTATTTTATCACAAATAGTAACACCTGTGGGGAAGGCTTAAGAATTAAACAAATCAATGATGAGCATTAGAATTTGAAGCCCAAAGACAACACTGGTTACAAGGACGTAAGCTTCACCTCCAAATGGGTACAAGTGAATTTCCTGCTCCATACCTGACCAGAAACCTGGACAGCAAGCACAACATTTGTGTGTGTGTGTGTGTGTGTGTGTAATATTTTGTGAACCATCACCATCTGTGATATATGTGACTGTAATTGAGTCACTACCACTTTATAGGGACACATTAGGTTTAAGGCTAATTTATGACAAACTGGGCCTGGCTCCTCCCTGCTAAATTCCCCAAGCTGGACTGCATGGCCTTTTATCCCAGCTTCTAATGTAAGGAAACCCGGCTCCCCTCCTTGTGGGGTCCTTATATGAGTCCCACCTGTGTCAATACAGGACCAACCTCTGCATTTGCATCTCAAATTCCTCATGTTCAGAATACCAATTGGAGATAAAACAACAGGCGGAGTGTTCTGATTTCAAATTGGGAAGAGATGAAAGTTAGAGACAGATTCCCCAGGAGCAGAGGGGAATTCAAGGACAAACAGATCAAAGGTTGCCATTATCAGGTGGGAATTGGATGCCCAGGATAAAGCAAACTACTGCTCACTCACAGCACGAAACACCATCATGAAATGCAATCTGGATTTACTCCTGGGGAGACAATATCACCATTTGCTTTCTTTGGTTTTATTTTTGGATCTTAGTTTCGCTCTACTGTTAATGCTTCCACCTCAAACTGTACTATTTCATATTTGGGGAGAAGGTGGGACACTTCAGACAAGGAATTAGGCTTCCACATCTAAATGTTAATTGCAAATAAACATTTTTTAATCCTTTCATTTGTGAATAATGCATTAGAAATTGGCTCCTTGCCATCCCCTTTGCCTCTGTGGGTTATCTGTCACCAAAACTAAAGAAGATCTGGTAATATCTCACTGCCAGTCACGGTATGAAGCACTATTCTGTTAATTAGACTTCTACTGGAGGGTTGTTGTGCCTAGAGATGACCATCTGTGCGCTCAATTTATAGGCAGAACCAGGAACAAGCACATAGTCATGCAGAATCCATGGTTTCTCAATATTCAGTAAATTAATATATTTTCTGCTTACTTAGGTCAAAAGAAAAAGGCAGAATAGACAATATGCATGCAAAGTTATTTTCCTAAACCACGGACCACAGAATCCTGTGCATTTGTTCCATGATGCGGCATTAGCAGCTTGGCCAAACAATCTGACTTTGGAAAATAACTCTGGGTTTCACGCAACCCTTTTGGTATCTCATCAAGTTGCTATAGAATGCATAAAAATAGTCTTAGGCAGAGGCCAAGCAGAAGGCTACCCCCCTAGAAAAGATCCCAACTGATGTAGTTTTTAAACGTCTAGATTTTCTCACTTGGCCTCACTCCAGGGCTCCAGAGCTGGCCTGTTAAGGAAGTAAATGCAACCAGGAAACCCCAGGGCAGGGAAGCATGTGGCAAGGGCAGAAATTAAGCACAATGGGTACTAATCAAGTGAATCAACTGCCAACAAAAATCAGAATACTCACCTTTGAAAATACCAGAAAAATCCCCAAACAAAAGGTTTGTCAAGTAGCAATATATTTCAAACTAGAACCAGAAGGGATGCCAAATAGAAAACTGAAACTCAGAAGACTGGCTTTCTAACTAGGGCCCAGAAGCTTTCATGAAGGTTGCTGTTAAGCAAACTCTTCACACAAGTGCTGGGAGACCACTGACTGAGTTCAGAACCATGGGAATGTCCTGCAGAATGGGGGTTACACTGAGGACCTGGGATGACACATTTATTAAACTTGGGTGATACAATTGAGGGGAAAATGGTCCATTCCAGAGGAACCTCATACCATAATTTAGCCTCTCTAAGTAGCAGATTTGGGTGTATCTTCTGTGTATACCTTTGCATATGAGAAGACTTGTATAGAACTTGCCATCAAGACTTGTGATCCTTGGAGTTGGTGTCCAATCTATGGGTGACCTTCAAAGCCAGCGAGCTAACAGGGCAATCTTTGACTACTAAGGGATGGGTACTGTGCTATTCACAAGACATCAGCTCCTAGTTACTGAGTTTGCCTGAGCCCTGCTGGGTGTTGTGTTGGCTGTACTGGGATCTGTGTGTTCAGAGGTGCATTGACAGAGAGATGCAAAGATTCACCTTCCTTGGGGAGCAGCTGGGACTGGGAAGCTGGTTAGCAGGGACTTTCTCTCTAGCAGAGGCTCATGAGATCTGTTTCATTTGAGGGGGAAAAAAAACCAAACAGTACTGTGTGCAAACCCCTGGTCACCTCATCAACAGGAAGGATGGGAGGGGCTCTCGGACAGGGCCTGACCTGGAAGATAGGGGGACTCCCTAGATTCTGAGCTACTTCACAACTATTATCCGGCAATTCCCTTGACCACTCACTCTGTACCTTCTGTTTCTATCATTAATGTGGGTCCAATAATCCCTTAGTGAATTGTTATAGGGATGGATTAATCTAACTTTAAGAATAAGGTTCTAAGTCCTGTGGAGCTAATAAGAACTGCATCTTGTTTGGTAAAGTAGAGGGTCAGCAAAAATGAGGAAAACCTCAATGAGATGGATTGACATAGTAGCCACAACAATGGGCTCAGACAGACTAGCCATTATGGAGGTGGTACAAGACCAGGTAACATTTCGCTCTGTTATAAACAAGGTCACCATCAGTCAGAGCCAACTGAATAGAAACTAACAACAAAAAGAGCTGCATATCAATATCTATTAAACACTGTGCACTGTTCCAACTCACTGTGCTTCTCCAGGGTTATGGTGTGTATAGAGAGGTAACCTTGCTCTGCCTTTGGGTACCAAGGTTGAGGGCGACAGCCTTATGCCTTCATGGTATGGAGGGTGGGAATTGAACTTCTTGCTCTTAAGCAATACTCTAGACAACAGCAGATTTGGGTGTTACAACTGTGTACTCCACTTGGAATCCTAAGAACAGATCTTGTCCTAAACCCATACTGTTGGAGTCTCTTAGTTGGGAAAAATTTCCTGCTTTAATCAATATACAAAACTAGAAAATGAAAAAATATGGCTAATAGAATGGTTCAAGGTTTAAATTAAGACTCTTTGGAATAAAAATGAATATGAAAAATGTTTTGAGGGCCATGGAAGCCCTGGATTAGTGGGGAAAGGAACCAGTACATGTGTCAAGACTTTAAGGGGGAATTGGGAACAGAACATCCTTCCTTTGAGGATCATGTAGGGCCCAGATCATAAAGGATACCATTTTCCTTAAAGATGCAAGCCCCTTTCTCCTCTTCTGCTCTCTAGAGCTCAAGTCCATCTGCTCCTTGATCTGCGAGAGTCGGTCCTTGGCTGTGCTATCTGTAGAGGTGGCATTGAGCATCAACTGTTGCTCAAAACCCTTGGGAACACCCTGGATTAAGTGTGATAGAATCTCCAGGTTCTGTTTGAGTGCCCTTACCAGAAGAACCATAAAAGACGGTTAACATTTATTCATACACAATACTGGTTAGGAAACATCTCTACAAGGTACTTAGAAACAGCAAGTCAGAAAGAGGATAAAACACCAAGGGAAAATGAGCTGTAAATACATTGCAAAAAATGTGTTTGATTTTCTTTGTTTTGTCATTGCTGTTTTAATCTTGACTAGCACCATCTGTACACAAGAAAGTATGAACATAAATGTTTGGATAATAATAAAGATTTGCAAGGCACTTAATCAGTCATTCTGGGTAATTTTTTGTTGTCTTGTTTTAGCTTCCAACGGCAATCCTATGCCTATCCTCCCCTTTTCTCATACAGCAAGAGAAGGGTGAGATGTCTTTTACTAGCAGTTCTTATGTACAAACAAGTTCTTTAAAGTTCCTCAAAGTGCTTTTTCAGTCTCATGGGGCTTTGACATCCCTTGGGCTTCCCATCATTTTCTCCTTCCATGTGTGTTGGTGTTTGCACCTTTCCTACAGAAAACAAAAGAAAAATCGCCTTCTGCTCAACGCTCACTCTAGACTTGCCACCAACCTTCATCTTCATTCTAGTGTCTTTGAGTGCTGCCAACCCAGAGGGCCTGGGTGAGTGTGACTGTCTCTGTGAGGTCCTAGGGCATGAGGGGACTATCAGGGCAGGGGTCCAACTCTCCTTTATCGGCGCCTGCAGGTGATGTCGAAGCAGGTGATCATCATGAGATGGGCTTTGCAGAAGTTGACGCGGTTCTCCAGGCGCTCCGTCACACACTCGAGTGCTTCCAGGTACTCCAGGGAATCCAGCTCCAAAACCTGCTCCAAGTCAACTGCAAGAGAGGAGAAGCCTGATGGAGCCTCAGAGCAAACAGGGAAAGAATGGTCTCCAAATGTTCAGCCCAGATCATGCTACCCATTTCCTGGAAGGTCTACCTTATGGAGTACTGGGATTTCCTCCCACCTGATATCCTACCTAGCTCAAGCTGAGAATGGAAGTTTTAATTATATGGGTGGGCCCTTTGTTATAATTATAATTTCAGATCCTTGAGACTATAGTGAGGGATGGAGTCCCTGGGGGGGAGAAACAGTTACTGCCTTTGGCTGCTAACTGAAAGTTTGGAAGTTCAACTCTAGCCAGAGGTACCTCAGAAGAGCCTGGTGATCCATTTCTAAAAAACCAGCCATTACAAACCCTGTGGAGTTCAGCTCTACTCTGACACACATGGGTCGCTATGAGCCAGAGTCAATTTGACTTCGTTTATGCTGAGGGAGAAGGAGCCCTGGTGGCACAGTGGTTAAGTGCTTGGCTGCTAATCAGAAGGTGGGAGGTTTGAACCACCAGCCACTTTTCAGGAGAAAGATTTGGCAGTCGGCTGTCATAAAGATTTACAGCCTTGGAAACGCTATAGGGAAATTCTACTCTGTCCTATAGGGTTGCTATGACTCAGAACTGGGTTGTTCTGGTTTATGCTGAGGATAAGGTGACTTTCTAGCTCTACCTACCTCCACGCATCTCCCCCATAGGATTTAAGAAAGACTCTACCA
>NW_006921826.1:5378415-5392516 GCF_000298275.1 Orycteropus afer afer | reverse complement strand
CAAGATTATCTTCTGTGTCTGTGTTAATTGGTTTCCCTTTTCTTTGTTGAAGAGGGTCTGTGCAATCCTTCTGCCTAGTCCGCCATCTTGCCCCCAGCCCTATTATTCTTTATTAACCATTAAAAACAAAAACAAAAACAAAAACCTTCAAGCTGAGGTGGGTGGAGATCCCCTTCTTTTCTGGGATTTTCAGCAACGTTTGATTTCAGCAACATTTAGACCTTTGTCTATGTACATTAAATACACACCCCTATGGTTATTCTTTCCAAAGCACATCAATCTACCTCCTAAGCCAGTTGAGAAACTCGATCTTGTCTCTTGGTGCTTCCTAATGCACTTTCACTTCCTTACTGGCTGTTTGGGAAATGTGATAAAGATAAAAAAAACCTAAATGAATAATTAGGGTTCCTTAAATTCAGAAGACAGACTGAGATGTAGCACTCAGATTCCCTCTCTAATCTTCAGACTGATGGTTGCCTTGGGTGGTGCAAACAGCTGATCCCTTGGTTGCTAACCAAAAGGCTGGAGGCTGGAGTGCACCCAAAGGTATGTTGGAAGAAAGGCCTGGTGATTTACTTCCAAATATTCAGCCACTGAAATACTTATGAAACAGTTTTATTCTGACACATATGCGGTCAGACTAAAACTGATGAGTTTTACTGAGTTGGACTGGACTCAATGGTGATTTTTTTTTTTTTTTTAAACTCAGAAAACAAGTTGCGATTTAGGACCCAGATGTCCTCCTTTATGTTCAGGCCTACCTGGAATAAAAAGTCTGCTTTCTTCAACTTCTGAAGAGCAGGTATCTGAGGTCAGCTCATGTTGGCCCCAAGTCCCTGACTTTGTCCAGTGATGGCTGGGTGGAGGGGTAAAGCAGGGGCTTGTTTCAGGGAGGGTGGCCAAAGGTGGTAAGCATTGCCTTAGAGTCTGCAACAGGAGCTTGCCCTTGACTCCCACTTTGTCAATTTCCATATCAGTAAAACAAGAGTAATGTTCCTTATCCTGCTTATCTGGCAGAGTTACTGTGAAGAATAAAATAAAAATGAGCTAACAAATGTGAACGTGGTATGAAATCTGCACTGTGTTACGGAAACATAAAGGATTGTAATTGAACCTGACTTCTTTTTTCCAGATGATTTAATGGTGATCTGGAGAAGGGAGGTGACTTGCCCAGGTTGACACAGTTAATAAGGACTAGAGCTAGGGATGGAACGGGGGATTCCTCATCTAACATTGAAAACAAAAGCCAAAAATAAAAAATAAACAAAATGCTACATCTAAACCACATCAGACTACGTTACTGTGCCACCTCAAAACTAGTATATCAGAATTCAAACATGAAACAGAAAAGGCCCTGGCAGTACATGTACTCTATGCCGAGTCCCTGCCTGCTGCCCCTCCCCAGGGAACAGAGAGCACACACCACAATGATTTTTTTCACTTTTGTTTGCATCTTAAAGAAACTGTCTGTATTTCCCTTTAACCTAGCTTTCTGTTCCCTCCCTTTCTCTGGATCAAAACATCACTGATTTCTGACATGTACAAAGACTAAAGCTCTTGGCTGCTAATCAAAATGTTGGCAGTTCGAACCCACCAGCCCCTCCATGGGAGAAAGATGAGACAGGTCTGCCTTTGTAAAGATTATAGCCTTGGAATCCTTGTGGGACAGTTCTCCTCTGTCCCACAGGGTCACTATGAGTCGGAATCAATTCAGCGGTAGTGAGTGGGCAGGAGGAACAAAGGGAAGAAGGCAATAATTGTTTCCTAGAGGCTTCTAAACACATATGTACCGATATTTAAGTTTGTTCCAATCCTAGGAAAACATGTGACTTTGTATGATAAAGATAATTTTCAAACCTGCCTTGGGTTATTTCAAACAGCTCTCAAAAACTAAAATTCTAGTGAAAATGAAGAGGAATAGCCCCCGGGATCTTGGAGTGCCTGAGGATTCATGAAAAAGGAAAGAAGTGTCCTTGGGTAGGAGAGACAGAATCATGCCTGTGTTTGTACGTGGTCAGGTAAAAAATAAATAAATAAACCAGTTGCTACTGAGTTGACTCCGACTTATGGTGATTCCATTTGTATAGAACTGTACTCCTCAGAAGGAAGATGGGGCAATCTACTTCCATAGTGATACTGCCTTGGAAACCCAAGGAGGGGTCACTATGAGTCACACAAACAACAACAACAGTGCTCCATAGAGTCTTCGATGGCTTATTTTTTCAGAAGTAGCTCACCAGGCCTTTCTTCTGAGATTCCTCTGGGTGGATTTGAACTGCCAACCACTCAGTCAGTAGCTGAGCCTGTTAACCCTCTGCACCACCCAGGAACTCCACGTGGACAGGCAGTGCTCATTTGTACTTCATGTCTTGCCAGCCCATCAGTGCCTCAGATGAAACAGCCTGCAGAAAAAGGGTTTCTGTCTTTGTCCTAATGTCTAATACAGGACTGAACTCCATGCAAGGTACAAGCAGACACTAAGGAAAAGCTTCCTGTTGAGAACATCTACTTAGCTGAACTGTGGAGCATTAGTAATATCAATGACTGCCAGAGACTGTGCTTGCATAATGTGCCAGGCAGTGTGATACACACTTGACCAACATTAAGTCAAGTCATGAATCTTCGCAAATCTATGAAGTAGGCACTATTATTTTTCCCATTTTACACTTAAGGAACCCAAAGCTGAGAGAGTTTAAGCTTCTCACTCAAGGTCTCAAAGCCAGTAAGTAGGAAAGCCAAGGTCCAAAAACAGGTCTGTGCAACTGTGGTCATAGCTACAAAACATTATGCAGGCTTCTCTGTCCCTATGCTATTTCATTTGATCCTCACAAAAACCCAATGAGGTACCCAAGGAAGATGTCACTGTCTAACCCTTATAGAAAAGAATCCACTAGAAAACAGACTAAGAGGAATGGCACAAATTCTATCACTTTCTTTTTCATCTAGTATGATTCTACTTAGTACTTTTTAAAAATTTTATTATGTTAGTAAAAACTGCCATTTTAACCATTTTAAGTATACAATTCAATGACTTTAATTGCATTCATCATGTTGTGTAACCCTCACCATTATCCATTTCCAAAACTTTCTTATTACCCCAAACAGAAACTCAGTATTTTTCAAACCTGCCTCTTTGGAGACCACCTAATTAAATCTGGTGGCACTTCAGAAGGAAAATTTTTGGGGATGATAAAAATGTTCTTCATTTTGATTGTTTTATGGCTAAATGGGTATGTCAAAATGCAGTAAATTGTACATTTAAAATGAATGCATTTGAGTATGTATAGTATACCTCAATAAAGCTAATTAAAAGGAAGGAGAAAAAAAAAAAAAAGCTTCTTTGGAACCTGAACCTCAGCTTCTAGCCCCTCCTAGAGCACTCTCCTGCCTGCTTCCTGGCCAGGTCATGGCGAGAGGCTGAGAGGATGTGTAGGGAAGAAGCACTGAGGAAAGGGAGGCACAGGGAGGTAGAAAGGGGCTGGAGAGAAGAACTGGGTCATGTAAAACAGAAAAGTGAGGAGTGGGGTAGTTGACAATAATAGATTTTATTCCACAGACCCAAGTCTTTCTGCATTGGTCCCCATACCAAAGTAATATTTGGGGCAAGATTCGAGCTTTATTTTGAGGTAAATGGAATGGTTAGGAACAAATAAATGAGAGACAATTGAATCCATCTTTCAAAGAGAACAAAATTGTTCTGAATTGTTATTAGATGGTTACTGTCATCCTGAGCTTGCTATTAACTGGAAATAACACTGTGAACATTACTTTTTCACTCAAAAGTGTTTTTCTTGCTCTCTGGGTTCTCTGTGAGGCTTGTCTAGGATTGCTCATTCTACCCTATTAAGAGCTCTATAAATTCTTGTCTATTTCAAGCTAGCTATGCAGTGTGATTTTGTGGTCTAGGAGCTGATTTGTAATACAGCCTTTATGTCTGGACAATCTTCTGCCACATGGAAGGGGAAAAAAATCTCATTTTCAGGGGCTTTGGACTGAGACACATAAGAAATAATCTTGCAAGTGCAATATTCACCAGCCCTCGCTGTTCTCACCCTCCACTGCGTAGCCCTTGAAGGAGTAGGTAGGGTTGTTCACTCAGTGCCACTGTCTCCTTCTTATGGTCATGGTATGCTCTTTCTGAAAAGACCATTCAGAAATGGCCTATTCTAACCCTGGTTATGGGCCAAATCTGTTTAGCAGGAGACACTAGTTACATGATGAGAGAGAACCTCAGGCCTTACATTCACTTAGCCACTTGTTGGGGTCCAGCATCAGGTACTGCTTGGTCATCTCCAGCTCCTTCATCAGCCACTCATACTTGGCCCGGACTTCAGCAATCCTCTGTTGGCGATGCTCCAAGATTTTCAGCTTTGCATTAAAGCACACAACCTCCTGGCACACAGACATAAGGTAGGAAAAGAGGAAGAAAATGACCCCATCTGCTCAAATGTAGCCAACATAACCTCTTCTAGAAAGCAACTTATGAGTATGTTGTTGTTGTTATGTGCCGTTGAGTCGGCCCCGACTCATAGCGACCCCTCCTTGGGTTTCCGAGGCAGTATCACTACAGAAGTAGGATTGCCCAACCTTCCTTCCGAGGAGTGGCTGGTGGGTTTAACCGCCAGCTGTCTGGTTAGCAGGCAAGTGTCTTAGCCACTATGCTACCAGAGAGTATAGTACATGAAAAAGGAGCCTGCCAGGGGAAGTTTGGATAGGACCTGAGGGTCTGGCTCTGACGACCCAACCACAGGGTAGGAATATTGCAGGCCTGCCTTCAATGGATTAAACAGGAGGTATTCCAAGCTTGACAAACATTCCTCCCTCCTCTGCCTCAGGTCTGAAGCCTTAAGACACACAGCCAGAAAGTGCTCAATACGACTACCACCCCTGACTTTGAATCTTTAAGACATTTCACACACAAAACCATGGACTTCTCTGAAGTGTCTGTGAGGCCCTTGAAGGAGTCACTGCCTCCCTCCCACATAAGCAGCCCAGTAGGGATGTCTCCCTGGGTCTGAGCCACCCTCCTCAGCTCCCTGCTCAGCTTCTGCCTTGGGGACCTGCTGGGGGACGAGTGGCCTCACCTTGCTGTTGCCCCCTCGTCGCCGCTGTAGCCGCTCCACATCATCGATTTCATAGACTTTAATTTCGAAAGGTTCCCCGAGGCTCCTCTGAGTGCTCCGTAGGGGGCCGTCTACCCAGCGCACTCCGGAGCTATTGGTGGGTTTTCTCACAGGGGAGGAGGCATCAAGGGACAATGCTGGGATGAGCCTTCGTCTCTGAGAACCTACGTGGGGATTAAACCCAGAGTTAATCTCTTGAATTTCAACCTTTGATGAAAGGATTGACAAGCATGCTGGGACCTGTGACAGCTTGATTTGAAAGGCTCTAATCTCTGGCCACTGCTCTCAGCATTTAATCCCTTGAATTTAATCTTTACCCCCGGAGGCTCAGAGAAACCCCTGCCTGTACCTTTAGAACCACTTCCCAGTTTTCACCTGTGACATATACATACGTCCCCCAAAAAAGTTGCTGTGGAGTTGACTCCAACTCAGTGACCCCATGTGTGTCAAGAGTAGAACTGTACTCAATAGGATTTTCAAGTGATAGGCTGATTTTTTAAAAGTAGATCACCAGGCCTTTCTTCTGAGGTGTCTCTCTGTGAACTTGAACCACCAAGTTCAAGTTGATTAGCAGCTGAGAGCATTAACCAGTCACACTACTCAGAGACTCACACGAGAAATAAATACCTATGTTGTTACTTGAAGTTTTCTGCTACTCAAAAAAAAAAAACCTAATCCTTACTAATATAAACAATAAGTACCTCATTTAATTCTCACAGAAGAGTAAACTAAGGTACAAAGAATGTGAATAACTTGTCCAAGGTCTCAGTATTTTCTTATTAAAATAAAGTCAGATAACAATGATTTTCCCAAAGGATGCATCATTAAAAACCACAGAACCTGACACATAGTAGGTGATCACTGACATAAAGATCTTTCGATTGCCTGTCCTCAAGAAGCTTATAAGCTATTTGGGGAGGTAACTTGGGAACTTCACACAGAGAAAACATGCTGGTTTCCAGCCATAGGGGTAAGTTTCTGAAGAGGATTATAAGCAGCCATCACCTGCAGGACTGATTCATGTACTGCGGTTCTGGTATTTGGTGATGGGTGCTGAGTGCATGTTGTTGTTGTTATGTGCCGTCGAGTCGGCCCCGACTCATAGCGACCCCTCCTTGGGTTTCCGAGGCAGTATCACTACGGAAGTAGGATTGCCCAACCTTCCTTCCGAGGAGTGGCTGGTGGGTTTGAACCGCCAGCCGTCTGGTTAGCAGGCAAGTGTCTTAGCCACTATGCTACCAGAGCTCCTAGATATGCAGACGATACAACTTTGCTTGCTGAAAGTGAGGATGACTTAAGGCACCTACTGATGAAGGTTGAAGAATACAGTCTGCAGTATGGATTACATCTCAACATAAAGAAAACAAAAATCCTCACAACTGGACCAATGAGCAGCATCACAATCAATGGAGAGAAGATTGAGGTTGTCAAGGAATTCACATTGCTTGGTTCTACAATCGATGCCAACGGAAGCAGCAGTCAGGACATTAGACGACGTGTAGCATTGGGAAAGTCAACTGCGAAGGAACTGTTTCAAGTGCTGAGGAGCAAGGCTATCTCCTTGAGGACTAAGGTGCGCCTGACACAAGCCATGATATTTCCAATCGCCTTGTATGCATGTGAGAGCTGGACAATGAATAGGGAAGACCGAAGAAGAGTTGATGCTTTTGAGTTGTGGTGCTGGCGAAGAATGCTGAAAGTACCATGGACTGCAAAAAGAACTAACAGATCTGTCCTGGAGGAAGTGCAGCCAGAATGCTCCTTGGAAGCAAGAATGGCCAGACTTCGTCTCACCTATTTTGGTCATGTTGTAAGAAGGGACCATTCCCTGGAGAAGGATGTCATGCTTGGTAGGGTGGAGGGTCGACGAAAGAGGGGGAGGCCTTCAACGAGATGGATTGATACAGTGGCTGCGATGATGGGCTCGAGTATAGCATGGATTGTGGGGCTGGTGCGGGATCGGGCAGTGTTTCGTTCTGCTGTGCATGGGGTCGCTATGAGTCGGAAACGACTCGACGGCACTTAACAACAACAATAACAACAGCTGAGTGCATGGAGTCATGACTCTGGCCTTCTGAACACATGGCTTCATATGTCATCTGTGCCTGAAATGGAACCTGTCTTTTGCTTTGGGAAACCATCAAGTGTCCATTCCAATTGCTCTGATACTGATCCCAAGGGGAGGGTGCAGTATCTCTCTAGCCCCTGGTTCCTTGCAAAGGTCAGCCAAACAAAGAAAACCAAACTTGTTGCTATCGAGTCAATTCTAACTGATGGCAATGCCAAGTGAGTCAGAGTGGGTAGGTTTTCTTAGCTGTGATCTTTGTAGAAAGAGATTGTCCATCCTTTTCTCTGAGGTACTGCTCGATGTGTTTGAACTTCCAACTTTTGAGTTAGTAGACAGGAGTAAACTGTTTGCAATACCCAGGGACCTTAGGAAGGGCAGCATGGTCTGTTAAAAGGCAAGTCTTTATGTCATCTCAGATAGATGCTAGGTTAGGTCTTGGTGCTACTTCCTGAGGCCCCTCCCCCCAACACCTGGGGAGTTTCCTTTTAGGGGAAAGGGCATTCAGGAGACTTGCTTTTTCCTGGGAAGGAGGATGGTTGGGAAACATGATCTAATTCTACCAGGTCTGTCCTGAAGCTGAACCTAACCTAACTTAACACTGAATTGATATATGGTCCCTTCCTTGGTTTGACTGAAGACAATGGAGTCTGCCTGAATCCTTCCTTAGGAACACTTAGTGTTTGGGCTTGATCTGAATCTGTTTTTAAATAGAATGAAGAGCCACATCCAAAGCAGGATTTGAGAGAACGTGCATCCCTATGAGAAGGTAACCCCCAGAATCTGAAGAGTGCAATATCCTACGCAGCTTCTCTGAAGGACCAGAGGGACACTTGTGTGTGTTAATGGGCTTCATGTGGCTGGAAGCACCAACCCTTACAGCACCATTCATAATGGTACTGCTTGACTCAGGAGCACTGGTTAGAGGCATACTAGCAAGAATCTTGGAAGAATTAATGCTGTCTCTTCTCCAGTCTTCTCTCTACCCTCCTTTCCTGATCTCCCCTGTCCCATTCCAGCAGGTTGGGTATTGAGGCAGTGGGACCTGCTTGGCCTGTGACCCTTCCAGAAAATAAAGACATTGTACTCTTCTCCAACTTCAAGAGATCCAGTCACTGCTAAGGAAAGCCTGAAGGAGCACAACCTCAGAAAGAAAAAGAACCAGGCTTGTTAGGTATAGAATAAGAGGACCCAGATCTGAGGCTACATTCTTACGAACTATTCTAGGGAGTTAGGAAAGTAAAAGTCCCAGGCAGAGGCAGTCAGAGAAGGCCACTCACTCAAGGTCATCTAGGAGACAAGGAGGAATTCTAAGTGCAGAGTTAATCTTCTCTACAAAGTTACTATGCATTCTAAATTCCCTTGGGTTCATATCAAATCTCACATTTTATAGCCCAGATCTTCATCTAATACACACACATACATACATACACACACAAAGAAATCATATTTACATTTCAACAAAGTATAGATACTTATTTATAAAGCTAAGAACATCAACTACAGGAGAAAAGCAAATGTTGTCTCCTTAGTGTCCAAGACATTTACAATGGAAATGAACCAGATAATAGTTTGTTTGCTTGTTTTAAAAATCAGTCTGATCAAGCTAGTTGACTTTGAGCAACCCTCTTTGCCTCTGTGTGCCTCAGTCCTAGCTTCTGTAAAATGGGATTATCTGCAAAATGTCTCCAGAAGCAGAGTAAGGATGAGCAAGGGTGAGAGAGAATGTTCAGTTCTTTTGGCTGACAAAGAGGGAGTATGAAGAAGTGAGGGGAGAGATGGCATCTCAGGTGAAGACGATGGCCTTGGAGACTGCCTAGGCTACAAACAATTTTGAAGTGGCTTCTGTCATACCCTTTCTCTGGGTTTGATAAATGTATATTCAGACAATAAAGAGAGGGACTGGCCTCCACCTTATCTACTCTGACTCTGAGGACATGGTCATGAAATAGCCCCTCTAAGACTGGGAGCTCTGGTGGCATATGCCTAAGGCATTTGACTGCTAACCAGAAGGCTGGTGGTTAAAACCCACCAGCCACTCCTCAGAAGGAAGACTGGGCAATCTATCCATAGAGATACCATCTTGGAAACCCAAAGAGGGGTCACTATGAGTCGAATTGACCCCACAGCAGTGAGTTTTTTTTTTTTTTTTTTGAAGACTAAAATCAATAATGTAATGGAAGTATCTCAGGGTTTGGGCCTTGGGCAATTCAGACCTGTTCAGGCATTTCTGGGATGACTCTTCTAAGGATCTGTTTGAATAAGAAATAGGGGAGGAACTGAGGAGAGTCATAGCAAGAGATGCTATATTAATGCTATATAACAAAACCAAAATCTAGCAGCATAAGATAGCAAACATCTATTCTCTCACACATTTCTGAAGTTCAGGAGCCTGGGAAGCAACTGAGCAGTTGTGCTTGCTCAGGCTCCCTCATGAGGTTTCAGTCAAGCTGTCAGGTGGGGCTGCGGTCATCTGAACTCTTGACTGGGACTGAAGGATCTACTGTCAAGCTCACCAACATGGCTGCTGGCAGGAGGTTTCAGTTCATCACTATGCGGACCTACTCATGACATTGTAGCTGCTTTCCCCCAGAGTGAGTGATCCAAGAGAGCAAGTAAGAAAGGGCACCCAAGATGGAAGCCAAAGTTCTTTCATAGCCCAATACTGAAAGTGATATACTACCACTTCTGCCTTATTCTACTGGACATATATACCAACCTTGGTATGACATGAGGACTACACAAGGGTACCAGGAGGCAGTGATCACTGGGTTCATTCTGGAGTCTGGCTAGAACAGATGGGGCATGATCTGATGGGAAAACATCTGGAGCAAAGGCCACCCCCTAGTTCCCTCCAATACCCAGTCTGGGACATCCTGGATGGGAATGGGGATCACCTTAAGTACGCAGAAAGAAAAGTAAATAAGCCTGACCTGAGAATGACATTTCACTGGATACAAGTACCTAAAAGGAATATCCCAAAGGCTATCTAATTCCTTTCCATGCTATTCTGAAATTTCTCACCACATCAGTTTCTCCCAAGGCAGGAAGTAAGTACCTAATGCAGATTTAGTTGTGGTTTGGCGGTGAGGCATGGCTTCTAGTTCATATTAAGGACAACTACCTTGATTTTTCAGTTGCTTGAATTTGGTTCCCACTGAAGAAATTCTATGAATGAACTAACATCCTCTAGTTCTTAAGTCTAAAACCAAGCTGCCTTCCCTCAGCTGCAGCTCCCACTAGGGGCGTACTGTGACCCTTACTTAGCTTACTCAGATGCTGATGCGGAAAGCAGAACTGGGTGCAGTAGAATGTGGCCAAGGCTAGTGAAAACAATGTATAATGACCTAAAAGAGTCTCACCATTGCCCTGACGTTGCTCTGAAGGGCACAGGGGACAGGGGTGCTGACATGCTGCTCATCATGACCATAGGCTAGGCCTGTGTAAATCAAGCTCCCCAAATCTTCTCCATGCTTAAGTATCTCTACCTTGCAAACAGATGCCACTCCAGGAACCTGAAGCTTCCAGCTCTTTGGTGAGCTGGTCTCTGCTGGTGACCACTGCCTGCCAGGCAGCTATGGGACCAGGCAGCATCAGCTAGGAAGAAGCCATGGTGGAAGCACCCAGCCTGGTAGGAGCTGTGTGGTGCCCCATGTTTTTGAGACCACACATCCTGAACCAGCCTCTTCCTGTGGCCAATGGGTCAGCACTCCTTCTAAATCACTCCCTGCTCATCAGCCCACAGTCAGTCCAGACATGTGGAAGACAAGTGTGTAAAAAAAACACCAGTGCTGATAATCGCCTGCATAGCTTTGCTGTGTAAAATGGCCCAGATTTGTCCTGACAAACCCAGTACTTTGATGAAACTTCCAACCAGGCCCCTCCCTGTACACAATGCTGAGTCCACTCTTTCCCTCCCTTTCAAAGGTATTGTGACCACCACATTAAGCAGGGATCACCATCATAGTTCATCTCACTCTGTTCCTGGCAGCACCAAGGGCCCTAGGTGAGAAGTCTGATATCAGGATGTCCATCCACGTTTAATGTCATGAGCCCAGATGGGCATGCATACACTGAGTGTGAAGATGCTGCCACTTAGGTCAGATGTCAGGAAACCTGGGCTTTCTGCTGGGCCACACTACACTCCTGGGCAATATGTCTCTGACTATTCCAAATCCTACCCTTAAGAAGCCACCATCTTCAGCTTTCTTCTCTATTCTCCACTGTCTTCATTCTAATCCAAGACTTGGACCCTAGGAACACAGTGAATCAAAAAGCATGAGGTATTAATGTTAAAAGGAACCTTAGACATCAGAGAAAGGAGCTCTGGTGGTATAGTGATTAAGGCAACTGGCTGCACACCAGAAGGTCAGTGGTTTGAACCCAGAAGCCACTCCATGGAAGAAAGATGAGATGATATGCTTCTGTAAAGATTTATAGCCTTGGAAACCTGATGGGGGACACAATGAGTCGGAATCAACTCAGTGGCAGTGAGGTTTTTTTTTTTTTGAGACATCAGAGATGTGTGTGAGAAAGAAAAAGAGAGAGAGAAGGAAGGAATTCAAGAAACATGGTGGTCACTGGCTTAATGAAAGTAGGAAGGAAGTTGCTGGCTGGAAGATTTAAAGACAGAGAGAGATAACATGAATGTGTGTGAAAAAAAAAAAAGTGAGCTCCATCATCCCCCAGGTGAATGATAACATTAGTATTACTGCCTGTTGTAGTGCTTTAATTGATCAAGTACAATTTTCCCAAATCGGAGATGAGAAAGGAGCAGATGTCCAGGGTCACACAGGTCTCCTCTGGGCAGAACTTGAACTTCCTTACCTGTGCCCCTCTGGGGCTCTCACCTCCCCCCAGAAGACTGGCAATACCTCCATTCACTCCTCCTGGGTCTACTCTAAGGAGCTTCCTTGATGTCTTAGGGAGTCAATTACTTTTCCATTTTTTTTTCCCCACCTGTATATTCAACAAAATTCTCTCATTCTGAACTTTTCCCATCTGTCTTTAGGTTGATTCTCTTAGAAACACTCTGGAAGTCTTAAATCTGCCAGTAAGCAGCTTGTTTCCCTCCCCATTTTCATTAAGCCAGAGACCACTGGGTTTCTTGAATTCATTAAAACAAAATAAGAACACACCAGAGATCCAAATGCACAACAGAGCAAAGCATGGTGCTTTCAGCCCTTCTGAGAAGTAATTACAGATATTTGAGCAGGGTTCCATGAACCACACCTGCTATTCTGGATGGTCAACTCTCAGCAAATGACCACTGGCAATAGAGGTCTGCCCAGGAAGAACCCTGGAACCTTTCCTGTGAAATCTTTCTCTCCCTTTCTCACAGAAACTATGTCTGGGCAACCTGAAGCTGAGTTGTGTGAGGCAATCCCACAAGACTTCCAACCTCAGGGCAGGTTGGCAGGATTGTCCCAGGGCTGGTGACAAAAGAAAGCTCATGCAGTCAGATATGGAGTCATATCCCATCTGTGCCTGTGCAGTGGAGGGCCCTGGGAGGGAGGGGGTGTTTTGTGGATAACACATAATAGGAGAACTCTATTAATTCTGATGTTTGAAAATTCCGTGTGTGGCTGGCTAGGATCTAGTGATTTTCAAACTTGGCAAAGAGATCACAGTGGAATTGGAATTTAGGCTCAATGGCCATTGCTCACTTTCGTCATTTCAACTGTGTGATTTGGATCTCCTTTTTGGCACATTTTCTAACAAACAGCTATGTACACTGGATACAAACATTTTCTGAAAGTTTTTTTTTTTTTTTTTAAACTTTTCAAGTTAAAAAAAAAAAAGTAGCTCCAGACACCTCCTGGGTATCTATAATAAGCACTGTACTTTGAGTAGATGGTACATAAATCCAGTTGTATCAGCAATAACTTAATGTGTTTATTCCACTACCTGTCAATTTGTTATACTGTGGTGGCTTGTGTGTTGCTATGATACTGGAAGCTATACCACTGGTATTTCAAATACTAGCAAGGTCACCCATGGTTGACAGGGCTCAATGGAGCTTCTAGAGTAGGAAGGCAGGCCTGATCTACTTCTGTAAATGAGTCAATAAAAACCCTATGGATCATAACAGAATACTGTCCGACATAGTGCTGAAAGATGAGCCCTGTCGGTTGGAAGGCACTCAAAACACACAGTGGCCACAATAATGGACTCAGACATACCAATGATTATGAGATGTTGAAGAACCGGGAAACAATCCACTCTGTTATATAAAGGGCACCATGCAGGAATGGACGTATTTATTAGGAATGAGAGAAAGTTAGAAAATGGCCATGTAGATAAAATTATGGTCAGTTGGGATCTTTAATATTTATTCTTCCCAATTGTTGCTAATAATTCAATAGTCACAGAAGTATAGCTTATATGTCTGTCCTTCACCCAATTTTCCTATTCAAAATGTTCACCCCTAGTAATACTCTATTACCCACAGTAATACCATATTATGCAAAGTATTATTCTACGTCAAAACCAAAATAATAACAATTTACTCATATTTATTTTATATCATATATACCTGCTGGGGGTCAAAAGTTGCCTAGCTTTATCTTTAAACAGTTGTAAATGTTTTATTCTTCTTTATAAGAGTGTTTCAAATCATTAAGGAAAATTGAACAATCTTGTCTGAGATTCCATACTCTTATCTTGATTCAATAAACTTAATTCTTCTTTTTCCTTTTCCTATTGGCCTTATTTTATAAAACTCTTTTCATCATATGTCCCTTCTCTGGATATCCTCTAACGCATCTTTTAAAGATTTTGCAATCTCACTTAAACATGTAGCCTTGTTGTTGTTGTTGTGTGCCGTCGAGTCGGCCTCGACTCATAGTGACCCCTCCTTGGGTTTCCGAGGCAGTATCACTACGGAAGTAGGATTGCCCAACCTTCCTTCCGA